>NC_072421.2:153277500-153582500 GCF_028858775.2 Pan troglodytes
CAGCCAGAGATGTAGGAGCATTTCAAGAAGGAGGGTCGGTCAGCAGTGTTGACTGTGCCTAAGAGGTCAAGTAAGGTAAGAATAGAGAAGCAACCACTGTATTTTGCAATATAGAGGCTGTTGGTGACCTTAGGAAGCATGGTTTTCTGGAGTTTTAAGGGCAAAAGCTGGATTATAGTAAGTAGAAGAGTTGAAAGGAGGCAGAGGAGCAGAGATAATGCGTAACGATGCTTTGAAGAAACAGAACAGGGCCAGGTACAGTGGCTCACGCCTGTAATCCCAGCACTTTGGGAGGCCAAGGCAGGTGGATCGCTTGAGCCTGGGAGTTCAAGACCAGCCTGGGTGACATGGTGAAACCCTGTCTGTACAAAAAAAATACAAAAATAGCCGGACATGGTGGCACACACCTGTAGTCCCAGATACTCCAGAGGCTGAGGTAGGAGGATCACTTGAGCCTGATGAGTGGAGGCTGTAGTGAGCCAAGATTGTGCCACTGCACTCTAGCCTGGAGCTTGGGTGACAGAGCAAGACCCTGTCTCAAAAAAAAAAAAAAAAAAGAAAAGAAAAGAAACAGAACAGTAGGATCCACAGTTAGGGAGGCTTTAGGATCAAGGGAGATAAAGTATAAGACAGCAATTTGGAAACTATAACTTACTGCATATGTGTAAGGAGAATTCTAGAAAGAAGATGGTTGAGATCACAACCCTGGGGAACAACTTCAGTTAGAGAGTAGGAATGAAAAAGAGATCCCCAAAAGGCATTCAGCCCGAGAGACAGATGAGCACCTTCTGCTCTGTGTGCTGTCCTTCCATGCTGGGATTGCAATAAGGAATCTGCACATTCCTTGATCTCAAACAGTTTATAGTTTGCTGTTGTGTTTCACAAAGTATGTTTGTGTGAATCACCTGCATCCAGACAGACTTGTATTAAATACAGATTCCAGGGCCCTACCTCAGGCCTACGGAATCAGAATTTCAGGAAGTGATGCCAAGAGTTTGAATTTTTAGCAAATGACTCATACTCTGCCACACAAGATGATTCGTATTCCCACTACAGTTTGAGAACCACTGGTATGTTGGGTACTGAGCATGTTAAGAAATAAGAGTAGGTTTAACAGTTAATCGAAGACTAGAAAAGGATTTGTTCGTCTCTTTTTATGTTTATGCCATTAAATAAGAGAAGCTGGGCTTGTTAGGTGGGAAATAATAGCACATATTCATAGGCAGACATAAGGAAAATAATCTTAAACTCATGCCATATGGTTTTAGTAATGTTTTGTTTATGAAGGGTCTTACCATTCCTTTCTTGTGGAAGCTTTGAGTTATTTTCACTTTGTTTCTGTTATGGATAATGCCTTTATACTGGCAGTGTACAGTAAAAGGGTAAGATTATGAGCTCTAGAACCATACTGCCTAGGTTTAAATTGCAGCTCCACACTTACTAGCTCTGTAATTTGGGGGAAATTATTTAAGTCATCTGTGCTTCAGTTTTCTCATCTATAATAGAAGTATCATAATAGTGTATAATCTCATTGAGTTGTGAGGATTAAATGGATTAATAATTATAAAGTACTTAAAATGGTACCTGGCCACATAGTAAACAATAAATATAGGCTATTTTTATTGTTAATAGTTATCTTTGTGAATCTAGAGTCTTAACTTCTGTTGAACTATTTCTCTAGGATAAATTTTCAGGATGGAATTTCTACATTAAAGAATGAAGACATCTTTATGTCCCTTTGCTATCTATAGTCATTGCTTTTCAAAAGAGTGATATCTGTTTGTGCTGTAATAATTTGTAAATGCAATCTATCAATGGTGTGTGTGTGTGTATGTGTTTTGTATGTCTCTTTATATGAATGCATACAAGCATGGCTTAGGTTGTAAGTTTGTAGAAAACTTTGACCTTCTTTTTAAGCCTGCTCTTAAGTCTGTTATTAAGTTTCATGTTGTAGTGCCTCGTTAGATACTATCTCCAGGTAGTATGTTGATAAATGGTAGTAAGTTACCTTTGAAAGATTATGTCAAAGAAATATTCTAAATCTGTGTCTTTTTCCTTTTGATAGACTGAAGCCATGGCGATTCTTTTTGCTGTTGTTGCCAGGGGGACCACTATCCTTGCCAAACATGCTTGGTGTGGAGGAAACTTCCTGGAGGTGACAGAGCAGATTCTGGCTAAGATACCTTCTGAAAATAACAAACTAACGTACTCACATGGCAAGTGAGTTCTGTTCTGCATGTGGTAAGGGATGAAAGAAGGGAATTCTGTTACTCTAATCAGAATGGTAGAAAAGTAGAAAACAAGCTTCTAGGTACATAATTTGAATAAGCTGACAGAATAGTAACCTTCACCAACTTAGAAAATATATCTGGTTTTGTTACTTATAAATTTAACTTGTAATTATTTTATTCTATTATTGAAGTGATATTTTATTTTGAAGAAAGATGGAAATGTTAAATGTAAAAATGACTTTGCTCTAGAGCTGTGTGATATGTGAAATAATTCAGATAAGATAGATAATGTTCCTTTGTTCATTCTTTCAGTAAATATTTACTGAGCACTTAACTATTGCCAGGCACTTTGCTTGGTGCTGGGGATATAACAAGATATGTAGTATTTGCCCTCATAAGGGTTATAGTTTAATGAGGGAGAAAGTCAAATCCACGATGTCAAGGGTTGGGGGGATGGGAAGTAGTAGATAGGAGAATGGTATTCCAAGTAGAAGGAACAGCAGGTAGAGAAGTATGGAGGCATGAGATCATAGGGCGGGCATATTTAGGGAACTGCAGACTGTTCTCTGTGACTGGTGCCCAGGATGGTGAAAATAAAGCTAGAGAGATGGGTAGAAGAAAAGTCATGTAGGGCCTTGTAGGCCATATTAAGAGCTTGGACTTTACCTTGTGGGCAGTGGAAAGGCATTGAAGGTTTTCAGCCAGGGTGTGACACAGTCAGGTTTGTTTTATTTATTTATTTATTTATTTATTTATTTATTTATTTAGAAACAGAGTCTCACTCTGTCACCCAGGCTGGAGTGCAGTGGTGCGATCTTGGCTCACTGCAATCTCCATCTCCCAGGTTCAGATGATTCTCGTGCCTTAGCCTCCTGAGTAGCTGGGATTACAGGCGTGCACCACCATGCCCAGCTAATTTTTGTATTTTTAGTAGAGTTGGGGTTTCACCATGTTGGCCAGGCTTGTCTCAAGCTCCTGACCTCAGGTGATTCGCCTGCCTTGGCCTCCCAAAGTGTTGGGATTACAGGCGTGAGCCACTGCGCCTGGCCCTTCGGTCAGTTTTTGCTTTAGAAAGATCACTCTGGTGGCTTATTAGAGTGGCCATAGTTGGGAAATCTTAGTAATTAGTTTTAAAAAGTGCCTCAACCTTCCCCGTTGGCACTTAAAAATCTTTTCTTACTTAACCCAGCCTTACTTCCTTAGTTCTTATCTCAGAATGAGGTCCTTATTACTTTCTATGGCTAACCCCTTATACAGTTTAAGGTGTACTCTAAGCTACTATGAGAGAGACCCCCAAGATACAGTATTAATTTTAATGAGATAGTCCAGAGATGAGTGGTTTGGGATGTTGGGGTGGCTCTGCCATTTCCAATTCCCTAATTCCCAAAGCAATTAGTGCTTTCCACTTCTGGCCAAGGCAGCTCCTTTGGTGCTTGTTATATCCCAGTGCTTGCCCAGTAATTTTAAAGGCAGGGCCCAGAAGTGGCCTGATATTGTTGAGAAGTTTCCACTTACATCTTACTGTTCACTACACAGTCATGTAGCTAGCATAGCCAGAAGGGAGGCCAGGAATTGTCATCTCTGGCTATGCAGTCGTAGGCTCAACTAAAACTCTGTTACTCTGGAGGAAGTTATAGGATATCAGGGGATGACTTGCAGTCTTCCAGCCTACTCTTCTGGCCACCCAGATATTTCAGTGAACCTTTCTTCCCAAACATAGAATACGCCTCTTCTCTGAGAGAGGTAGCTCCAAAGACCTATCTAGTCACTGTGTTTGGCTCCAAGTCCAGCATGTCTAGGTGGTACACAGTCCTATCCATCAGGCCCTGGTGTGGCTCCTGTGGTCCACTGACCATAAAGTAAAAGATAAGTCATATGTTTTCCCTGCTTTCCCAGCCTAACCCAGTAGACAATGGTGAAATAAGAAAAGGATCATCACAGTGAGAGTTACAAACTCCCATTTGGAAAAGGGAAGAATGAGAAACATGTAGAAGTCATTGCTTTCCAGTAATGATCAAATAATTGCCTCACACAATTTCAAAGACTCCCTATTCTGACCAGGAAGTGGTTAGTGGTTCTGCTTTCTTGAAGGAACTCCCTCACCCTTTTTCCCTGACTCCTGGCTTTGTTCTCCAGGAAGTTTTTCCTTTCTGGCCACATCCAAAATGGTAGTTAGAGAGTATATCATCTTTGGGAATTGTACACATTTTGTAGTCCTCTTGCTGCCAGTGTAGGTTTGTGGGCCTAGAGGTTAGGGGTTAAATAATCTTAGCTTCTTATGATTTTGGCTTTATACTTTCTCTAAAAATGTATTAGACTTACAGTCTTTGTGTTTCTAGGCAGTTCCTGGGAAAATGTCCAGGGAAAGCACATGTAGTCGTCCTTTTAGAGGCAAGACTGGGAAATAGGGCATATATCTTCCACTCATGTATTATGAGCCAGAATTTAGTCACAGCCATATGTAGCTTTAAGAGAGTATAGAATATGTAATCCAATTAAAATGCAGTTATAGTAGAAGGAGATGTTATCTGTCTGCCATGCCTCTCTGCCTGTGTCTCTGATCTAGCTGTGTTATTTCGAGCTTTGGTACCTTTTTTTTCATGCTTTTGTTATCTTCTAGGAATGCTGTTCTCCCCCTAAGCCTCCTTGTAAACTTTTGCTCACTTTACAGGTCCCAAGCGAAATACTTTCTTAATTTGTACTTTAATGCTTCTAAAAGGGCAGTTCTGATCATATTCCTTCCTTCAACAGATACTGTCTGCCCTCGAGGTAAAATTCCTTAACGGGACTTGGAATATTCTTCAAGATCTGCCACTTTTTCCTTCTGTGGGCTCATCTTTTACTACTTTAGTCCTCAGTTTTGCTTTCCAGCCATACTTCATACTTAGCCATTTACAATTCAATGCTAGGTTCTTTCTCTCTTCCTAGCCTTTGCAATAGCTGTTACCTTTTACTGGAATATATTTATCTACTTAATTTTTAAAAAATCTCACTTTGTGTGCCTGAGCTTAGATGTTTCCTTTTCCAGAAACCCCTGAACATTAACACTGAGTCAGGCACCACAATCAGACACTCTTTTTATGTGTCTACATAGCATCTAGTTTGTTCATATTGTAACACTTTTCACACTGTATTATTATTATTATTATTATTATTATTATTATTGAGACGGAGTTTCGCTTTTGTTGCCCAGGCTGGAGTGCAATGGCGCAATCTCAGCTCACCGCAACCTCCACTTCCTGGGTTCAAGTGATTATCCTGCCTCAGCCTCCCGAGTAACTGGGATGACAGGCGTGTGCCACCACGCCTGGCTAATTTTTGTATTTTTAATAGAGATGGGGTTTCACCATGTTGGCCAGGCAGGTCTCGAACTCCTGACCTCAGGCAATCCGCCTGCCTCGGCCTCCCAAAGTGCTGGGATTACAGGCATGAGCCACCGTGCCTGGCCTCAGACTGTATTATAATTGAAATGATTGTTTATTTATGTACCCTGACTGTAGGCTTCTTGATGGCAGGGATCATACCTTGTTACCTTTTGTGGCCTGTGCACCAAGTGACTTACAAGTCTGGTTTAGGAGAAACAAATTTTATGGGGAAAGTGATGACTTTCATTCTGGGCATGTCATGTTTAAGCTGTCTATGGTATGTCCAGTTGGATATGTCTAGTAGACAGTAGTGTAGGTAGTCCTGGAGCTCAGGAGATAGGTCAGATGGAGATTTGGGAATCATTGGCATAATTGTGGTAGCTGAAAACAAACTACAACAAAACATGAGAGTGCATGCTGCCCTCCAGGGAGTAAGTGTGAAAAAAGCAGGAGGCTAAGGAAGCTAGAAAACGTTAGTGTAGAGGGAAAGGGACTATGATATAAACCAGGTATATTAGCCTGCTTGGGCTGCTATAACAAAATACCATAGACTGAGTGGCTTGAACAACAGATACTTGTTTCTCACAGTTCTGGAGACTGGGTGAGGTGCCCGCTAATTCAGTTCTTGATGAGGGCCTTCTTCCTGGCTGGCAGATGGCCACCTTCTTGCTGTGTTCTCAGGTGGTGGAAAGAGAGTGATCTCTTTCTTCCTCTTTTTTAAAGCCACTAATCCCATCACGAGGACCCCACCCTCATGACCTCATCTAATCTTAAGTGCCTCCCAAAGGCCTTGTCTCCAAATATAGTCACACTGTAACATATGAATTTTGAAAGGACACAGTTCAGTCTATAGCACCAGGCAAGCCTGATGTCAAGAAAGCTAGTGAAGATAAAACACTTTCCAAAAGGAAGTGGTCAACACTATCATATGTTTCAGAGAGAGCCACTGGATATGGCAATGTGGAAGTCATTGGTGGAAATGGTGCAAATAGTTTTAGAGTATTGGAGGAAAAGATTTTGCCTGAGTTCCTGTATCTCCTTGTAATTCATGTCAGTCCTCTGTGAACATTAATATAATTCAACAGGTACCCCTATCTATCCACTTGCCCAAGGTACAAATGTGGGAGGCAAAATTTAGTTAACCTGTCTCATGCCAGTCACCAAGTTCTATAAATGCTGCCTCCTATCTCTTCTCTGTCCCTTTTTCTTTATTACCCATTCTACTTTAGTTTATTTCCCTCCTCATTTCTTACCCGGTATACTGCAGTAGTCTCCTGTCTGGTCCTCCTTTGAGTCAGTTTTCCGCACTCTAGCCAATGTGTCCTTTGTTTTTTTTTGTTTTTTTTTTTTAATGTGTCCTTTTAAAAGTGCAAATCTGATCACACCCTCCCTAGGCTAAAACTTTTGGATGTTTATTCATTATTCTTAGGATAATGCACAGTGTGGTTTATAAAGTCTTGTATAACCTGGTTTTTGCTTACTTCTCCAGTCTTGTCTGTCCAGATAATTCACTTTTTCTTCACATTCTGTACTCTAGTCATGTGAGCCAATTTTACTTTCCTAAATCTATTAGGTGCTGTTTTACCTCTAGGCCCTTATGCTTGCTGCTTCCTCTCTGGAAAAACTCTTTGCTCACTTTTTTTTGTTGTTGTTTTTTTTGAAACAAGGTCTCACTTTGTTACCCAGGCTGGAGTGCAGTGGCGCAATCTCAGCTTACTACAGCCTCAACCTCCTGGGTTCCAGCGATCCTCCTGCCTCAGCCTCCCAAGTAGCTGGGACTGTAGGCGTGTGCCACCACACCTGGCTAATTTTTGTATTTTATGTAGAGACGGGGTTTTGCCACATTGCCCAGGCTGGTCTTGAACTCCTGAGCTCAAGCGATCTGCCCGCCTCAGCCTCCCAAAGTGCTAGGATTACAGGCATGAGCCAGCCACCACGCCTGGCCTTTCACTCACTCTTTACCTTGCCATCTGTTACTTATTCTTCAGGTCTTAAATCAGACATCACTTGTTCTGGGAAGTCTTTCTGGTTACCCTTTGGCAAATCTCCATTTCGTGCCTCATCTATTAATATGTCCCCAGAGCACCATGTACTGCCTTTAACTTTCCTGTCATCCTGTTTGCCATGCTGCACTGTAATTCCTTACACTGTGATCCCTATGAAGACTGGGACTTGGTGGTTTTGCTTTTTTGTATCCTCAGCATCCAGCACAGTAACTAACTCAAAGTGGATACTCAAATGTTGAGAATTTGGTAGAAAAGATGTTTGCTTTAAGAACTTAGGAAAAAGCAAAGAAAACCATATGGCCTATTGGGGGTTAATCTTAATTACATGCTCCTCCTAAGATGTCATCTCTTGTTCATGCTTTAAGAGTCCAATTATGCTTTTGCAGCTATCGTTCTAATGGGTAATACTCATGCTGTTGTGCTATGTAGCTAGAATAGAGATCTTTTTATTTCTTATGTACTTCTATCAGTTTGACTTGAAAGAAACAGGTATATTGGGAAGGGGAAGAGGGAGAATAGACTGTATCCGTAAGTAATATGGTGACATTGGCAGTACTGAACGTGCTTATACATAGATAGAAGATAGAAGTAAAAGTGATGTTGCTTATAACCACAGTAAGTTTTATATCTTTTATTCTACAGTTATTTGTTTCATTACATCTGCCAAGACAGGATTGTATATCTTTGTATCACTGATGATGTAAGTAACTTGAAGACATATTGCTATTTAACTATGTGTACTGTTAATACAGCCAGTTCTTAATTATCTATACCAGGGGTCCCCAACCCCCAGGCTGCAGACCGGTACAGGTCTGTGGCTTGTTAGGAACCAGGCCACATAGCAGGAGGTGAGTGGCCTATGAGCATTACCACCTGAGTTCTGCCTCCTGTCAGATCAGCAGCAGCATTAGGTTCTCATGTGAGTGTGAACCCTGTTGTGAACTCTGCATCTGAGGGATCTAAATTGCATGCTCCTTAGGAGAATCTAATGCCTGATGATCTGAGGTGGAACAGTTTAATCCCGAAACCATTCCCCCTCCCCCAGTCCTTGGAAAAATTGTCTTCTACAAAACCGGTCCCTGGTGCCAAAAAGGTTGGGGACTGCTGATCTGTACCTATAGTGGGCAAACGTGATGCGAACTTTACATAGCTGGAATTGTTAGTATTTTGCATTTGTCATATAGAGCAGCAAATGTTAAGAAAACTTGATACTGGGGTATGTGCAAATCAACTCAATTTTGGTAGAGTTTTAGCTTAGCCTCTTGCAACTTCTATATTTATTCTATTTTGTAGTGAGAATTGATGTTCATAATTATAATTCTTTGATATCAAAACCTCTCAAAAATTGTTTACGTGGAATGTTAAATTAGATAGCATCATTTCTTCTATCAGTAGTTAATGAATCCTTTAATGTATGTGAACTTTGGAAAAACAAAATTACAATACATTATGATCAGCTATATAAACCTGTAGTTTACATTGGTTAGGTATGACTGTTTGTCGGCTCTCAGCCCAAAATTCTCAGTAACTTAATGATGTCATTAAGGTCCTTTCTCTTCTCTTCTCCATGTCTCCTTCTTCCCAGACAGGTTGCCATTATGGTTACGTAGAGCTACATACTTATTTATTCATGTCCGGAGAAGAGGGACTGTGTCTTCTTGAGTGTCTTATTGTAGGAATGAGGAAGCTTTTCCCAGCTGCATGCCCTCCCCTCCCCCTGCTTTCAAAGTGAACTTCCTTTCATGTCTTATTGGCTGCATGCTCATTTCTAAACTGCCTACTGACAAAGAGACTTGGAATTGGCATGGTTGCCATAGATCAGGGTTCCTAATCTTTATTGTATCACAGACTCGTCACTTGTGGGACACTCCCAGAATGTTTTTGTTTTCTTTTTTTAATTTTCCTTTTCCAGAATGCTTTTAAATGTATAACACACACACAATTCTAACAAAGCCAATTATATTGAAATATATATATATAGTATTCAAAATATTTTAAAAACTTGATGTAGTAATATATATGCTTCTTTATGAACTCATTAACAAGATCTAGTCATAGGTCTAATAACTAATAATCTTGATGTGATGGGTGTTGACAATATTTTGAGATATCTGTAACTGTGATGGTATACGAAAAAAGATTCCTGTTGGTGACAGTTACAGGTACTGTTTAATACTACCCCGATTATGAATATACAACCTATATTCACAATTGAAATATAAGTTAACGATTGATAAAAATAATGATGTGATTTTCTTTTTTTCTATCCAAGTTCAAAGGCCCCTTGAATTTGGACCATTGACCCCAATTTAAGAACCCTTGGCTTAGACTAAGCATCTTGGGTGAAAGGGAAATGACTGTCAACCATAGTGATCATCACAGTGATTTTTATCTCTGGCTTCACAATATTTTCCAAAAGTACAAAAAAATCTAGCTATATGTGAAATGACTGATGTGAAACAGCTTGTAGTAGAAGGAAAATACTAATGAAATCTGGGATAGTTAGAGTCGAGCCTCATATTTCTTGAGCTATAATTTGATACACACATATACATGTATACATAAACACACATACACACATTCATTTTTTTCCTCTAAGGTATTCTTACAGAGAACACACATACTTTTTGGCTGGCTGGGATTAGACATGAGTATGTCACTTGATCTTTTCAAATATACCACCACTATTGAAAAAATTCGATTTGAAGTTAATATCAGTAGTAGTATCTGTATGTGTGAAAGACTCTATGATTATTATGGGATTTATTAAACATATTCTTGTGCTGGGCCTTCTAATAGATCTTATGAAATATATGGAGGAAGTAAAATTCAATTCCTGATGTCAAGAAGTTGATAACCTAGGTATCATTATCTTCAGTTGTCAATGACCAGATATATCTGGATTCATTCTCAGCTCTTTCATTTACTAGTTGTTGGACCTTTGGACAAGTTAGTTACTTTTTCAGAGCCTTCCTTTACTTATCTTTAAGATAGGATCAATGCTAGTTCCTCCTCAGATAATCATTGCTCAGTAAATGTTAGCTGTTTTTTATTGTTGTTCTTAATCACTCACATCATCTTTGTTTACTTTCTAAATGTGAGTTCTGTGTTGATCTCTTTTCAGGATTTTGAACGTTCCCGAGCCTTTAATTTTCTGAATGAGATAAAGAAGAGGTTCCAGACTACTTATGGTTCAAGAGCACAGACAGCACTTCCGTATGCCATGAATAGCGAGTTCTCAAGTGTCTTAGCTGCACAGCTGGTAAGATCTTTCTCAGGATAAGGTATTTTGATTTATATCTTCTTCATTACCTTCAAACACTATGAATCTAGGGGGCCCTGACCTGCAATATAGTTTTCTGATTGTGTTACTGTAAGCCAACATAATAAAACTTCCCTGATTAAAAAAAAAATGTAAAGGGGCCATTTTAGGGTAGAAAACAGTGATAGTCTTTATTATCTGTATTAATAGTGGTCACAGTGTCTCATGATTGGAAGAGCATTAAAGATCATCTAGTTGAACTACCCATCTGATGCTTAAATGTGTTCAGCATGCCAAATGATCTTTTAAACTATACATAAACCTTCTACCCTTCCATGAGGGAAATTTAATTTTCTAACAACCCAAATTAATAATTTGAAACTCTCCTCATCTGTATGAATCCCTAATTGTCAGCTTAGTGAGGTTTTACATGTGTATATACCTGTGAAATACCACTGTACTTAAGGCAGCATTTTAATCACCCTAAAAATTCCCTCATATCCCTTACCAGTTGGTCCCCTCCCCTACACTTTGCCCCAGGCAACCACTGATCTGTTTTCTATCACTATAAATTAGTTTTGTCTTTTATAGAACTTTCTGTAAATAGAATCATACCGTATGTAAACTTTCTGTAAATGGAGTCATACAGTATGTACTTTTTTGTGTCTTGCTTGTTTCAGTCAGTGTAAGGCTCTTGATATTCTTCCATGTTGTATAAATCAGTAGTTTGTTCCCCTTTTTGCTAAGTAGTAGTATATGCATATACCACAATTTGTTTATCCATCCACCTGTTGCTGGATATTTGGGTTGCTTCCAGTTTTCAGCTATCATGAATAAAGCTGCTGTTAACCTCCATGTATAAGTCTTTGTGTGGACATATGTTTTTATTTCTCTCTGATAAATACCTAGGAATGGAATTGCTGGGTCATATGGTAGGTGATGTGTAATTGAAAAAAAAAAATCACCACTTTTTTTTTCCAAAGTGGTCGCACCATTTTATATTCCCACCAGCAGTTCCAGTGTCTCTGCGTCCTTGCCAGTACTTGATGTGGTCTTAAGTTTTGCCATTCCAGTTGATGTGTAATGGTATCTCATTGTGGTTTTAATTTATGTTTTCATGATGTCAGACACCTTTCGAAATGCTTCCCTTTTATCCATGAAACTATTTGAGTATAAAGACGTAAGCTCTAGCTATGATTTTGTTGTGAGTTAAAAAAAAAGCTGTATTGTAATGGAATACTTTCACTTCTCCTGTGGTTTTAATACTCTGAGTATTACATTTCTAAATTTTATGCACACACACACACACGCACACACATACTCTTCTGGCAATAAAGTCCCTTTAAATTGGTTACTTATAAACCTTTATTATTCAAGCAGTTGGTTTGTTTCATACTCCCCACTAGGAAATGTTCATCTATGTAAAACTGTATAAAACACTACCCACAACAAAAATACCAGTACTTAGTCAAAAGTAAAGGGTCAGCTAGAAACAAAACTTTCAAATTAACCAATTTGTCATTAGCTCTAGATCTGTGTGACCTTCTGAACAAAATCTCTACCTGTTCCTTCGTCTGTAAATAGAGATAATAATAGCATCGTTTCATAGAGTTTTGGGGTGGATTAAATAATATCCCGTTTGAAGCACTTAACACAATGAAATGACTGGAACATTGTGTATTAAGCACCCCATAATTGCTAGCTACGGATAAATAATTTCAAACTATATATTATCAGTGTCTTAGATTCTAGATCCTGTGAGAAGCCAATAAAAATAGTTTATATGCTGTGATCCTGGCAGATACAAGAACAGATGCTGAGAAGCTGGGCCAGCCCCTACCTCATCATACTCAAGAAGTGGGGAACAATTTTGCAGCATTCTTTCCCCCACTGCCCCAACTACAGTCTTCTTTTTCTCCTTTCTTCCTTGTCTGAGCACAGATTATCTATCCTCCCCAATCTCTGCCCCACAAGTCACATGTATATTTGATATAATGTTTATTTTTATTTTATTTAAAATAAGGTAATTTTTAGACTACATACTTATAGTTTGTATAGAAGCATTTTTTATGCTGCCCATATTTTTTCCTGGGTATTGTAACATTTTTCCAGTGAAGTGACATGTATCTTTTATATCAATAGAGACATAATTTTATAGCATTCCTCAGTGTAAATTGTCATTCCCCTTATTTTTGTTTTCCTATTGTAAATAATGTCTGGGTACCATAAGTTAAAACTTATTTTCTTATAGAAGCATCACTCTGAGAATAAGGGCCTAGACAAAGTGATGGAGACTCAAGCCCAAGTGGATGAACTGAAAGGAATCATGGTCAGAAACATAGGTATGTTTCATGGCATAGTTTCATGCATGTGGGCAAAAATGATAAAGATTACTTGACTGGGGTCAAATTATTCTAGAGAAGCCAAAATAGCACTTCCTTATTCTTACCATTGGAAGTTAATTGTCAGCTGAGACAACTGTGATACTGTCTGCTTGTGCAAATGGTTTCTTCTTTGTCCTTGCAACTATTCTTCATTCTAAATTTACTAGTTTGCTTAACAAGACTAATTTCTAAGAACCTTATGATAATTCAGCAGTTTAGAATAATTTGGTCAGTGTGATTGTACAGTATTTCACTGAGTTAATGTATCACGGGTTACCTAACCTTGCCTGAATTTTGGACGCATAGGTTCTTTAGCACAGTGTTAGAGTGCTGTTTTGCAACCAGATGAGGAGCTTGCTGAAGAATGTCAATCAATATTGTGCTTCCTTCACTGAGGCCCTCTTGCTATGAAAATGTCAATTGGACTGAACAGTATGCTTAGAGACTTAGTAAACCAGTTGCAAATACTCTTAAGTAGGACTGATTTAGAAGTTTATCCTACAGTAGTAACCGTACTGTTATATTTTTGTGCCTATTATGTTTTTCTTATTTTCTTGAGATTAATTATCAGGAATGGGATTAATAATCAAAATGCGCAAACGTTTTCGTGGTTCTTGATATGTACGTCTTGGCTATTTAAAGTGATTTCCTTTAATTGATTTTAGTCTTAATTATATATCTAGATAGAGACTAGAGAATCTGTTGAGACAACTACTATTTATTTTTACTCTTTTTTTGTCACCAAATGTATTTATTTTGCCCGAAAGTGAAGGCAGACAATTGCTACAATATTATTTATTGCAGATGCATAAAGTTTCCAGAAAAATCAACGTTTTTAATCGACTCCTTTTCAATGACTTATTTATTTTTAGAGTTATAGAAACAGCAAATTTAATCCATCTTGAATTAATTTTTGTATAAGGTATAAGGAAGGGATCCAGTTTCAGCTTTCTACATATGGCTAGCCAGTTTTCCCAGCACCGTTTATTAAATAGGGAATCCTTTCCCCATTGCTTGTTTTTCTTAGGTTTGTCAAAGATCAGATGGTTGTAGATATGTGGCGTTATTTCTGAGGGCTCTGTTCTGTTCCACTGATCTATATCTCTGTTTTGGTACCCGTACCATGCTGTTTTGGTTACTATAGCCTTGTAGTATAGTTTGAAGTCAGGTAGCGTGATGCCTCCAGCTTTGTTCTTTTGGCATAGGATGGACTTGGCGATGCGGGCTCTTTTTTGGTTCCATATGAACTTTAAAGTAGTTTCTTCCAATTCTGTGAAGAAAGTCATTGGTAGCTTGATGGGGATGGCATTGAATCTATAAATTACCTTGGGCAGTATGGCCATTTTCATGATATTGATTCTTCCTACCCATGAACATGGAATGTTCTTCCATTTCTTTGTATCCTCTTTTATTTCATTGAGCAGTGGTTTGTAGTTCTCCTTGAAGAGGTCCTTCACATCCCTTGTAAGTTGGATTCCTAGGTATTTTATTCTCTTTGAAGCAACTGTGAATGGGAGTTCACTCATGATTTGACTCTCTGTTTGTCTGTTATTGGTGTATAAGAATGCTTGTGATTTTTGTACATTGATTTTGTATCCTGAGACTTTGCTGAAGTTGCTTATCAGCTTAAGGGGATTTTGGGCTGAGACAATGGGGTTTTCTAGATATACAATCATGTCATCTGCAAACAGGGACAATTTGACTTCCTCTTTTCCTAATTGAATACCCTTTATTTCCTTCTCCTGCCTGATTGCCCTGGCCAGAACTTCCAACACTATGTTGAATAGGAGTGGTGAGAGAGGGCCTCCCTGTCTTGTGCCAGTTTTCAAAGGGAATGCTTCCAGTTTTTGCCCATTCAGTATGATATTGGCTGTGGGTTTGTCATAGATAGCTCTTATTATTTTGAGATACATCCCATCAATACCTAATTTATTGAGAGTTTTTAGCATGAAGGGTTGTTGAATTTTGTCAAAGGCCTTTTCTGCATCTATTGAGATAATCATGTGGTTTTTGTCTTTGGTTCTGTTTATATGCTGGATTACATTTATTGATTTGCGTATACTGAACCAGCCTTGCATCCCAGGGATGAAGCCCACTTGATCATGGTGGATAAGCTTTTTGATGTGCTGCTGGATTCGGTTTGCCAGTATTTTATTGAGGATTTTTGCAGCAATGTTCATCAAGGATATTGGTCTAAAATTCTCTTTTTTGGTTGTGTCTCTGCCCGGCTTTGGTATCAGGATGATGCTGGCTTCATAAAATGAGTTAGGGAGGACTCCCTCTTTTTCTATTGATTGGAATAGTTTCAGAAGGAATGGTACCAGTTCCTCCTTGTACCTCTGGTAGAATTTGGCTGTGAATCCATCTGGTCCTGGACTCTTTTTGGTTGGTAAGCTATTGATTATTGCCACAATTTCAGAGCCTGTTATTGGTCTATTCAGAGATTCAACTTCTTCCTGGTTTAGTCTTGGGAGGGTGTATGTGTCGAGGAATTTATCCATTTCTTCTAGATTTTCTAGTTTATTTGCGTAGAGGTGTTTGTAGTATTCTCTGATTGTAGTTTGTATTTCTGTGGGATCGGTGGTGATATCCCCTTTACCATTTAGACCTAAAACCATAAAAACCGTAGAAGAAAACCTAGGCATTACCATTCAGGACATAGGCATGGGCAAGGACTTCATGTCTAAAACACCAAAAGCAATGGCAACAAAAGCCAAAATTGACAAATGGGATCTAATTAAACTAAAGAGTTTGTGCACAGCAAAAGAAACTACTATCAGAGTGAACAGACAACCTACAAAATAGGAGAAAATTTTCACAACCTACTCATCTGACAGAGAGCTAATATCCAGAATCTACAATGAACTCAAACAAATTTAGAAGAAAAAAACAAACAATCCCATCAAAAAGTGGGCGAAGGACATGAACAGACACTTCTCAAAAGAAGACATTTATGCAGCCAAAAAACACATGAAAAAATGCTCACCATCACTGGCCATCAGAGAAATGCAAATCAAAACCACAATGTGATACCATCTCACACCAGTTAGAATGGCAGTCATTAAAAAGTCAGGAAACAACAGTTACTGGAGAGGATGTGGAGAAATAGGAACACTTTTACACAGTTGGTCGGACTGTAAACTAGTTCAACCATTGTGGAAGTCAGTGTGGCGATTCCTCAGGGATCTAGAACTAGAAATACCATTTGACCCAGCCATCCCATTACTGGGTATATACCCAAAGGACTATAAATCTTGCCGCTATAAAGACACATGCACACGTATGTTTATAGCGGCAGTATTCACAATAGCAAAGACTTGGAACCAACCCAAATGTCCAACAATGATAGACTGGATTAAGAAAATGTGGCACATATACACCATGGAATACTATGCAGCCATAAAAAATGATGAGTTCATGTCCTTTGTAGGGACATGGATGAAATTGGAAATCATCATTCTCAGTAAACGATCGCAAGAACAAAAAACCAAACACCGCATGTTCTCACTCATAGGTGAGAATTGAACAATGAGAGCACATGGACACAGGAAGGGGAACATCACACTCTGGGGACTGTTGTGGGGTGGGGGGAGGGGGAAGGATAGCTTTAGGAGATATACCTAATGCTAAATGACAAGTTAATGGGTGCAGCACACCAGCATGGCACATGTATACATATGTAACAAACCTGCACATTGTGCACATGTACCCTAAAACTTAAAGTATGATAATAATAAAATAAAATAAAAAAAACAGCAAATTTAAAATGTGACAAGAACATTCCTAGTTAATTCCCTTTCATTTTTTTAACAGCTTAATTGAAATATAATTCACATATCATATAATTCACCCATTTAAAGTATACAGTCAGTGGTTACTATATTCACAGAATTGTACAACCATTGCTGCAATCAATTTTGTAACATTTTTATCATCCCTAAATGAAACCCTGTACTCATTTGCAGTTGCTCCTCATTTCTCCTCAACTCTCAGACCTAAGCAACAATTAATTCCCTTTTCTTCTTCATAAATTTGCCTATTCTGGACATTTCGTATAAATGGAATCTTGTAATATGTGGCCTTTTGTGTCTTCGTTCACTTAGCTTAATGATTGTGAGATTCATTCATGTCGTAGCATAAATCAATACTTAATTCTTTTTTATGACTAATAATTCCAATGCATTAATGCATTTTATGTATCTACTCATTAGTTCATGGTCTGGTTATTGTAAATAATGCTGCTATGAACATTTGTGTACAGGTTTTTGTGTGAGCATGTATATATATTATATATAATATATAACAATATATATATTATATATTTTATATATTATATATAACATTATAGAATATATATTATATATAATATATATAATATGTTATATATAACATATATTATATATAATATATATAATATGTTATATATAACATATATTATATATAATATATATAATATGTTATATATAACATATAATATATATAATGTTATATATAATATATATAATATATAATATATATTATATGTAACATTATATATATTATATATATTATATATTATATATATATATGTTTTTGGTTCTCTTGCTTACATACCTAGGAATAGAATTGCTGGATCACATGGCAACTTTGTAACATTTTGAAGAAGGGCCAAACTTTCCTAAAGTGACTGCACCTTTATACATTCCTAATAGCAATGTATGAGGATTCTGATTTCTCCACATCCTTGCCAAAACGTATCTTTTTTGATTATACCCAGTCTAGTGAAATGGTACTTTATTGTGATTTTGATTTGCATTTCCCTGATGACTAATGATGTTGAGCATTTTTTCATGTGCTTATAGGCCATTCGTATATTTTCTTTACCTTTGGAGAAATGTCTATTTAAAAATATTGTTTTTAAGTGGGTTATTTGTCTTTTTATGGTTGAGCTATAACAGTACTTTATATATTCTGGATACTAGACCCTTATCAGATACATGATTTTCAAATATTTTGCTCTATTCTGTGAGTTGTCTTTTTCATTTTCTTGATGGTGTTCTTTGAAGCACAACAGTTTTTATGAAGTCCAATTTATTTTTTTCTTTAGTTTGTGCTTTGAATAACATATCTAAGAAACCGTCGCCTAAGCCAAGATCATGAAGATTTACTACTTTGTTTTCTTCTAAGACTAGTTTTAGCTCTTACATTTCTATCTATGATCTATTTTGAGTTAATGTTTATGTATGGAATAAAGAAGAGATCCAACTTAATTCTGTTGAATATGTATATACAGTTGTTCCAGAACCATTTGCTGAAAAGGCTTTTCTTTCCCTGTTGAATGATCTTAGCATTCTTATCAAAAATTAGTCATCAATGGATGTATAGCTTTGTTTCTGGACCTTCAGTTCTGTTCAGTTTATCTTTATGCCAGTACCAGGCTGTCATGATTATTATAGCTTTGTAGTAGGTTTTAAAATCAGGAAATATTCATCTTCCAACTTTATTCTTTCTCAAAATTGCTTTGACTATTCTGGGTACCTTTTATTTTCATGAACTTTAGGATGAGCTTGTCAATTTCAGATAGCAAAAAAAGCTATCTGGGATTTTGATAGGGATTGTGTTGAATCTGTAGATCAATTAGGGGAGCCATTTTAACAATATTAAACTTCTGATCCATGAACATGGGCTTTCTTTCTATTCATTTAGGTTTTCTTTAATTTTTTCCAACAATGTTTTGTAGTTTTCAGTGTGCAAGTCTTACATGACAAAGACTCTGCTTCACCAAATTTTAGACAAGCTCCTCTGAGCACTCTGTTAAACTAGGTCTCATCCTCAGGCTCTGTCCTTGGCCTGCCTAAGGAAGTCTTAGCAAAGAATCCTGCTAATACCCCACCCTTGATCAAGTTCCTTGTCCCCTATATTTGATATATAAGTCCGGCCAGCTTTTAGCAGGAATCCTGTTAGGCCAGTTTAGAGAGAATCCCCTTGCCCTTGATGCCTCCTCTTAGTAATTTTCCATCCTCTGACCCCCTCACTCTGTTCATTGGCCACAAATCCCCACTGGTCTTGGTTGTGTTAGGAGTTGAGCTCAATCTCTCCCCTCCATTGTGATAGCCTTGACCCCTATTGCAGTAATCTCAAAATCTGCCTTACCATTTTTTAACCAGTGTCAGAATAATTTTTCTTTAACAATATCTCTTCTAACATCCTTCTTGCCTTGTTCCTAAGTATTTTTTTATGCTATTGTAAATGGAATTTTTCTCTTTCATTTTCGGATTGTGCAGTACTAATGTATAGAAATTTTATTGATTTTTATAAATTGGTGTTGTATCATACAACCTTGTTCTCATTTATTAGTTCTAATAGCTTTTTAATAGTTTCCTTAGGATTTTCTCTATATAGAATCATGCTACTTGCAAATAGAGATAGTTTTAATTCTTCCTTTTCAATCTGGATGCTTTTCATTTCTTTTTATTGCTTAATTGCCCTAGCTAGAACCTCCAGTGTAATGTTGAATAGAAGTGGTAAGAGTGGACATCATTGTCTTATTCCTGCTCTTAGGGAGATCTTGAAGAATCTTCCACAATTAAGTATGAGGTTAGCTGTGGGTTTTTCATAGATGTCCTTTATCAGGTTGAGGAAGTTTCTTTTTCTTATTTGTTGAGTGGTTTTATCATTAAACAGTGTTGGATTTTGTCAATTTTTTTTACCTCTATTGAAATGATGATTTTTGTTCTTTATTAATATGATGTATTATAATAATTGATTTTCAGATATTAAATCAACCTTGTGTTTCTGAAATGAATCCCACTGCATCATGGTGTATAGTCCTTTTTGCATATTATTGGATTCATCCTGCCAGTAGTCTGTTGAGGATTTGTTAAATGTCTGTATTTTTAAGAGTTGTTGGTATATCATTTTATTTATTTATTTATTTATTTATTTTTATTTTTTTATTGATCATTCTTGGGTGTTTCTCACAGGCGGGGATTTGGCAGGGTCATAGAACAATAGTGGAGGGAAGGTCAGCAGATAAACAAGTGAACAAAGGTCTCTGGTTTTCCTAGGCAGAGGACCCTGCGGCCTTCCACAGTGTTTGTGTCCCTGGGTACTTGAGATTAGGGAGTGGTGATGACTCTTAAGGAGCATGCTGCCTTCAAGCATCTGTTTAACAAAGCACATCTTGCACTGCCCTTAATCCATTTAACCCTGAGTGGACACAGCACATGTTTCAGAGAGCACAGGGTTGGGGGTAAGGTCATAGATCAACAGGATCCCAAGGCAGAAAAATTTTTCTTAGTACAGAACAAAATGAAAAGTCTCCCATGTCTACTTCTTTCTACACAGACACAGCAACCATCCGATTTCTCAATCTTTTCCCCACCTTTCCCCCTTTTCTATTCCACAAAACCGCCATTGTCATCATGGCCCGTTCTCAATGAGCTGTTGGGTACACCTCCCAGACGGGGCGGCTGCCGGGCGGAGGGGCTCCTCACTTCGCAGACGGGGCGGCTGCCGGGTGGAGGGTCTCCTCACTTCTCAGACAGGGCGGCCGGGCAGCGACACTCCTCACCTCCCAGAAGGGGCGGCGGGGCAGAGGCGCTCCCCACATCTCAGACGATGGGTGGCCGGGCAGAGACGCTCCTCACTTCCTAGATGGAATGGCGGCCGGGCAGAGACGCTCCTCACTTCCTAGATGGGATGGCGGCCGGGCAGAGACGCTCCTCACTTTCCAGACTGGGCAGCCAGGCAGAGGGGCTCCTCACATCCCAGACGATGGGTGCCCAGGCAGAGACGCTCCTCACTTCCCAGACGGGGTGGCGGCCGGGCAGAGGCTGCAATCTCGGCACTTTGGGAGGCCAAGGCAGGCGGCTGGGAGGTGGAGGTTGCAGCGAGCCAAGATCGCGCCACTGCACTCCAGCCTGGGCACCATTGAGCACTGAGTGAACGAGACTCCGTCTGCAATCCCGGCACCTCGGGAGGCCGAGGCTGGCGGATCACTCGTGGTTAGCAGCTGGAGACCAGCCCGGCCAACACAGAGAAACCCCGTCTCCACCAAAAAAATACGAAAACCAGTCAGGCGTGGCGGCACTCGGCAGGCTGAGGCAGGAGAATCAGGCAGGGAGGTTGCAG
Source organism: Pan troglodytes (assembly GCF_028858775.2). Lineage (NCBI taxonomy): Eukaryota > Metazoa > Chordata > Mammalia > Primates > Hominidae > Pan > Pan troglodytes. The sequence continues at coordinate 153,298,861 of NC_072421.2, forward strand.
TGAGCCGAGATAGCAGTAGTACAGTCCAGCTTCGGCTGGGCATCAGAGGGAGACCTTGGAAAGAGAGGGAGAGGGAGACCGTGGGGAGAGTGAGGGGGGAGGGGGAGGGGGAGAGGGAGAGCCATTTTCTTTTCTTGTGATGTCTTTGTTTGGTTTTGATACCAGGGTAATGCTGGGCTCATAGAATGAGTCAAGAAGTGTTCCCCTTTTCTTCTATTTTGGAAAGATTTGTGAAAGTTTTGTATTAATTCTTGAAATGTTTGGTAGAATTCACCTTTGAAGCCACCTGGGCTTGGGCTTTTCTTTGTGTGAAGCTTTTTTGTTTTTTGAGACGGGGTCTGTCTGTCACCCAGGCTGGAGTGCAGTGACACGATCCTCTCTAATTCCTCTTTCATTCCCTTGGTGGGAGGGTTACCTGCAGCCTTGACCTCCTGGGCTCAGGTAATCTTCCCACCTCAGCCTCCCAAGCAGCTGGGACTGCAGGCATGTGCCACCACGCCTGGCTAATTTTTGTTTTTTGGTTTTTTTGTAGAGACAAGGTCTTGCCATGTTGCCCAGGCTAGTCTCAAACTCCTGGGCTCAAGCGATCCACTTGCCTCAGCCTACCAAAGTGCTAGGATTACAGGCATGAGCCTCCATGCCCGGCCTGAAGTTTTAAAATTACTGATTTAGTCTCTATGCTTGCTGTAGCTATTCAGATTTTTTATTTCTTCTTGAGTCTGTTTAGCAGTTTGTATCTTTCTAGGAATTTGTGCATTTCATCTAAGTTACCTAATTTATTTACACACTCCTGTTTATAGAATTCCCCTAAGATCCTTTTCATTTTGTAAGTTTGGTGGTGATGTCTCCTCTTTCATTTCTGATTTTAGTAATGTAAGTTTTTTCTGTTTTACTTGGTCATTCTACGTAAAGGTTTGTCAATTTTATTGATCTTTCTAAAGAACCAACTTCTAGTTTCATGGATTTTTTTTCTATAGTTTTTCTGTTCTCTATTTAATTTGTTCACCCTAATATTTATTTCCTTCCCACTGCTAGCTTTAGATTTAGTTTACCCTTCTTTTCTAGATCCATAAGGTAGAAAGTTAAGTTGTTAGGTTGTTAATTTGAGATCATTTGTCTTAGCTCAGGCTGCCATAACAAAATTCCATAGATGTAGTGGCTTAAACAACAGAAATTTATTTTCTCACATTTCTGGAGGCTAGAAGTCCAAGATCACGGTGCCAGTATGGTCAGGTTCTGGTAAGGGCTCTCTTCCTGGCTTGCAGACAGCATCTTCTCTCTCTGTTCTCCCATCGGGCAAGGAAAAGAGAGCTAGCTGTCTAGTGTCTTTTATTTAATTGATACATAATATTTGTACACATTTATGGGGTACGTGTGATATTTTGTTACATGCAAAGACTGTGTAATGATCAAGTCAGGATATATGGGGTGTCCATCAGCTCAAGAATTTATTTCTGTGTGATGGGAACATTTCAAATTCTCTCTTCTAGCTATTTTTAAATATATAATACACTATTGTTAACTTTAGTCACCCTACTCTGCTATCAAACATTAGAACTTATTCCTTCTATCTAACTGTGTGTTTGTACCTATTAACCATCCTCTCATATTCCCTGCTCGGCCCCACATACCCACACCCTTCCTAGCCTCTGGTATCTATTGTGCTATTGTCTACCTCCATGAGATCAGCTGTTTTAGTTCCCACATGTGAGTAAGAACATGTGATATTTGTCTTTCCATGCCTGCCTTATATCACTTAACATAATAACCTCCAGTTACATCCATGTTGCTGTAAATGGCATGACTTCATTCTATTTCATGGTCAAATAGTATTCCATTGTGTTTATAAACCACATTTTCTTTATCCATTCATCCATTCATGGACACTTAGGTTGACTCCATATCTTTGCTATTGTGAATAGGGATGCAATAAATATGCAAGTGCAGATATCCCTTTTATACACTGATTTCTTTTCCTTTGCATAAATACCCAGTAGTAGGATTGCTGGATCATATGGTAGTTTAATTTTTAGTTTTTGGGGAAATCTCCACACTGGTTTCCATAGTAGCTGCACTAGTTTACTTTCCCACCAACAGTGTGTGTTTTTTTTTTTTCCTTATACTAGCCAGCATCTGTTATTTTGTATCTTTTTAGTAACCATTCTAACTGGGGTAACATGATATCTCATTTTGGCTTTTATTTGCATTTCTATGATGTTGAGCATTTTTTCATATACCTTTTGGCCATTTGTATGTCTTCTTTTGAGAAATGGCTACTCATGTCCTCTGCCCACTTTTTAAGGGGATTATTTGTATATCTCCTGTTGAGTTCATTATATATTCTGGATATTATTCCCTTATCAAATGAATAGTTTGCAACTATTTTCTCCCATTCAACTGGTTGTCTCTTCACTCTTGATTATTTCCTTTGCTGTGCAAAAGCTTTTTTGTTTAATATAGTCCTATTTGTCTATTTTTCTTTTCGTTACCTGTCCTTTTGAGGTGTTAGCCATAAAATCTTTTCCTAGAGCAGTGTTCTGAAGTGTTTCCCCTATGTTTTCTTCCAGTAGGTTTATAGTTCTGGGTCTGAAATTTAAGTCTTTAATCTATCTTGGTTGATTTTTGTATGTGATGAGAGACAGAGGTCCAGTTTAATTCTTCCACATATGGATATCCAGTTTTCCCAATACCATTTATTGAAGAGAGTGTCCTTTCCCCAGTGTACGTTCTTGGCACCTTTGTTGAAAATCAGTTGCCTATATATGTGTGGCTATACATACGTGGATCAATGTCTGGCTTTTCTATTCTATTCCATCGACCTTGTGTCTGTTTTTATACTAAACCATGCTGTTTTGGTTACTGTAGCCTTGTAATATGTTTTGAAGTCAGGTAGTGTGATGCTTCCAGCTTTGTTCATTTTGCTCAGGATTGCTTTGGCTATTTGGACTCTTTTTTGGTTCCTGAAATACTAATTTTAGGATTGTTTTTTCTGTTTCTGTGAAAAATGACATTGGTACTTCGATAGAGATTGCATTGAATCTGTAGATTGCTTTGGGCTTGTGGTCATTTTAATAATATACATTCTTATGATCCATGACCATAAGATGTCTTTCTGTATCTTTGTGTCATCTTCAGTTTTTTTCATCAGTGTTTTGTAGTTTTACTTGTAGGAGTCTTTCACCTACTCGTTAAATTTATTCTTCAATATTTTATATGTTCATAACTATTATAAATGGGATTACCTTCTTGATTTCATAAAGTTTTATTTCACCAAGTTGATTATTGATGCATAGAAACATTACAGATATTTGTATGTTGATTCTGTATCCTGCAACATTACTGAATATATTTATCAGATCTAGGAGTTTTTTGGTGGAGTCTTTGGGTCTTTTAGACATAAGATCATATCATCTGCAAAGAGGGATAATTTGACTTCCTCTTTTTCAATTTGGATGCCCTTTATTTCTTTCTCTTGCCTGATTGCTCTGGCTAGGACTTCCAGTATTGTGTTGAATAGGAGTAGTGAAACTGGGCATCCTTCCAGTACTATGTTGAATAGGAGTGGTGAGAGTTTTCCATTTCTTAGAGGAAAGGCTTTTCGTTTTTCCCATTCAGTATGATGTTAGCTGTGGGTTTGTCATAAATGGCCTTTATCATGTTGAGGGATATTCCTTCTATGCCTAGTTTTTTGAGAGTTTTTATCATGAAGAGATGTTGAATTTTTTTTGATACCTCGAACTATATATTTTTATTTGAATATATAAAAGTAGAATATCCTATTTTCCTTTTGAGCTTTGTCATCATACTGCTAAAATTATGGATGAAAATGGAAATACTTCAACCTGACCCATTGCAATTTCTATGTTACACATTTGCTCTTTTTTTATTATTATACTTTAAATTCTGGGATACATGTGCAGAATGTGCAGCTTTGTTACATAGGTATACACATGCCATGGTGGTTTGCTGCACCCATTAACCCATCATCTACATTAGGTATTTCTCCTAATGCTATTTCTCCCCTAGCCCCCCTACCCCCAACAGGCCCCAGTGTGTGATGTTCCCCTCCCTGTGTCCATGTGTTCTCATTGTTCAACTCCCACTTATGAGTGAGAACATGCGGTGTTTGGTTTTCTGTTCCTTTCTTACCTTGCTGAGAATGATGGTTTCCAGCTTCATCCATGTCCCTGCAAAGGACATGAACTCCTCCTTTTTTATGGCTGCATAGTATTCCATTGTGTATATGTGCCGCATTTTCTTTATCCAGTCTATCATTGTTGGGCATTTGGGTTGGTTCCAAGTCTTTGCTATTGTGAACAGTGCTGCAATAAACATACGTGTGCATGTGTCTTTATAGTAAAATGATTTATAATCCTTTGGGTATATACCCAGTAATGGGATTGCTGGGTCAAATGGTATTTCTGGTTCTAGATCCTTGAGGAATCGCCACACTGTCTTTGACAATGGTTGAACTAATTTACACTTCCACCAACAGTGTAAAAGCATTCCTATTGCTCCACATCCTCTCCAGCATCTGTTCTTTCCTGACTTGTTAATGATTGCCATTTAATGATCGCCATTCTTACTGGTGTGAGAGGGTATCTCATTATGGTTTTGATTTGCATTTCTCTAATGACCCGTGATGATGAGCTTTTTTTCATATGTTTGTTGGCCACATAAATGTCTTCTTTTGAGAAGTGTCTTTTCATATCCTTCACACACTTTTTGATGGGGTTGTTTTTTTCTTGTAAATTTGTTTAAGTTCCTTGTAGATTCCGGATATTAGCCCTTTGTCAGATGGATAGATTGCAAAAATTTTTTCCCATTCTGTAGGTTGCCTGTTCACTCTGATGATAGTTTCTTTTGCTGTGCAGAAGGTCTTTGCTTTAATTAGATCCCATTTGTCAATTTTGGCTTTTGTTGCCATTGCTTTTGGTGTTTTAGTCATGAAATCTTTGCCCATACCTATGTCCTGAATGGTATTGCCCAGGTTTTCTTCTAGGGATTTTATGGTTTTAAGTCTTACGTTTAAGTCTTTAATCCATCTTGAGTTAATTTTTGTATAAGGTGTAAGGAAGGGGGCCAGTTTCAGTTTTCTGAATATGGCTAGCCAGTTTTCCCAACACCATTTATTAAATACGGAATCCTTTCCCCATTGCTTGTTTTTGTCAGGTTTGTCAAAGATCAGATGGTTGTAGATGTGTAGCGTTATTTCTGAGGCCTCTGTTCTGTTCCATTGGTCTATGTATCTGTTTTGGTACCAATACCATGCTGTTTTGGTTACGGTAGCCTTGTAGTATAATTTGAAGTCAGGTAGCGTGATGTCTCCAGCTTTGTTCTTCTTGCTTAGGATTGTCTTGGCTATATGGGCTCTTTTTTGGTTCCAAATGAAATTTAAAGTAGTTTTTTTCTAATTCTGTGAAGAAAGTCAATGGTAGCTGGATGGGGATAGCATTGAATATATAAATTACTTTGGGCAGTTTGGCCATATTCTTCCTATCCATGAGCATGGAATGTTTTTCCATTCATTTGTGTCCTCTCTTATTTCCTTGAGCAGTGGTTTGTCATTCTCCTTGAAGAGGTCCTTCACATCCCTTGTAAGTTGTATTTCTAGGTATTTTATTCTCTTTGTAGCAATTGTGAATGGGAGTTCACTCATGATTTGGCTCTCTGTTTGTCTTTTATTGGTGTATAGGAATGCTTGTGATTTTTGCACATTGATTTTGCATTCTGATACTTTGCTGAAGTTGCTTATCAGCTTAAGGAGATTTTGGGCTGAGACAATGGGGTTTTCTAAATATACAATCATGTCATCTGCAAAGAGAGACAGTTTGACTTCCTCTCTTCCTATTTGAATACCCTTTATTTCTTTCTCTTGCCTGATTGCCCTGGACAGAACTTCCAATACTATGTTGAATAGGAGTGGTGAGAGAGGGCATCCTTGTCTTGTGCTGGTTTTCAAAGGGAATACTTCCAGCTTTTGCCCATTCAGTATGATATTGGATGTGGGTTTGTCATAAATAGTTCTTATTATTTTGAGATGCATTCCATCAATACCTAGTTTATTGAGAGTTTTTAGCATAAAGCGGTGTTGAATTTTATCGAAGGCCTTTTCTGCATCTATTGAGATAATCATGTGGTTTTTGCCATTGGTTCTTTTTCCGTGATGGATTACGTTTATTGATTTGCGTATGTTGAACCAGTCTTGCATCCCAGTGATGAAGCTGACCTGATCGTGGTGGATAAGCTTTTTGATGTGCTGATGGGTTCGGTTTGCCAGTATTTTATTGAGGATTTTCGCATCAGTGTTCATCAGGGATATTGGCCTGAAATTTTCCTTTTTGGTTGTGTCTCTGCCAGGCTTTGGTATCAGGATGATGCTGGCCTCATAAAATGAGTTAGGGAGGAGTCCCTCTTTTTCTGTTGTTTGGAATAGTTTCAGAAGGAATGGTACCAGCTCCTCTTTATACCTCTGGTGGAATTCAGCTGTGAATCCTTCTGGTCCTGGACCTTTTTTGTTTGGTAGGCTATTAATTACTGCCTCAAGTTCAGAACTTGTTATTGTTGTATTCAGGGATTTGACTTCTTCCTGGTTCAGTCTTGGGAGGGTGTATGTGTCCAGGAATTTATCCATTTCTTCCAGATTTTCTAGTTTACTTGCATAGAGGTGTTTATAGTATTCTCTGATGGTAGTTTGTATTTCTGTGGGATCAGTGGTGATATCCCCTTTATCATTTTTTATTGTTTCTATTTGATTCTTCTCTCTTTTCTCCTTTATTAGTCTCGCTAGCAGTCTATCTATTTTGTTAATCTTTTCAAAAAACCAGCTCCTGGATTCATTGATTCTTTTTGAAGGGTTTTTCATGTCTCTTTCTCCTTCAGTTCTGCTCTGATCTTAGTTATTTCTTGTCTTCTGCTACCTTTGAATTTGTTTGCTCTTGCTTCTCTAGTTCTTTTAATTGTGATGTTAGGGTGTTGATTTTAAATCTTTCCCACTTTTTGCTGTGGGCATTTAGTGCTATAAATTTCCCTCTAAATACTGCTTTAGCTGTGTCCCAGAGATTCTGGTACGTTGTGTCTTTATTCTCATTGGTTTCAAAAAACTTATTTATTTCTGCCTTAATTTTGTTATTTACCCAGTAGTCATTCAGGAACAGGTTGTTCATTTTCCATGTAGTTGTGCAGTTTTGAGTGAGTTTCTTAATCCTGAGTTCTAATTTGATTGCACTGTGGTCTAAGAGACTGTTGGTTACGATTTCCATTTTTTGCATTTGCTGAGGAGTGTTTTACTTCCAATTATGTGATCAACTTTAGAATAAGTCCAATGTGGTGCTGAGAAGAATGTATATTCTGTTGATTTGGCTTGGAGAGTACTGTAGATGTCTATTAGGTCCTCTTGGTCCAGAGCTGAGTTCAAGTCCTGAATATCCTTGTTAATATTCTGTCTCAATCTAATATTGACAGTGGGTGTTAAAGTCTCCTACTATTATTGTGTGGGAGTCTGAGTCTCTTTGTAGGTCTGTAAGAACTTGCTTTATGAATCTGGGTGCTCCTGTATTGGGTGCATATATATTTAGGATAGTTAGCTCTTCTTGTTGCATTGATCCCTTTACCATTATGTAATGCCCTTCTTTGTCTTTTTTGATCTTTGTTGGTTTAAAGTCTGTTTTATCAGAGACTAGGATTGCAACCACTGCTTTTTTTTGCTTTCCGTTTGCTTAGTAAATAATCCTCTATCCCTTTATTTTGAGCCTGTGTGTATCTTTGCACATGAGATGGGTCTCCTGAATGCAGCACATGGGTGGGTCTTGATTCTTTATTCAATTTGCCAGTCTGTGTCTTTTATTTGGGGCATTTACCCCATTTACATTTAAGGTTAATATTGTTATGTGTGAATTTGATCCTGTGATTATAATGCTAGTTGGTTATTTTGCTTGTTAGTTGATATAGTTTCTTCATAGTGTCGATAGTCTTTACAGTTTGATATGTTTTTGCAGTGGCTGGTACTGGTTTTTCCTTTCCATATTTAGTGCTTCCTTCAGGACCTCTTGTAAGGCAGGCCTGGTGGTGACAAAATCTCTCAGCATTTGCATGTCTGTAAAGGATTTTATTTCTCCTTCACTTATAAAGCTTAGTTTGGTTGGATATGAAATTCTGGGTTGAAAATTCTTTTCTTTAAGAATGTTGAATATTCGCCCCCAGTCTCTTCTGGCTTGTAGGGTTTCTGTCGAGAGATCTGCTGTTAGTCTGATGGGCTTCCCTTTGTGGGTAGCCTGACCTTTCTCTCTGGCTGCCCTTAACATTTTTTCCTGCATTTCATCCTTGGTGAATCTGACGATTATGTGTCTTGGAGTTGCTCTTCTCGAGGAGTATCTTTGTGGTGTTCTCTGTATTTCCCAAATTTGAATGTTGACCTATCTTGCTAGATTGGGGAAGTTCTCCTGGTTAATATCCTAAAGAATGTTTTCCAACTTGGTTCTGTTCTCCCTGTCACTTTCAAGCACACCAATCAAACATAGGTTTGGTCTTTTCATATAGTCCCATATGTCTTGGAGCCTTTGTTCATTCCTTTTCATTATTTTTTCTCTAATCTTGTCTTCACACTTTATTTCATTAAGTTGATCTACAATCTCTGATATCCTTTCTTCCACCTGATCAGTTCGGCTATTGATACTTTTGTATGCTTCACAAAGTTCTCGTGCCGTGTTTTTCAGTCCCATCAGGTCATTTATGTTCTTCTCTAAACTGGCTATTCTAGTTAGCAATTCCTCTAACCTTTTTTCAAGGTCCTTAGTTTCCTTGCATGGGGTTAGAACATTCTCCTTTAGCTTGGAGGAGTTGGTTATTATCCACCTTCTGAAGCCTGCTTCTGTCAATTTGTCAAACTCATTCTCCGTCCAGTTTGTTCTCTTGGAATTTTCAGCCTTTTTGCACTGGTTTTTCCTCATCTTCATGGATTTATCTACCTTTGGTCTTTGATGTTGGTGACCTTTGGATGGGGTTTCTATGTGGACATCCTTTTTGTTGATGTTGATGCTATTCCTTTCTGTTTGTTAGTTTTCCTTCTAACAGGCCTCTCTGCTGCAGGTCTGCTGGAGTTTGTTGGAGGTCCACTCCAGACACAGTTTGCCTGGGTATCACCAGCGGAGGCTGCAGAACAGCAAAGATTGCTGCCTGTTCCTTCCTCTGGAAGCTTCGTCCCAGAGGGGCACCTGCCAGATGCCAGCCAGAGCTCTCCTGTATGAGATGTCTGTCGACTCCTGCTGGGAGGTATCTCCCAGTCAGGAGGCATGGAGCTCAGGGACCCACTTGAGGAGGCAGTCTATACTTTAGCAGAGCTTGAGCACTGTGCTGAGATTGCCGCTGCTCTCTTCCGAACTGGCAGGCAGGAACGTTTAAGTCTGCTGAAACTGAGTCCACAGCCACCCCTTCCCCCAGGTGCTCGGTCCCAAGGAGATGGGAGTTTTATCTATAAGCCCCTGGCTGGGGCTGCTGCCTTTCTTTCAGAGATGCGCTGCCCAGAGAGGAGGAATCTAGAGAGGCAGTCTGGCTACAGGGACTTTGCGGAGCTGCGGTGGGCTCTGCCCGGTTCAAACTTCCTGGCCACTCTGTTTACACAGTGAGGGGAAAACTGCCTACTCAAGCCTCAGTAATGGCAGACGCCCCTCCCTCCACCAAGCTCGAGTGTCCCAGGTCGACTTCAGACTGTTGTGCTGGCAATGAGAATTTCAAGCCAGTGGATCTTAGCCTGCTGGGCTCCGTGGGGGTGGAATATACTGAGCTAGACCACTTGCCTCCCTGGCTTCAGCCCCCTTTCCAGGCGAGTGAACAGTTATGTCTCACTGGCATTCCAGGCGCCACTGGGGTATGAAAAAAAAACTCCTGCAGCTAGCTTGGTGTCTGCCCAAATGGCCGCCCAGTTTTGTGCTTGAAACCCAGGTCCCTGGTGGCACAGGCACCCAAGGGAATCTCCTGGTCTGCAGATTGCGAAGACTGTGGGAAAAGCATAGTATCTGGGCCAGAGTGCACCATTCCTCACGGCACGGTCCCTCAAGGCTTCCCTTGGTTAGGGGAGGGAGTTCCCCGACCCCTTGTGCTTCCTGGATGAGGCAACGCCCCACCCTGCTTCAGCTCGCCCTCCGTGGGCTGCACCCACTGTCTAACCAGTCCCAATGAGATGAGCCGGGTACCTCAGTTGGAAATGCAGAAATTACCCACCTTCTGCATTGATTTCACTGGGAGCTGCAGACCAGAGCTGTTCCTATTCGGTCATCTTGCCAACCACCCTGAAATGTTGAATTTTATCAAATGCTTTTTTTATCAGATGCTTTCTCTGCATCTATTAAGGTGATCATGTGGCTTTTATTCTCTATTCTATTGATGGAATGTTTCATGTTTATTGATTTGCATGCATTGAATCATCATTGCATCCCTGGGATAAATCCCACTTGATCATGGTGTATTATCTTTTTGATGTGATGTTTGATTTGGTTTGCTAGTATTTCGTTGAGGATTTTTGCATCTGTGATCATCAGGGTTGTTGGCCTGCAGTTTTGTTTTTTTGTTGAGTCCTTATCAGGTTTTGGTATCAGGGTAATGCTGGCCTTATAGAATGAGTAGGGAGAATTCCCTCCTCTTGAATTTTTTGGCATAGTTTGAGAAGTGATATTAGTTCTTCTCTGTAAGTTTCATGGAGTTCTCCAGTGAAGCCAGCTGATTCTGGGCATTGTTTTGGTTTTGTTGGGAGACTTTATTACTGATTATACTTTATTACTGATTCAATCCCATTACTCATTACTGGCCTGTTCAGGTTTTCTATTTCTTCCTGATTCAGTCTTGGTAGGTTGCATGTGTCCTGGGATTTATCCATTTCTTCTGGGTTTTCAAGTTTATTAGCATATAGTTGTTAATAGTATTTCTATGGTCACTTCTTCCAATTTTTAGATTTGCTTTAATATGCAAGGACTTTTTCTTGAGGATATATCTATGGTGTTGGTTGGGCAGGGCACTTAGACTTTGATTATGGGTACATTCAGTAGTGTAGTCTGTATAATTTCTTCAGCTATAAACAGCATCAGCCATGTCTGTATTTTTCTTAGTGGCTTAGGGTGTAGTTGTTATGGAGGCTGTGGTGAAGTTTTGATGGGCATGGGGATTTCAGGTGGGCTAGTCCTTGTTTTCGAGTGGTGTCACCAGTGGGTGAAGCATGCCTGTCCTTTGGCCCCAGGACAGTGTATTCATTAAGTTATATTACTTTTTTAAAAAAAGTTTATTTTATTCTACAATGGAAAACTTGACCTTTTCTACTTTTCCAATATTTTCAGATCTGGTAGCTCAGCGAGGAGAAAGATTGGAATTATTGATTGACAAAACAGAAAATCTTGTGGATTCTGTAAGTATGGAATCTGATAATATGGAATCTGACGTAAAGTGGAGAAACTATGGATGATGGCTAACATAATTGGGAAATACCTTAAATTCAAATATTTGGTGGTTTTTTTTTTTCTTTCTCGTTTCCATTGTGTGATTACTTTGTAATAATGAGGATAACAATGAGGCATAGAAAAGAAACATCATCCCCTAATAGCCATTAAGGTAGCTTTGGTTTGGAAAACATACTCAGTATACAGAAACAATTTTCTAAAGCTTTGGATTGAGGCCTATATAATTTAGCACCTCAACTGCATGTAACAGTCTGTTCCCTTTACAAATTTGTAAAACATGAAACAAATGTGCAAGCCGTTTGTGACCCAGTATGAATCTTGAAAACTGGACAATTCACTTTTTTGCTTACACTGATAGTTTCATCTTGCCTTGTATCAATCAAGAGACATCGATTGGAAAGCGCCAATAAGCCTTAAAGGAGACAGTGTGTCCTTGTGAGCTGCTTATACTATGGTTCCGTATGTCCTCACATTTTCAATGCAGTTACTGTGGATGAAAGTTTTAAGGAAAGATGACAGATATATGGTGAACAGAAGGAGGGCAGAGATCAGCTACAATTTGGGTCTACACAATTATAAATTTAAATGTACAGTACAGGTTTACACCTTGAAAGAAAACAGTGATTGATTATGTTCGTTGTGACTGACAGCTGGATTGTAGTGGTTAAGAACACAGGCTCTAGTATCAGGTTGCCTGGATTTGAATCCCACCTCTGCTACTTACTAGTTGTGTGACCTTAGGCAAATGACTTAACCTCTTTGTGCCTCAGTCATCATCTTCTGTAAAATGAAGATGTACCCACTTCAGAGCATTTTAAGGATTAAATCAGATAATGCATGTAAAGTGCCTAACACAGTATTTGATACATAGTAAGAGCTATTTAAATGTTCATCATTATTGTTAATTTTACAGGGACATCTATTAGCAGCAGGTTTTAGTATATACAGTCTACTATCAGGTTTTCTAGGAGTTTATAAACAGTTTTTTCATCAAAGCATGTGGTAGTTGGAGGAAGGATGCTACCATACAGGAAGTCAAAACACCTGGGTTCTAGATCTCACTTTGTGACCCATTGCTGGGGAGCAAAGAAAACAGAGAAGTATCTGATTCCAGATCTGCAGACCAATTTCTTTGATACTTCCAGGCTGTCTCTTAGTTATTCTTAATTCTTGAGGATTACCCTGCTTAGGGGGAATGGTCTGTCTTTGACCAATAGTAGTATAATCTGTACTTTACAAATAAAAGTCTTAATTTTGTTGACTTCATGACTGAAAACAGAAGGTACTAATGAACTAACAGGTATCTCTCTTTATGGTAGAATAACATACGTGCAGCAAATTGTATCAAGTGTACTACTTTTAAGTGTATAGTTCAATTATTTTTTATGTATATCTATACCCATGTAACCACCACCCAGATCTAGATAGAAAACATTACCAACACCCCAGAAGGCTGCCTCATACCCCTTCCAGTTAATAATCCCCAATAGACGTAATTATGTTTCTGACTTATATCACCATAGATAGTGTTTTGCCTGTTCTTAAAATTTATTTGTGTCTGGCCTCTTTCACTCACTGTTATGCCTGTGAAATTCATCCACGTTTTTTATTATAGTAATCACTTATTCTTTTTTATTGTTTTATATTATTCCATTATACAAATCTACCACAATTTGTTTATCCGTTCTTCTCTGTGGGGCTTTATTTCTGGATTCTCTATTTTGTTCCATTGGTCAGTTTGTCTACCTTTATGCCAGTACCACACTGTGTTGATTAGTATAACTTAATAGAATTCTTGAAATTAAGTAGTGTAAGTCTTCCAACTATATTCTTGTTGTCCAATATTGTCTTCACTCTTTTAGGTGCTTTGCATTTCCATATATGTTTTAGAATAAGCTTGTTTTCCATCTCTTGACCCCACAACAATGTGTATCTTTGTGACTGCATTTAATATATAGGTCACTTTAGGGGACATTGGTATCTTGACAGTATAGAGTTTTTCGGTCCATGAACGTGACATATCTCTGCTTTTGCTTAGGATTTAAAAATTTTTCTCAGCAGTATTTTTTAGTTTTTGGTGTACAGGTCTTGCACATATTTGTTAAATTTACCCTTGAGAATATCATGCTTTTGTATTGTGTAACAAATTTTAAAATTTTGTTTCTAATTCTTTATTGCTAGTATATGGAAATAAAGTTGGTTATTGTATATTGACCTTGTTTGTATTCTGCAACCTTAGAAAAATTCATTTACCAGTTCTGGTTACTGTTTTGTACATTCCTGCCTTTTATTTTCCTTCCCTTATTCTGGCTAGAACCTTCTACACAATACTGAATACAAGTGATAACAGTGAACATCCTTGCCTATTGACCATCTTGTGGGGAAAAATTCAATACTTTTTGAAAAAAATAAATTCAGTGTTAAGTTTGCGGTTAACTGTAGATTTTTTGTAGGTACCCTTTAATAGGTGGAAGAATTCCCTTTAATTCCTCATTTGAGAGTTGTATTCATGATTTTATCAAATGCTTTTTCTCCATGTATTGAGATCTTTGGTTTTTCTCCTTTATTCAGTTAGTATGGCAAATTACATTGATTTTTTCAGTGTTAAACCAACTTTGCATCCCTGCAAGGTCATGACTTACTACCCTTCTTATATAACACTTTATTGGATTTGCTATTGTTTTGTTCAGGAATTTGGCATCTATGTTTATAAGAGATAGTGGTCTGTAATTTATTTTTCTCTTTAGGTTTTGGTGTCAGGAATATGCTGGCCTCATTAAACAAGTTGGGAAATCTTACCTCTCTATCTTCTGAGTTTGGGTACTATTGGTATTATCTGTCTTAGATGTTTGGAAGAATTTACTAGTAAAGCAGATTGGGCCTCGAGTTTTCTTCGTTGGAAAATTTAAAATCTGCCATCTTGCTGTTTGTTTCCTATTTATCCCATCTAGTCTTTGTTCCCTTTTTTTTTCTGCCTTCCATGGGATTTAGTACATTTGTTATTCCATTATGTCTCCTTTGTCAGTTTATTAGCTATAGCTCCATTTTGTCATTTTCTGATTGCTTTAGGGTTTACAGTATGTCTTTGATTTATAATCTCCCTTAAAGTGGCATTTTTCCACTTCATGAATAGATAAGAACCTTATAATAGTATACTTCTAGCTGTTTCTTCTTGGCCTTTATGCTATTGTTGAATATTTTTATTTACACATGTATTAAAAACTTCATAATACATTGTTGTTGTTTTTGTTTAAAGAGTTGATTATCTTTTAAAGAGATTTAAATAATAAGGGAAGTCTTTTCTGTTTACCCATGCAGCTACCATTTCAGTGCTCTTAATTCTTTTGTGTAGGCCGAGTTTCTATCTGATGTTATTTTCTTTCTGCCTGTATGCTTTAATTTAACATATAATCTTCCATTGTAGTTCAAGTGTGTAGGTCTACAGGAAATGAATTCTTTCAGGTTTGGTATGTCTGAGAAGTTTTTATTTCACTTCCTTTTTTTTTTTGAAAGACATTTTCACTGAGTATAGAATTCTAGGTCAGTGATTTTTCTTTCTTTTAATACTTGATGAACGGTGGTTCATCACTGTCTTTTACATTGTTTCTGACAAGAATTCTGCTGTCATTCTTACATACATAAAGTGTATTTTTTTTTCTTCTGGATGCTTTAAAGATTTTCTCTTTATCATTGGTTTTAAGAAATTTGATTATAATATATATGCCTTGGTATATATTTCTTTATGTTTCTTTGGCTTTGAGTTTGTTGTAGTTTTCGTCAAATTATGAAAATGTTTAGCTCTTTCTAGGCTTCCAGTGACATCTGTATTAAGCCACTTGAAGCTGTCCCACAACTCACTGATGCTTTGTTCATTTTTAAGTCTTTTTTCCACTATGTTTCATTTAGAATAGTTTCTATTGCTATGTCTTCAAGTTTACTTACCTTTTCTTCTGCAGTTTGCAATCTGCTGTTTCTGTCCTGTGTATGTTTCATCTTTACAAGTTTGTTTTGGATCTTTTTTATATCTTCCATGTGTCTCCTTAACATGTGCATACTTTCCTCTACCTTGAGTATATGAAGTATATTTATAATTGAAGTGCTTATTCCACTTACATGTAATGCAAATTTTGATAGAGTTAGGTGTAGGTATCTTGCTCTTTGTTTTTTATTTGCCGCATCCCTGTCCTCTTCTTTTTTATTTTGATTACTCAAGTACTTTTTAAATTGTTTTTTAACCATCTCTATTTGTTTTTTAACACTTCTATTGAGAAATAACTCACAGACCATACAAATTGCCCATTTAAAGGGTACACTTCAGTGGAATTTAGTATATTACATTATTAAAATTGTGGTAAAATATGTATAGCATAAAATTTTGCCATTTTAACCTTTTTAAAGTGCACAATTCAGTGATGTTAATTACATCCACAATGTTGTGCATCCATCACTACTAGCTATTTCCAAAACTTTTTTATCACCCCTTAACAAAAACTCTGTAACCATTAAGTAATAATAACTCCCCATTCCCCTTACTCTCAGCCCCTGGTAACTCTAATCTACTTTCTGTCTCTGAATTTGCCTATTCTAGATATGTCATATAAGTGGGATCATACAAAATTTGCCCTTTTGTGTCTGGCTTATTTCACTAAGCATAATAGTTTATTGCTTAAAAAAAAATGCTAACAATCACCTGAGCCTTCAATGAGCCTTAATCTTTTTGCTGGTGGAGGGTCTCACCTTGATGTTGATGGCTACTGACTGATCGATCAGGCTGGTGGTTGCTGAAGGTTGTGGTGGCTGTGGCAATTTCTTAAAATAAGACAACAGTGAAGTTTACCACATTGATTGACTCTTTCACAAAAGATTTCTCTGTAGCATGTGTTGCTGTTTGATAGCAATTTACTGGCAATAGAACTTCTTTCAAAATTGGAGTCAATCCTCTCAAACCCTGCTACTGCTTTATCAGCTAAGTTGATGTAATTTTCTAAATCTTTTGTTGTCATTTCAACAGTGTTCACAGCATCTTCACCAGGAATAGTTGCCATCTCAAGAAACCACTTTCCTTGCCCATGCATAAGAAACAACTCCTCATTCATTAAAGTTTTATCAAGAAACTGCAGCAGTTCAGTCATGTCTTCAGGCTCCAGTTCTAATTCTAGTTCTCTTCTATTTCTACCACATCTGCAGTTACTCACTCCACTGAAGTCTTGAACCCCTCAAAGTAATTTGTGAGGGTTGTAATCAGTTTCTTCCAAACACCTGTTAATGTTTATATTTTGACTTCCTCCCATGAATCATGAATGTTCTTAATGGCATCTAGAATGGTGAATCCTTTCTAGAAGGTCTTCAGTTTACTTTGCCCAGATCCATCAGAGGAATCATTATCTATGGCAGCTATACTAAATGTTTTTCTTAAATAATAAGACTTGAAAGTTGAAATCACTCCTTGATTCATGGGCAGCAGAATGGATGTTGTATTAGCAGGTGTGAACCCCAAAAGTCTGACACAGGTCTCAGTTGATTTAGAAAGTTTATTTTGCCAAAGTTGAGAGCGCACACCCGTGACACAGCCTCAGGAGGTCCTGACAACATGTGCCCAAGGTGGTCAAAGCCCAGTTTGGTTTTATACATTCTAGGGAGACGTGAGACATCAGTCAACATATGCAAGATGAACATTGGTTTGGCCTGGAAAGGCGGAACAACTCGAAGCAAAGGCGGGAAGGCTCGAAGTGGGGAGGGGGCCTCCAGGTCTTAGATAGATAAGAGACAAATGGTTCTATTCTTTTGAGTTTCTGATGAGCCTCTCCAAAGGAGGCAATCAGATACGCATTTATCTCAGTGAGCAGAGGGGTGACTGAATAGAATGGGAGGCAGGTTGGCCATAAGCAGTTCCCAGCTTGACTTTTCCCTTTAGCTTAGTGATTTGGAGGCCCCAAGATTTATTTTCCTTTCACACAGGCATGAAAACGACATTTATCTCCTCGTAAGTCTCCATCAGAGCTCTTGAGTGACTAGGTTCATTGTCAATGATCAGTAATACTTTGAAAGGAATCTTTTCTTTTTGAGCAGCAGATCTCCACAGATCTTCTGTACACCATCCTGTAAACAGATGTGCTATCTTCCAGGTTTGTTGTTCCATTTCAAGAGCACAGGCAGAGTATATTTAGCATAATTCTTAAGGGCCCTAGATTTTCAGAATGGTAAATTACCATTGGCTTCAGCTTAAAGTCATCAGCTGCATTGGTCCCTAATAAAAGTCAGCTTATCCTTTGAAGCTTTGAAGCCAGGCATTGGCTTCTCTCTATGAAAGTCCTAGATGGCATCTTCTTCCAAAAGAAGGGTGTTTTGTTTACATTGAAAAATCTGTTGTTTAGTATAGCCACCTTTATCAATGATCTTAGCTAGGTCTCCTGGATAACTTACTGTGGCTTCTCTCTCAGCACTTGCTGCTTCACCTTGTACTTTTATGTTATAGAGTTGGCTTCTTTCCTTAAACCTCATGAACCAACTTCTGCTAGCTTTAAACTTTTCTTCTGCACCTTCCTCGCCTCTCTCAGCCTTCATAGAGTTAAAGAGTTAGGGCCTTGCTCTGGATTAGGCTTTGGCCTAAGGAAATGTTATAGCTGGTTTAATCTTCTATCCAGACCCCTAAAACATTCTCCATATCAGCAGTAAGTCTGTTTTGCTTTCTTATATGTGTGTTCACTGGAGTAGCACTCCTGATTTCCTTCAAGAACTGTTCTTTGCATTCACAATTTGGTTAACTGTTTGTCACAGGACACCTAGCTTTAGGCCCATCTCAGCTTTCGACATGCCTTACTCACTAAGCTTAATTATTTTTATCTTTTGATTTAAAGCAAGGGATGTGTGACTTTTCCTTTCACTTGAATACATAGATGCCATTGTAAGGTTATTAATTGGCCAAATTTCAATATTGTGTCTCGGCAAATAGGGAGGCCTGAGAGGGAGAGAGATAAGAGAATAGCTGGTCAGTGAACAGTTAGAACACACAATATTTATCCGTTAGCTCCGTCATCTTATATAGGCACAGTTTATGGCACCCGAAAACAATCACAATAGTAACATCAGAGGTCACAGATCGTCATAACAGATAGAATGAAAATAATGAAAAGTTCGAAATGTTATAAGAATTACCAAAACACAGACATGAAGCGACCACATGCTGTTAGAAAAATGGTGCTGCCGCATGTTCTCACTCCTAAGTGGGAGTTGAACAATGAGAACACATGGACACAGTGAGGGGAACATCACACACTGGGGCCTGTTGGGGAGTGGGGGCTAGGGGAGGGATAGCATTAGGAGAAATACCTAATGTAGATAACGGGTTGATGGGTACAGCAAACCACCATGTCACGTGTATACCTGTGTAAGAAACCTGCATGTTCTGCACGTGTATCCTAGAACTTAAAGTATAATAATAATAATAAAAAGAAACAAAAAGTGCAGGCCAAGCAGGAAAAAAAAAAAAAAACCAGAAAAATGGTGCTGATAGTCTCATCATGGGGTTTCCACAGACCTTCGATTTGCCAAAAAAAAAAAAAAGCATCCATGAAGTGCGATAATGTGAAGTACAATAAAAGGAGATATGCCTGTAATTCTTTCTGTTGTTCTTTATTGTTTTCTGCAGTTCTGTTTCAGTGTACGATTTTGTTTGCTTCAAACTGAAGAAGTTCTTTTATTGTTTCTTATGTTGATCTACTGATGAGAGATTCTCTAAACTTTTGTCTGAAAATCTGTTTCATCGTTTTTTTAAAGAATACTTTCTTTGCATAGAGTTTTTTAGTTTTTCACAATGGCAGTTTTTTTTTTTTTTTGAAGTGAGTGCTTTAAAAATGCCATTCCATTTTTCTTTGACTTTCATATGTTCTCGAAGAGATTGTCATTTCTCTTAGTCTTACTTGAAAAATAATGATTCTTACCCCACCTTTGGCTTTTGTTGTTGTTGTTGTTGTTGTTTGTTTTGTTTTTTTAAGACAGAGTCTCTCTCTCTCACCCAGGCTGGAGTGCAGTGGCACGATCACAGCTTACTGTTGCCTCCACCTCCCAGGCTCAAGTGATCCTCCTGCCTTGCCTCAGCCTCCCAAGTAGGAGGACCGCAGGCATGCGCCATCACACTTAGCTAATATTTTAAATTTTTCTTAGAGACGGGTCTCCCTATGTTGCTCTGGCTGGTCTCAAATGCCCAGGCTCAAGTGATCCTCCCACCTTGGCTTCCCAAAGTGCTGGAAATATAGGCATGAGCCACCACACCTGGCCCCCTTTGGCTGGTTTTAAGAGTCTTTTTGTATTTGGTTTTCAACTTTTTATATATGGTTATTAGCTTTCTGTGGCTGCTATCACAAATTATCACAAACTTGGTGGCTTAAAACAACAAAAATTTATTTTCTCCCACTACTGGATTTCAGAAGTTCAAAATCAGTTTAACTGGGCTGAAATTAAGGTGTTAGCAGGGCTACACTCCTTCCAGAGGCTCTAGGAGAGGATCTGTTCCATGCCTCTTCCAGCTTCAGGTGGCTGCCAGTATTTCTTGGCTTGTGGCTGTATCATTGTAGTCTCTGCCTCTATGTTCACATTACCTTCTCCTTTGCATGTGTGTCAAGCCTCCATCTACTTTCCTCCTATAGAGACATTTGTGATGTCATTTAGGGCTCATATGGATAATCCAGGATACTCTCTTCATCTCAAGATTCTTGACATAATCACATCTGTAAAGACCCCTTTTCCAGATAATATCACATATGTCACATTCATAGGGATTAGGACACAGGCATGTCTTAGGGAAACATTTAACAATTGTTCTTTATAGGTGAACTTGTTTTAAACAGATGGTTTGTCATTGTTCAGATGTTGACCTGAGGGTGGTGGAGGAATCTCCATTACAACCTGTTGAATCACACAACTATGTTCGGATTTATTAGTTTCATTCCTCACTGCTTTTTCTCATCTACATCATCTTTCTCTTTCTTGAATTATTTATTGTGAATTAGTCTTTGTTTGTAGTATATCCTCACACATTTTCTTCATATGAGTTTGTGGATGATAATCCCTTCAAGAACAAAAGTGTTATTTTGGTCTCATATTTGAACAATTTTTTGACTGGTGTAGAATTCTAGGGTTAAGATCATTTTCTCTCAAAATTCTCTGAATATTGCTGCATTTCAGTGCATGAAGAATTTAGGCATCTGAGAAGTTCAACAACTATACAGTTTACACGTTTTTTATTTGGGCCAAGTTTGAGGACTGCAACCCAGGAGCATAGATTCAAGTTGCTCTGAATATATGTTCTAATTAGCAGCAGTTACAAGTAGGTTTTTAAAGGAAAAAAGGAGAGGCAGTATCTAATTTGTTTACCAAGAATTTACATTAAAATAGCATAAGCTATTGATTGCTATACATTGTCCTTTGTATCACAAATTCCAGGAACATGAAGATAATGGTTGAGGCAGCTAGTCAGCAACAAATTGCCTTTAAACAGTTGCCCCCCCTGGGCATTGTGTGGGGGGTGTGACTGAAGTCCCCATACTCATGTCTTCTGGGCCTGATAAATTTTATATACCTCACATAGCTCAGGCTGCTCTGAGCTGTTTTTCTTTTCTCATTTCCCCCTTTTGATCAAAATTTTTCTCTTCTGAAAGCATTGATGATCAGCATTTTAGATATAAGTTTATCCCATGTCACTGGGGAGGCTTATTCCCAGATATTCTTGTCCCGTGTTGGATGGAAAGACGTAAAAAAGGTACTATGGCTTAAAGAACTTAGTGAGGTCTCAAGGCCAAATTGATTGGCAACACAGAGGAGCAGAGCAACAGGATCTCAGTCAAGCCATCCACTCACGCTGGAGCCATGGCATGAACAACTATACAGTTTACTCAAGTCCACCCTCACTTAATGGCACCAACTGCAAGTTTGGGGATTCCCCAAACCACCCTCAGATTTGATAGTTCATTAGAAGGATTTATAATACTCTGTGAGCACTATTATACTCACAGTTATGGCTTATTACAGGCAAATTATACATAGTAAGACCAGCCAAGGGAAAAAGTACATAGGGTGGAGTTTGGGAAGATACCAAATGTAGAGCTTTTGTTGTCCTCTTCCCATGGAGTCAGGACATGTTGCTCTCTTGGCATCAGTGTGTGACAAAATGTACAGAGCATTGCCTAACAGGAAAGCTTACCCAAGCCTTAGTGTTCAGAGTTTTTATTGGGGTTTCATTATGTAGGCATTATTGACTGACTGCCCTCTGGCTTGATCTCAGTCTCCAGCTCCACTTGGTGTGATCCAAAGCCTCCTAAATCACATAGTCATTTTTTCTGGAGTGTCTTTTCCCCACCCTAAATCACATTGTTACTATCTAGATTACAGTCTATTAGAAAAATAAATCAAGGCTGTGCATGGTAGCTCATACCTATAATCCTAATACTTATACTTTGGGAGGCCAAAGCTGAAAGATCTCTAAAATCCAGAAGTTCAAGACCAGCCTAGGCAACAAAGTGAGACCTTATCTCTACAAAACCAAAAAAAAAAAAAAAAAAATAGGTGTGATTGGGTGCACCTGTAGTCCTAGCTACTTGGGGGGCTGAAGATGGAGAATTGCTTGAACCCAGGAATTCAGAGCTGCAGAGAGCTATGATCACACCACTGCATTCCAGGCTGGGTTACAGAGGGGTGACCTCCATCTCAAAAAAAAAAAAAATTTTTTTTTCTTTTAATTCTTTTTTCTTTTTTTTTTTTAATAAATATATATATTTTTTATTATACTTTAAGTTCTAGGGTACATGTGCACAACGTGCAGGTTTGTTACATATGTAAACATGTGCCGTGTTGGTGTGCTGCACCCATTAACTCATCATTTACATTAGGTATATCTCCAAATGCTATCCCTTCCCCCTCCCGCCACCCCACAACAGGCCCCGGTGTGTGATGTTCCCCTTCCTGTGTCCAGGTGTTCTCATTGTTCAGTTCCCACCTATGAGTGAGAACATGTGGTGTTTGGTTTTTTGTCCTTGCAGTAGTTTGCTGAGAATGATGGTTTCCAGCTTCATCCATGTCCCTGCAAAGGACATGAACTCATCCTTTTTTACGGCTGCGTAGTATTTCATGGTGTATATGTGCCACATTTTCTGAATCCAGTCTATCATTGATGGACATTTGGGTTGGTTCCAGGTCTTTGCTATTGTGAATAGTGCCACGATAAACATACGTGTGCATGTGTCTTGATAGCAGCATGATTTATAATCCTTTGGGTATATACCCAGTAATGGGATGGCTGGGTCAAATGGTATTTCTAGTTCTAGATCCCTGAGGAATCGCCACACTGTCTTTCACAGTGGTTGAACTAGTTTACAGTCCCACCAATAGTGTAAAAGTGTTCCTGTTTCTCCACATCCTCTCCAGCACCTGTTGTTTCCTGACTTTTTAATGATAGCCATTCTAACTGGTGTGAGATGGTATATCTCATTGTGGTTTTGATTTGCATTTCTCTGATGACCAGTGATGATGAGCATTTTTTCATGTGTCTGTTGGCTGCATAAATGCCATCTTTTGAGAAGTGTCTGTTCATATCCTTCACCCACTTGTTGATGGGGTTGTTTGTTTCTTTTCTTATAAATTTGTTTGAGTTCTTTGTAGAATCTGGATATTAGCCCTTTGTCAGATGAGTAGATTGCAAAAATTTTCTCCCATTGTGTAGGTTGCCTGTTCACTCTGATGGTAGTTTCTTTTGCTGTGCAGAAGCTCTTTAATTAGATCCCATTTGTCAATTTTGGCTTTTGTTTCCATTGTTTTTGGTGTTTTAGACATGAAGTCCATGCCCATGCCTATGTCCTCAATGGTATTACCTAGGTTTTCTTCTAGGGTTTTTATGGTTTTAGGTCTAACATTTAAGACTTTAATCCATCTTGAATTAATTTTAGTATAAGGTGTAAGGAAGGGATCCAGTTTCAGCTTTCTCCATATGGCTAGCCAGTTTTCCCAGCACCATTTGTTAAATAGGGAATCCTTTCCCCATTTCTTCTTTTTGTCAGGTTTGTCAAAGATGACATGGTTGTAGATGTGTGGTATTATTTCTGAGGGCTCTGTTCTGTTCCATTGGTCTATATCTCTGTTTTGGTACCAGTACCATGCTGTTTTGGTTACTGTAGCCTTGTAGTATAGTTTGAAGTCAGGTAGCATGATGCCTACAGTTTTGTTCTTTTGGCTTAGGATTGACTTGGCAATGCAGGCTCTTTTTTGGCTCCACATGAACTTTAAAGTAGTTTTTTCCAATTCAGTGAAGAAAGTCATTGGTAGCTTGATAGGGATGGCATTGAATCTATAAATTACCTTGGGCAGTATGGCCATTTTCATGATATTGATTCTTCCTATCCATGAGCATGGAATGTTCTTCCATTTGTTTGTGTCCTCTTTTATTTCGCTGAACAGTAGTTTGTAGTTCTCCTTGAAGAGATCCTTCGCATCCCTTGTAAGTTGGATTCCTAGGTATTTTATTCTCTTTGAAGGAATTGTGAATGGGAGTTCACTCATGATTTGGCTCTCTGTCTGTTATTGGTGTATAAGAATGCTTGTGATTTTTGCACGTTGATTTCGTATTGAGACTTTGCTGGAGTTGCTTATCAGCTTAAGGAGATTTTGGGCTGAGACAATGGGGTTTTCTAGATATACAATCATGTCATCTGCAAACAGGGACAATTTGATTTCCTCTTTTCATAATTGAATACCCTTTATTTCTTTCTCTTGCCTGATTGCCCTGGCTAGAACTTCCAACACTATGTTGAATAGGAGTGGTGAGAGAGGGCATCCCTATCTTGTGCCAGTTTTCAAAGGGAATGCTTCCAGTTTTTGCCCATTCAGTATGATATTGGCTGTGGGTTTGTCATAGCTCTTATTATTTTGAAATACGTCCCATCAATACCTAATTTATTGAGAGTTTTTAGCATGAAGGGCTGTTGAATTTTGCCAAAGGCCTTTTCTGCATCTATTGAGATAATCGTGTGTTTTTTGTCTTTGGTTCTGTTTATATGCTGGATTACATTTATTGATTTGTGTATGTTGAACCAGCCTTGCATCCCAGGGATGAAGCCCACTTGATCATGGTAGATAAGCTTTTTGATGTGCTGCTGGATTCGATTTGCCAGTATTTTATTGAAGATTTTTGCGTCGGTGTTCATTAGGGATATTGGTCTAAAATTCCCTTTTTGTGTTGTGTCTCTGCTAGGCTTAGGTACCAGGTATCATA
This sequence comes from Pan troglodytes, assembly GCF_028858775.2. Lineage (NCBI taxonomy): Eukaryota > Metazoa > Chordata > Mammalia > Primates > Hominidae > Pan > Pan troglodytes. Next base: position 153,323,563 of record NC_072421.2, read on the forward strand.
AAATGAGTTAGGGAGGATTCCCTCATTTTCTATTGATAGGAATAGTTTCAGAAGGAATGGTATCAGCTCCTCCTTGTACCTCTGGTAGAATTTGGCTGTGAATCCATCTGGTCCTGGACTTTTTTTGGTTGGTAAGCTATTAATTATTGCCTCAATTTCAGAGCCTGTTATTGGTCTATTCAGAGATTCAACTTCTTCCTGGTTTAGTCTTGGGAGGGTGTATGTGTCAAGGAATTTATCCATTTCTTCTAGATTTTCTAGTTTATTTGTGTAGAGGTGTTTGTAGTATTCTCTGATGGTAGTTTGTATTTCTGTGGGATGGGTGGTGATATCCCCTTTTATCATTTTTTATTGTGTCTATTTGATTCTTCTCTCTTTTCTTCTTTATTAGTCTTGCTAGCGGTGTATCAATTTTGTTGATCTTTTCAAAAAACCAGCTCCTGGATTCATTGATTTCTTGAAGGGTTTTTTGTGTCTCTATCTCGTTCAGTTCTGCTCTGAGTTATTTCTTGCCTTCTGCTAGCTTTTGAATGTGTTTGCTCTTGTTCCTCTAGTTCTTTTAATTGTGATGTTAGGGTGTCAATTTTATATCTTTCCTGCTTCCTTTTGTGGGCATTTAGTGCTATAAATTTCCCTCTACACACTGCTTTAAATGTGTCCCAGAGATTCTGGTATGTTGTGTCTTTGTTCTCATTGGTTTCAAAGAACATGTTTATTTCTGCATTCATTTAGTTATGTACCCAGTAGTCATTCAGGAGCAGGTTGTTCAGTCTCCATGTAGCTGAGCGGTTTTGAGTGAGTTTCTTAATCTTGAGTTCTAATTTGATTTCACTGTGGTCTGAGAGACAGTTTGTTATAATTTCTGTTCTTTTACATTTGCTGAGGAGTGCTTTACTTCCAACTATGTGGTCAATTTTGGAATAAGTGCGATGTGGTGCTGAGAAGAATGTATATTCTGTTGATTTGGGGTGGAGAGTTCTGTAGATGTCTGTTAGGTCTGCTTGGTGCAGAGCTGAGTTCAATTTCTGGATATCCTTGTTAACTTTCTGTCTCATTGATCTGTCTAATGTTGACAGTGGGGTGTTAAAGTCTCCCTTTATTATTGTGTGGGAGTCTAAGTCTCTTTGTAGGTCTCTAAGGACTTGCTTTATGAATCTGGGTCCTCCTGTATTGGATGCATAAATATTTAGGATAGTTAGCTCTTCTTGTTGAATTGATCCCTTTACCATTATGTAATGGCCTTCTTTGTCTCTTTTGATCCTTGCTAGTTTAAAGTCTGTTTTATCAGAGGCTAGGATTGCAACCCCTGCCTTTTTTTGTTTTCCATTTGCTTGGTAGATCTTCCTCCATCCCTTTATTTTGAGGCTATGTGTGTCTCTGCACGTGAGATGGGTTTCCTGAATACAGCACACTGATGGGTCTTTATTCTTTATCTAATTTGCCAGTCTTTGTCTTTTAATTGGAGCATTTAGCCCATTTACATTTAAGGTTAATATTGTTATGTGTGAATTTGATCCTGTCATTATGATGTTAGCTGGTTATTTTGCTAGTTAGTTGATGCAGTTTCTTCCTAGCCTTGATGGTCTTTACAATTTGGCATGTTTTTCCAGTGGCTGGTATGTGTTGTTCCTTTCCATGTTTAGTGCTTCCTTCAGGAGCTCTTGTAAGGCAGGCCTGGTGGTGACAAAATCTCTCAGCATTTGCTTGTCTGTAAAGGATTTTATTTTTCCTTTACTTATGAAGCTTAGTTTGGCTGGATATGAAATTCTGGGTTGAAAATTCTTTTCTGTAAGAATTTTGGATATTGGCCCCCACTCTCTTCTGGCTTGTAGAGTTTCTGCCGAGAGATCAGCTGTTAGTCTGATGGGCTTCCCTTTGTGGGTAACCCGACCTTTCTCTCTGGCTGCCCTTAACATTTTTTCCTTCATTTCAACTTTGGTGATCTGACAATTATGTGTCTTGGAGTTGCTCTTCTCGAGGAGTATCTTTGTGGCGTTCTCTGTATTTCCTGAATTTGAATGTTGGCCTGCCTTGCTAGGTTGGGGAAGTTCTCCTGGCTAATATCCTGCAGAGTGTTTTCCAACTTGGTTCCATTCTCCCCATCACTTTCAGGTACACCAATCAGACGTAGATTTGGTCTTTTCACATAGTCCCACATTTCTTGGAGGCTTTTTTCGTTTCTTTTTATTCTTTTTTCTCTAAACTTCTCTTCTCGCTTCATTTCATTCATTTGGTCTTCAATCACGGATACCCTTTCTTCCAATTGTTCGAATCGGCTACTGAAGTTTGTGCATTCATCACTTAGTTCTCGTGCCATGGTTTTCAGCTCCATCAGGTCATTTAAGGACTTGTCTACATTGGTTATTCTAGTTAGCCATTCATCTAATCTTTTTTTCAAGGTTTTTAGCTTCTTTGTGCTGGGTTCAAACTTCCTCCTTTAGCTCGGAGAAGTTTGATCATCTGAAGCCTTCTTTTCTCAACTCGTCAAAGTCATTCTCTGTCTACCTTTGTTCTGTTGCTGGTGAGGAGCTGCGTTCCTTTGGAGGAGGGGAGGCGCTCTGATTTTTAGAATTTTCAGTTTTTCTGCTGTTTTTTTCCCTATCTTTGTGGTTTTATCTACCTTTGGTCTTTGATGATGGTGACATACAGATGGGGTTTTTGTGTGGATGTCCTTTCTGTTTGTTAGTTTTCCTTCTAACAGTCAGGACCCTCAGCTGCAGGTCTGTTGGAGTTTGTCAGAGGGCCATTCCAGACCCTGTTTGCCTGGGTATCAGCAGCGGAGGCTGCAGAACAGTGAATATTGCTGAACACCAAATGTTGCTGTCTGATCGTTCCTCTGGAGGTTTTGTCTCAGAGGGGTACCCGGCCGTGGGAGGTGTCAGTCTGCCCCTACTGGGGGGTACCTCCCAGTTAGGCTGCTTGGGGGTCAGGGACCCACTTGAGGAGGCAGTCTGTCTGTTCTCAGATCTCAAACTCTGTCCTGGGAGAACCACTACTCTCTTCAAAGCTGTCAGACAGGGACATTTAAGTTTGCAGAGGTTTCTGCTGCCTTTTGTTCAGCTATGCCCTGCCCCCAGAGGTGGAGTCTACAGAGGCAGGCAGGCCTCCTTGAGCTGTGGTGGGCTCCACCCAGTTCGAGCTTCGCGGCAGCTTTGTTTACCTACTCAAGCCTCAGCAATGGCGGGCGCCTCTCCCCCAGCCTCGCTGCCACCTTGCAGTTCAATCTCAGACTGCTGTGCTAGCAATGAGCGAGGCTCCGTGGGTGTGGGACCCTCCAAGCCAGGCACGGGATATAATCTCCTGGTGTGCTGTTTGCTAAGACCGTTGGAAAAGCGCAGTATTAGGGTGGGAGTGATCCGATTTTCCAGGTGCCATCTGTCACAGCTTCCCTTGGCTAGGAAAGGGAATTCCCTGACCCCTTGTGCTTCCCGGGTGAGGCGATGCCTCACACTGCTTCGGCTCACGCTCGATGGGCTGCACCCACTGTCCTGCACCCACTGTCCAACAAGCCCCAGTGAGATGAAGCCGGTATCTCAGTTGGAAATGCAGAAATCACCCGTCTTGTGCGTTGCTCACGCTGGGGGCTGTAGACTGGAGCTGTTCCTATTTGGCCATCTTGGAACAGGAATCAAAGGAAATTTTTTAAAAATCCCATTTATGATAGCATCAAAAAGAGTACAATAGTTAGGAATAAATTTAACCAAGGATGTAATAATGTGCACACTGAAAATTATAAAACATTGATGAAAGAAATTCAGGAAGACACAAATGAATGGAAAGATACCTTATGTTTATGGATTGGAAGAATCAATATTATTAAAATGTTCATACTGCCTAAAGCAATACACAGATTCAACACAATCCCTGTTGAAATTCCAATGGCATTTTTCACAGAATAGAAAAAAAAATTCTAAAATGTGGATGAAACTAGAAGACATTATATTAAGTGAAATATACTAGACACAGATAGATAAATACTGTATGATTTCACTTATATATGGAATCTAAAAAAAATGTTCAGTTCATAAAAGCAGAGAGTAAAACAGTGGTTGACAGTGGGTGGGAGACCTGGAGAGATGTTGGTCAAAGTGTATGAACTTACAGTTGTAAGATGAATAAGTTCTGGATACCGGACATACAGCATGGCAACTATAGTTAATAATAATGTAGTGAATATTTGAAATATGCTATAAGAATAGATCTTAAGCATTCTCACCACATACCCAAAAAAGTAACTATGTGAGGTGATGGATATTTTACTTAGCTTGATTGTGGTAATAATTTCACAATGGATACATTTATCAGAATGTCACATTGTATACCTTGAATATATACCATTTTTATTTGCCAATTATACTTCAAGGCAGAAAAAAATAAAATTAGAGTAGAAACAAAAGCTTGGAGGTCTGAAATGTTACTAAAAGTGTAACATTTTCCTTTTTTCAATATTCTTGCCACATGGTGGGTAGGTCCTTTTAGTCTGAAGATTCAAGTCTTTCTTATTTGGGGGATATTTTCTTCGGTTAGTCCCTTGATTATTGATCCTTCTCTTTTGGCTGTATTCTCTCCTGTGACTGCTAATAGGTGTGTAAATCAGTACCAGTCACATAATAAGCACATGTTAAATATCTGTTGATCGTATAAATTGATCCTGGATTTGCTTGATCAGTTTTCCGTGTATCTTACATCTTCTTTCATGATTTACAACCTAGACATTTTGCTGTTTTCAGAACAAATTTTTTGAATTGTTACTGCAGAGGCTGCTTTTGCTCATTTATGTTCTGCTTTTAAAAAATTATGCCATTTTATTAAAATATAGTTTTTGGAATGTTGTCATGTTATCTAATTTTTTATGTCCTCTGATGACTTTGTTTAAGATTAGTTCAATTATGTCTTGTATCTGAGGATACTTATTAGAAATTTTTTTATTACTGTTATTCTATCTTGTTTCCCATATTAACTTTGTTCCATTAAGGACTGTTTGCCCTCATTGCTTTTTTTGTCTCCTCACTTTAACTGCTGTTTCTTCTCAAAAGTTCTAGTCAATGCATATATTCTATTCAACATATATATTTAGCTCTAGATGTAATCAGTTTTGGTATGTGCCTCCAGGTGGCATCCTGTGCACTCTTCATGAAGTGAAACCCAAAGACTGGTGCCCCTGTCAGTTGTTCTACTGCAGAGACTTTGTGGAGTATGTGGTTGGAGATGAATCTATGGTTAAGGGAGTGGATTTTTTAAAACCAATATGTTGAAGTATAATATACATAAGTGCATCAACTGTAAGCGTACAACATGTTGTGTTTTCACAAAGTAAACATACCATGTAGAACCAACACCCAGATTAAGAACTAGAGCACGAACAGTACCCCAGAAGCTCCCTTCTGCCTTCTTTTAGTCACTACTCTTCTCCAAAGGTGGCCACTGTCCTGATTTCTCCACATAGATTAATAAAACATAGCAGGGGCCAAGAGTGGTGGCACACACCTATAGTCCCAGCTACTCAGGAGGCTGAGGTGGGAGGATCGTTTGAGCCCAGGAGGTCAAAGCTGCAGTGAGTCGTAATTGTGCCACTGCACTCCAGCTTGGGCGACAGAGCAAGACCCTGTCTCAAAATAAATAATAAAATATAGCAGGTATTCTGTTTATGTCAAGTTTCTATTGCTCAAAATGATGTTTGTGAGATTCATCTGTGGTAAATTGTATAAATGTAGTAGTAGATTGTGAATTGTCATTACTGTATTGTATTCCATGTTATGACTCTCCTGTAATTTATGCATTGTACAGTTGATGGGCATTTGGGTGGTTTCCAGTTTAAGGTATGAAAAGTAGTGCTGTCCAAAACATTTTTTTATATGTCTTTTGGTGAATTTGTGCATACATCTGTTGGGTACATACCCAGAGTGGAATTGCTGGATTATTAGGGAGTTTTGTTGGTTGGTTGTTTGCCTTTTTGTTTTAAACTCCTTGTGTCCTGGTGGGAATTGTTCAGTAGATACTGAGAAATTGATGATGCAAAAGAAAATGGATAGCAGAAGGAATGAAGTTCTATGGGTTTTGGCCCTCACAAAAGTAAATACATATCTTCCTACAGAAATCAAACAGGTTTTTATGGCTCAAAGCCCCGGAATTATACGGGGCAGAATAGGTGAATGTGCTTGCAGTCAGCTGGCTTTAAAAGAGCCTTTCTTATTGGAAGTATAGAGAGGAAAATTCTTTTCCACTAGCGGGAAGAACCACTTCTGGTGCTCAACATCATGTGCATTGCTGCAGTGGAGAAGAAAAAAGAGGGAAGCGTTTTCATTGGGCTCATACTGCTTATGATAGGCCTGGCAGAGTCTTGCTTTTGGCAACTATTGAGTATGAATGGCCAGTCTCTACTTGTAAAGAGAGGTCATTGGACTTAAATGGAATTAATGGAAGTAAAATGTTCACAGGTTGTTACTGCAAATCATTCATGTAGTCAGTGCCAGGGGTTAAACAATTCTCGCCTCTTTTCTAGTCTGTCACCTTCAAAACTACCAGCAGAAATCTTGCTCGAGCCATGTGTATGAAGAACCTCAAGCTCACTATTATCATCATCATCGTATCAATTGTAAGTTTTTGTCCTTTTAGTGTATGGCTTTATTTTTCAATCTCTAAGAAATTAGGTACTAGAATTATTTCTCAATGATTAACACTCTGAAATGAGCTACATATGTCTTTTAATAGTGAAACACATGACCAGGCAGTGGCTTTCCTATGAAGTCACTATGAAATATCTCTACTTAAACCCCTCCTTCCTATTGAGAATTATTATATATTCTCAATAGGAAGAGACCTATAAAACTGACCTCACAGAAATGTAGTTATTTTAAATAAAGACATTTCTGTTTATATGTAATGGGTTTATTGTTTTTATTTTTAAATTAATTATGTATTTTTAAAGTTTTAATTTCTAATATGGCAAATGCTGATAATTATAATCCCCCTCAAACAAGAACTCTTTGGAGTCCTCAGTAATTTTTGAGTGTGTAAAGAGGTCCTAAACCACAACTTTAAAAACTATTGCTAACAGGTGGGGGGTGCTTTACCCTGTTCATGGTCAGATAAAGTTGCCTTTCCTCCCCATCCTCCAGTCATGTCCAGAAGCCCAAAGTTACCTCCAAGCAGATAACTCTGACCCTGCTTCTCCTCTACCACAGCTTGAGGGTCCTCTGCCTTAGACAGCTGGATTTATCTAAAAGAGAAGAGCAGTCATAGATCTGTAGATTTTATACTGGAAGTAATTGTCATGGCCTTGAATGGTTCCTTGCTCAGGTTTCTCTTTCTAATATCACATTTTAGGCTCCTGAGCTTAGCTTCTTACTTATTATTTGGTCTGGGAGTTTAGGTTGATTTGTGCAGCTGAATTATTGTTAAATTCAGAATATATTTACTGATTACTTATTACATGCAGAGCACAGCTCTAAATGCAATATCAATCTTTGCCAAAAGGTGTTGTCACCTAACGAGATGTACTTCAGCTTGAAAAATCCTTATATTACAGCTGTGACAAATAGTCAACTTTACATCAAGTTGGTAAACTTTACATTTGTGGCATGTGTATGTGTGAGTATGTGTGTGTATGTGTGAATATGATGTCAGAAGTTCAACCTATTCATTAATAAACAGAATCTGCTGTAATCTGCCCCCCAACCCTGGCAATATTTATAGTTCCCTACAAGGCAAAATGCTTTGCTCACTTTTGGAGCAAAGGGCACGCAATTCATAAATGCATCCTTTTCCAAGCTTGCAAATAATGAAATCAGTCACTTAAAGATCTCAAAAAGTTGTAATTTAAAGCAAAATAAAGCCAGGCATAGTGGCTTATGCCTGTAATCCCAGCACTTTGGGAAGCTGAGGCAGGAGGATTGCTTGAGGCCAAGAGTTTGAAGCCAGCCTGGTCAACATAGTGACACCCTATCTCTACAAAAATAAAAAATAAAAAATAAATAAAATAAAGTGACTAATGCAGTGAACCTAATGTTTAAAGTCTATTTTTTTGTGATATAATAATGTGAACAAGTAGTGACTTTTATAATATAATTTAAAATTATAATCTAGAATTAAAAAGCAAACACATCTGTAATAGCACCAGTATTTTTGCAGTGTTACTTACATCATCTGCTTTTCATTGTTTTGGTCATCGTAATTATTGTGTCATTATCCACTGAACAGTTCGTAGCAGTGTTCTTGCTCATAAGTGATATAGATGAAAGCCTTCTACTCAGGCTTTTAAAATATATTCTTATATTAATCAAAAATAAAATTCATGTGCAAAACCTAAAAATATAATTAATGAAACCATACTTCAGGAGAATTATGGTTATTTGTGATTTTTTTATGACTTGTTAATGACACATCAGTATGAGTTGCTCATTTAGCCTTGATTCTGCCGAGTTACCAGTGAAGAGCAACAACCCCACTGCTTTCTCTCCCACTGAAGGAAACGCTAGAATTCAAGTGGGTGTGAGTTATACCGAAAACGACAATGTTAACTACACTTCTGTCTTGGAAAATACTTGTTTAGTGTGTTCCATTACTACATAACTGCTACTCTAATGGAATCAGAAGTATTTCTTAATAAGGGTCTACTTTCCTATATATATTATTTAGAATAATATGATTGATTCAAGAAAAGAAAATTGCTCTCCTCCTCCCTCCAGGTGTTCATCTATATCATTGTTTCACCTCTCTGTGGTGGATTTACATGGCCAAGCTGTGTGAAGAAATAGGAAAGAAGAAGTTACCATTAACCAAGGATATGAGAGAACAAGGAGTTAAAAGCAATCCATGTGACTCAAGCCTTTCACATACTGACAGATGGTATCTGCCAGTCTCTTCAACCCTCTTCTCACTTTTTAAAATCTTGTTCCATGCCTCCAGGTTTATCTTTGTCTTATCTACCAGTTTATTCCTGTGAACTTCAGATTGAACCATTCATTGCAGCAGTAGCCTTAAAAAGGCTTTTGTTTATTTCTTTGGTTTGTTAACTAGTGTCATCTATTTAGAGAAACATTTTTGTTTTTAATTGCGCAAAGCTGTCGCCGCTAGTCTTATGAGCTATCTACTAAAACTATGGAGAAACTTTGTATGTGCACACAAAAGTATTCAAGAGACAGTATTGCTAACATCTCATCTTAATGTCTTTTGTTATTGAGAAGTTTTAGGTGCTTCAAAACAATATAAATGGATAATAGTTGTTATTTGGGGAATTGTAATGATGTTGGTGCTGCTTCCTTCTAAGAGCTCAGACAAGTAAAGTATGAAACATTCTTATTTCAGTTAGATGGGGAACATTTTGCTAGCCCATTAGAAGCACACAGAATTATCCTTGTCCTCCTAATATTGACTTTCAGGAATAAAGTTCGGTGTGCTGATCATTCACAATACAGTGGATAGCTTGATATCTTCTGTTTTCCCATTGCAGTTGATTTGAGAAGATGAAGGTTTAAATATTGTTGAAAGTTGCAGTTTTTTAAATGTGTTCCTTTTTCTTCTGTGAATATTTAGGGCAATCGTGTCGCTAATAGAATATGTAGTAGAGGGGGTGGGGAGGTAAATTCCTCTGACTTGCCAAAGAAAAAGAAGGGAACCACAGTGGATATGCTAGCATTTTAGCTGTGCAAAGGGAGGTAGTGTTGGAAAAGTGTTTCCATTCTGGGAAAAGCCCAAACCGAATACGGTCAGCAGTCAACTCCAGGGTTTGGGCTTGACTCCTGTTGAATAATAGTTTGAGCATTCTTTGTGGTTAAATAAATTCTTAAATCTGCCTAGTTTTGATGAATTCTTTTGTGAAACTCGAAAGAGAATAGACAGTATGACATATAGAATTAATACAAAACAGTTTAACAACCATTTAACTGCAGTGTAAGAAAATTGGACTGTAATCATATTGCTACTGGCATCTGTTATCTAGTATGCATTTCTGGTGTGTATCTGAAAGGAAGACATTTTCTACCCTAGATCCAATTGCATTTATTTATCAATAAGTGCCATTAAATTGAAATTATATTACATTTTACACTTTCTCAATGAATGAACAAATTAGTCTGTAGAATCTAGCCACCTGTTTAGCCTAGTCATGTGCCTTGAACATATATGTGTCCCATAATCTGGCTCATGGTACCTGTTCTTCTATCCAAACCTTTCAATTCATGCTACCTGATTCATTTATTTGACATAGATCTTAGGCCCACTTGAACTCTTTTCTTGTTTATCTAGCATAGCACAAACGTTTTTCCAGTCTTCTTTATCAACACTAATGCCTCTTAATTGCATCAGTATTTCCTATTGGAAAATACATCTGTTCCAGAAAAACATTTGGCATTCCTGAATAATTTCCAAATGTGTTTAATCCAAAGAAAAAGGTTTAAAGCTTATTTCCCTTTCTTATACACACCTGAATAAAATTGATGTGCATGTTTTAGGGATCAATTACCTAACTGTTCCTTGGTCTATTTATGTATAAGAATGCTTTTTAAAGCACATGTCTCATTTTAAATGACGCACAAACTGAAGACGTTAATAAAATTTAAGAGTAATACAATGATTTGCTTGTTTTAGAAGTTCTTTCTGGAACCTAATTTCTTCTGATGACATTTGCCATTGTTTACAGAACAAAAGTATTTTACTTATGCGGAAAATATATTAAGAAGTGTTACCTGGAGACTTCCAGTAAAGATCTGTAGCATAGTCTCAGGTGTGTAGAATTTCTTCAAAAGACACAAATGAACTTAAAAAATATATAGCCCATGCTGAAACCAATGAAAGATTCTGAAATGATCACACAGCCTTCACAACTATCATCCTGAGTGCATGATTTAGACAGAACTGAAAAAGAACCCCAGGGATTTTCATCCAGTTTAGCACAATTCTGAAAAATCTTTCCATCTAAAGTTAAATGACTGGTTCTGAAAGAGACTCAAGCGGAAGGCATAATGGTGGGAGGGAATAATTCATTATAGCAAACAGGGTTACCTAAACAGAAATAAAAGAAAAACAGGCACAAATCAAATATACAAATAGATAGGTCACAACAAAATAATCAGTCACTTGGGACCTCTGAACGTAAGGTGGCTAAAGTCAGGTATAGAATATATTTTTGTACAGGCTGCAATAACTTAAGAACAGCCTATTTAAGTTCTCCCTAGGCTTTATCCAGATTTCAACTGAAATGTGCATTCTCTAACAGACACTTAGAGAAAAATAAAAGATGGTTATTTATTTGGTTATGAATAAAGAAAGAAGTGACACCAGCTATTTCTCTTTACTTCAAACCCTTGGCAAAAAAAAAAACAGTGTTACAATCCAAAAGTTTCCTTAATAGTGAATGTAGGTGCCTTTAGATAATGGTTTCTTCTTGCTTGACTCTTGGTATCTATCTTTTCTGGCCTCAAGATAGACAAAGATACTGGGTTGCTTCCCAGGGTATCTTGATGGAAATGAATGTAACAACAATAACAGCAGCACCCTAGACCCTACCAAAGTGTTCTACATTAGAAGCAAGTCTATGTCTTGCAATGCCATCTTCTCAAGTATAATAAACAGGGTGGAAGTAGTGGTTGTGGTTGCCATGTATATCAGCGTGAATCCAGTGAAGACAGCAGAGGCAAGACAAGTGTTAGGGAAACAAAGAGTTTAATATAGGATTCAAGGTTACAAAAATGTGTGACAAACTGGGAAGTGAAGGTCTGGAAGGCAGGTACCAGAAGATCAGAAGAACAGTCCTAGTACTTTCACTTGAGGCAGTGACATAGGCAGACAGGTCGGAGCTTGCTGGAAAACCTAAGAATCCCTGTATGTCTGCTTGCTGATATGGTTTTGCTGTGTCCCCACCCAAATCTCACCTTGAATTTTAATCCCTATAATCCCCACATGTCCAGGGAGGGACCTGGTGGGAGGTGATTGGACCATGGGGGCAGTTTCCTCCATGTTGTTCTCATGATAGTGAGGGAGTTCTCATGAGATCTGATGGTTTTATAAGTGTTTGACAGTTCCTCCTTCACACACTCACTCTCTCCTGATACCTTGTGAAGAAGGTGGCTGCTTCCCCTTCCACCATGATTGTAAGTTTCCTGAGGCCTCCCCAGCCTTGCGAAACTGTGAGTCAATTAAACCTCTTTCCTTTATTAACTGCCCAGTCTCGGGTAGTATCTGTACAGTAGTATGAGAGAAGACTAATACACTTGCCAAAGTTGGTGTGTGAAGAGAGACATGTGGAAAGGTTTATGGAAGCCACAGCTTCAGTAGATCTGATGCCAAGTACCAAGTAGTAGGCTTGCAGCCCCAGTTGGTTAGCATGACTAACAGTCCACAGAATGAGTTGGATGTGGAATGGAAAAGGTTGAGGAAAAGCTGCGACACACCAGGCACCTAAGCATCTTTGTATCCTTTGAAGGGTACTGGCCTCTACTTTTGTTCTGCTTTCCAAGTCTCATATAAGTGCAACTCACTGAGAAAAGCTAACCCTAAAACCATCTAGGGTAAGGGGATTCTATGAAATTCTCAGCTTCTGGCAAAAGCAATGGTGCCAGTCTAGCATAGCCCAGTTCCTCCTAGACTCATTCATAGTATTGGCTCTACTGCTTTGTCAAGACAATTTTGGTAAGTTAAAGCATTCTTCTGGTCAGAATACACTGTACAAAATTATTTTGGGTTCGTGCTATTTATTAAGCCCAAACAATCTAAATCCAAAATGCTGTGACTTTTTACATCTCTTCCAAAGAGAAAAAAAATCATGGCAATATTCTGTATAAGAAAACTAACATGCACGGGCTGACACCATGTTTTTTCTTTTTAAATCCCCATTGCAAGTTTAGAAAAGCACAAAGAAAACTTTAAGAAGTCTCATAGAGAATATTGAACTCAAGACTGCAACTTACAGACTTTCACTGCTGGCCAAGATGGAGTAACAGATACAGGGCATTTACCTACCTGCGTGAAATAACACCCCCGGAAAGACAAAATATATGAAGCAACAGTTTTCAAGACACTGGACACTAGGCAACAAAGGACAGTGATATTTCGAAGAGTTGAATCCTACAATTGTACCAGCTTATTCTGAAGAGAGAGTAACTAGGTCATAATACAATGAGGAGGAACCCAGGCAGAGCCTGGCAGATTCCCTGGGTTGAGATGTGACTTGAGATTTCCAGGAAGATCAAGACAGATGTCTTTGCAGGATAGAGTACTAGAGAGGAGAGAGCTGCACAGAAAGGACTCCAGATCTGAGGAAACTACTCAATGGCAGAGAAAGAACCACCCGAAAAAAGATTAGACGGAAGAGTTTCCTGCACTCACGCAGTACCAGAAGTAGTGCCTGTATATGCATTCAAACTGGAAAATTTCATGAATCACAGAGTATTTGATAGAGTACCCAGAAAGGTCTTACCTCAGTAATGGAGAATAAATAACCCTAGTCCAGAGCTTCTCAACCTTGGCACTGTTGGCATTTGGAGCCAGATATTTTTTGTCATGTGGGGCTGTCCTGTGCATTGTATTATAGTATTTTGCCAGCATCCCTGGCCATCAATCTACTAGATGCCAGGGCCACTGTCTTCCCAGTTCTGACAACCAAAAACGTTCCAAATGATTTCACAAAGTTGGGAAGACAAAATTGTCCCTGATTGAGAACCATTGCTGTAGACTAAACACACCTCTCATCCAGCTTGATACATTTTAAAAGTAAGACCTGAGAGGATGAAACTGTTTTCCAGGTAACTGCATCCCACAACAAACCTCAAGAATATATTTATGGAAACACAAACACAGCACGCAAATTAAAATTCAATGTGTAAGGCAGCAAATACAAAATTACCGGTCACACAAAGAAGCAGGAAAATATGACCAACGATAAGATAAAAAAATTTATCAATTTAAATAAATGGAGAACTGACATGTTAGAATTAGCAAAGATATAAAAACAGCTATTAATGTTGTATTCCATGTGTTCTAAAAGGTAAGCAGAGACATGAAATAAAAAGGCACATTTAATTTCTAGAAATTAAGACTAGGATATCTGAGATGTAAAATACACAGGATTGGATTAATGACCTAGTAGACACAGCAGAAGTAGAAATTACTGACCTTGAAGACTAAGCAATAGAAACTCTCCAAATGAAACACATCAATTAAAAGATAAAGTGTTAAATGTCAAAGTGTATTTTTAGAGTCAACTCTTACCTTTAAGAAACTCACTTAAAATGTTAATATAGGTTAAAGGTAAAAGCATGGGAAAATATACCATGCAGACAGTAATGAGAAAACTGCAGTAGATGTCAGAGCAAAGGATATTGCCAGGGATAGAGAAGATTGTTTCATAATGATAAGTGGGTAAATTCATCAGGTGTCAGGGTTTTTAGGGTTTAAGGTTGGGGATTAGGATTACCAGTTTAAAATCTAGGAGTTAGGTTTTGGGCTTCCTCTGGAGCCTGCATGGTCTGAGAAGAAAAAGCAATGAAATACTTCAGGCTTGGTGGTACTTCAGATTCTGATCTTCAATCTGCCTGTTAACATACATTTTTAGTCTTCAAATTAGCTGCTCCATACATTCCATCTAGGATTTATAGTTGTGGGAGAGACACAATAGAGTGTGCTTTCTCCATCTTGCCCAGAATTTGAACTCCAGTGCAAAATAACCCTAACCCCAAAACTTGGTGTTATAAAACAATTGCGGTGTTTTATTTCCTAAGGTTCAGGTTCAGGTGTAAGCTTTGGGATTAAGAAATTGAGTTCAGGTTAGGGTTTGAGTTCAGCTTGAGCTTCTGTTTTAGAATTAGTGCTGACATCAGGGATTGGGTTGGGATTATTATTGAGGTTTGGATTCATACTCAGATTGAAGGTTTTGGGTTTTTTTTTTTTGTTTTGGTTTTTTTTTTAGACAGAGTCTTGCTCTGTCACCCAGGCTGGAGTGCAGTGGCACAATCTTGGCTCACTGCAACCTCCGCCTCCTGGATTCAAGCAATTCTCCTGTTTCAGCTTCCCAAGTAGCTGGGACTACAAGCACACACCACCACGCCTGGCTAATTTTTGTATTTTTAGTAGAGACAGGGTTTCACCATCTTGGCCAGGCTGGCCTCGAACTCCTTACCTCAAGTGATCCACCTGCCTCGGCCTCCCAAAGTGCTGGGATTATAGGCATGAGCCACCGCACCCAGCCAGATTGAAGGTTTTGAATTGGAATCAAGTTCAAATTTAGGATTGAGGTCATAGTCAGGGTTTGGTTAGGTTTAGGATTGATCAGGTTACAGGCATGGGTTCAGGTTTAGGGGTTTTGGTAAGGTTCTAGCTCAGGTGAGTTTAGGCTTAGAGTTTAGGGGTTCCATTTCAAGTTAAGACTCTGGATCAGTTTTATGGCTTAGGGATTTGGGTTCAAGTCTGGGTTAGATTTTGAGTTTGGAATTAAGGTTTATATTTATGGTTAGGGTTTAGGGTATAAGGCTTGGGTTAGGGTTAGTGTGGATGTTGAGTCTGAGGTTTGGGCTTAGTTTGAAATTTGGTTTGGGCTCAGGCTTGTACTCTGACTTGACTTTGATTTTAGGGTGTATGGATTCAGACTTGGGTTCTGGTTCAGGTTCAGAGTTTGGATTTGTATTTGTGTTAGGATTTGGGGTTGGATTAAAGGACATTATTGAAATGCAGTTTGGTTCTGGGCTGGAGTTAAGGTAGGGATTTGGTTCAGTTTGAGGTCTGTGTTGAAGCTCGGGCTCTGAGTCCAGTTCATGTTGGAGCTCTGACTAGAGCTCAGTTTGGACTAGAGCTTGGGCTCTGGCTGAGATTGAGATTAGGGCAGGGGCTTAGGATGGAGCTAGGTGCAGGATAGTTCTCCAGATATCCTTGGACCATCCCAGTTCTCCCTTCTTTCTCACTCGTAATTTTCAAGAATAATTGTAGAATGTCTGGGAATGCAACACCCTGAGATAAGGAAGAGCTAGTTGGAACAGCCCAGGCTTTGTTCCAGTGCCCCTCACCCAGAACAGGATGTCATACGACGCTTTAGACAAGTAGTTCCTGTACTCCCCAGGGTATAAAATCCAGAGCAAACTGCTTTCCAGGATCCTTCAATTGCAGTGCAAGTGAGGCATGCACAGACAAGACTCTATCTGCCCTGAGCAGCTTTCCTGAACCTTGGGGGACTGGCTCACAGTGAATCCTAGGCTTCTGTTTTCTCTTACTGCCTATTTGTAATTAATACATTTGCTTCATCATATAACTTGTCTCACCAGACCCAGACAAGTTGGTAAGCAGTGCACAGTGAACCTGCTTTATGCAAGTTTATGGCTGGGGCTGGAAATGGTAATGGGATTGGGATTAGCTAGGTTTGGATTCTAGTTCAGGTTCAGATTTGGATTTAGGGTTTTCATGTTCAGGTTCAGGCTCTAGCTTGGGTTTGGAGTTTAGTAGTTTGGGTTCAAGGTTCAGGTCTGGATTCAGATTTACAATTTGGGGTTTGGGTTCAGGATTATGATTTAGGTTTGGAGTCAGTGCTGGAGTGATTCACATTTGGGCTTGAGCTCTCACTCAGGTTTAGTTTTAAGTCTTAAGCCTGAGGTATCACTCTCATTCAATGTCAGAATTTAAGAGCAAATTTGATTGGAATTTGGTTTCAGATTACAGTTAGTGTTAGGGTTGAGTTCACGGTTTAAGTCATGTTTTGAGTTTAGGTTTAGATTGGATTTATGGTTTGGGCGTGGGCTTGGGCTCAGACTCTGGCAATGGTTTTATGTTCAGGGATTTAGGCTTGGGTACGAATTCAGGTTAGAGTTGCTATTTGGCTCCAGGTCAAACTCAGGGCATGGGTCAGGCATTAGGTATATGATTGGAATAGAGGTCCGGGTTTGGGTGTGGTCTCGTTTGGATGCAGGGGTTGACTTGAGTTCAAGTTTGGATTCAGGGGTCTGGGCTGAGGACAATGTTGGCTCTAATTTATGGTTGTGGTTGGTTTTGGAATGTGGTTCAGGTTAGAGTTTTGGGCTCAGGTTTGAACTAGTGCTCCGCTCACACTGGAGTTGGTGCCATGGATGGGGATGGGGTTTGGGCCAGTGTTGAGGCTGGGTTTGAGTTTGGGACCATGGAAAAGGTTGAAGTTGAGGTTAGTGTTGGGATCAGGATTTGGGTAAAGGATCAGGTCAGGGTTTGGAATTAAGTCAGGATATGATCCCTCAGCCTGGGCCTTGCCTCAGACTTGGTTTTAGAGTTTGGGTTTTGAATTCAGGTTAGTGGTCAGGTGCAGTGTTCTAGTCATGTTTGGAGTTTGAGTTTAGGGTTAGAGTATCAGTTTGAGTTTGGGTTCATGCTTAGGCCTTCTTTTGGGGGCTAGGTTGAAGTCAGGGTGTAGCTCAGGCATAGGGTTTAGGTTTGGGTTTGGTTTTAGGATTCAGGCTTGGGCTGGGGTGTAGTTAGGTTCCAGTTAGGTTCTAGTTCAGGATTTCGGAGTTAAATTTTAGGTTCACATTCAGACTTTGGATTGCGGTTCACATTCATGCCCAGACTTGGGCTTTGACTCCATTTCAATATTATGGCTAAGGGCTTTGGATTAGGATTTTGATTGGGGTTCAGGTTTTGCCTTTAGGTTTGAGTCAGGCTTTAATGTTTAGAGTTTGAGTAAATTATGCTTTAATTTCAGAGTTTGGATTTAGGTTATATTTCAGGTTTAGGGCTTTAGTTTGGTGTAGTTGTGGTTGGGGACAGGGTTTGGAACCCAGGTTTGGTTCTGGGTTGAAGTCAGCATTGTGGTTGGGATTCAGGTTGGTGTTTGGTTCAAAATGGGTTTTGGGATTTGGCTTTGGCTCAAGCTCAGGCTCTATTTCTAGCTTGACAGCTCAAGCTCTCACTGGTGCTGGGACTGGGATTGATGTCAAGTGTGGGTGTGGGATGTCAGGGTTGGGTTTGGGGTTGGGGGCAGGATTTGAATTGGGTTTTTTATGGTGCTCAGGCTTGAGTCCTGACTTGGCTTTGTTTTGGGGTTTAGGGATTCCAGCTTGGGTTCAGGCTTTAGAAATTTGAGTTAGGTTCTAGTTCAGGTTTGTGTATATGGGTTTAGATTGGAGGTTGAGGTTGGAGTTTTTGGTTTTAAGAATTTAAGGTTGGGTATGTGGTTGGGGTTAGGAACGGTTGGGGACAGAGTTCAAGTCAGGGTCGATTTGGGGGTTGGGGTAAGGGTTTGGACTCAGCTTGGACTCAGTTCTCAGGCTGGGGCTTGGCATGGGCTGGAGCTGGCACTTGGACTTGGCCTGTTCTTTGAATGTACTGGGGCTAAGGCTTAGCCTGAATTGGGGATACGGTTCAGGTTGTGACTAGAGTTTTTTGTTTCTGATTATGTTTGGATTAGGGTTGGGGTTGAGGTCAAAGTTCGGGGTTGGAATTTCATCAGGAGTATTGATCAGGATTCAGATCAAGCTCTGATTCAGGCTTGGTTTCGGCATTTAAGGGTATGAGTTCTTGTTCATGTTTACAGTTTGGATCCTGGTTCATGTTTAGGGTTAAGGTTAATTTTAGGGTTGAAGTTCAGGTTCAGATTCTGGTTGAGAGTTCACCTTTGGGTTTGAGTTGGCTTTACAGTTTAGGGTTCATGTTTGTGTTCTCCTTTGGATTTGTCTTTAGGGTTTAGATGTGAGGTCTGAGTAGTAGTCAAGTACGATTTTAAAGTTTAGGGTTGGTGTTGTGGTCAGGGTTGCTTTTGGTGTAGTGTCTAGGTTCATGCTCAGGTTTGTACCAGGGCTGAAGCTAGGGCTTGGCTTGGCTTGGGTTAGGGTTAGGTAGGGTTGGGGTGCTGGTTTTGACTAGAACTTGGGCTAGGATTGAGTTGGGGCTGCTTTGGATTATTGTGATTGTGTCGTGGAACCCCAAATTCAAACTCGTGTACCCAATGCACAGCTGAAGCCAAACACCGAGACACCAGTTCTTGGAGATAGAGAAAGGTTTATTAGATTTTGCCAAAGCAAGAAGGCGGGAGAGCAAGATCTGTCAAATCTGCCTTAACAAAAAGATGCAGCAAGGAGTTTTTATGCAGCTAGGGAATAAGGGAGGATTTCAGAGAACTGAAGGGCAAAGTCTGTGTTTCTTCAATCTCAGATAACACCTGGAACAACCAGACTTCTGGGCATCAACAGCTGGTTGCAATGTCCTTCAAAACATTCATTCCTTCTGCCATTTTTTTTTTCATGGCCCTGAAGTTATCTCCTCCTGCTTGACAAAGAAAGAATATGTCAGTAGTTTATAATTATATTGTGGAAACAGGGAATAATGGGCCAAAAATGAGTAGTTAACATGTTTAAGCAGTGGTCTGATCAGAATTTTCATTATTTCAGTCACTAAAATGCTGGGATGCTGAAATCTCAAGGGGCCTGATTACAGTTGGATTAGGGTGGCATGGAGTCAAAGTTGGGAACAGCATTGGCCTTGATATGGACTGGTGTTCTGTCTTGTTTAGGCTTGGGCTCTGACTTGGGCTTGGTTTTAGGTTCAGGTTCAAATGTTCAGGTTCAGGTTCTGACTTGTGTTCAGTGTTTGGCTTTTAGTTGGGATTTAGTATTAGGGTTAGTATTAGGATGGGCTTGGGGTTTGGCTTGTTTGTCAGGTCAATGTTAGAATTGGGGTTCTAGGGCTAAGTTTTAGGGTTTAGGGGTTCAAGTACATGTTCTGGTTCTCATGTAAGTATAGTGTTCTGGGATTTTGGTGGGGTTCAGCTTTGGGTTTGATTGGGGTTTGTGGTTGAGCTTGAACTTGGACTCTCACTTGTGCTCAGTTTCAATGTATAGGGGGGTTCGTGTGCTGGTTCAGTTTTAGTGTTGTGTTTCAAAGACCAGAGCCAAGATCACAATGGTAGAAGGCAGATTTAACCCAGAGGAGGGCAGACCCCAGAGTGCAGGGGGCGGGGTCCTGAGCTTAAAGGGTGGCATCGCCCTGGAGTTAGAGGAAACAGCCTGGCCCCAAATGGTGAAGCTGTGGAAACAAAAGGCTGAGCCACATGAGCATAGGCAGAGGCCTGAGCTTCAGGCCCAGGGTGAGCAGTCTCATCCTTAGATGGAGGAGCAGTGGGTGCAGCTGGGAACAAAAGAATGAGCCATGCCCCCAGAGGGCAGAACCACAGGCCCAGATGTCAGTTTCATGGTTAAGGGTTTAGGTTTGGGTTAGAGTTTGGGATTAGTGTTTATGGTTAAAATTAGAGGTACAGTAATCGTTGTAATTGGAGTTAGGTTTGGGTTTGGCTTTGACTTTGGGGCTTGGTATGGTTCAGGTTTATGCCTGGGTTGGGCTCCTGATTTAAGCTTGGTTTTAAAGTTTAGAAGTTTGGACTAAGGTTTTATTCAGCTTCAATGTTTGGCTTCAGGTTTCAGCTTGGGTTTAGAGTTTAGGTTTTGGGTCAGGTTACATTTGGTTTAAAGTTTGAGTTTGTGTTCAATTCTGGTTAAGGATTTTGGATTGGTGTAGGGGTCAGGGTTCAGGTCATGATCTGTTTGGAATTCAGAGTTTGGATTTGGGTTCAAGTTTGGGATCGAGGTTTATGGTAAGGGTTAGGGTTGGAATTGGAGTTGGGGTTTGATTCAGATTTGGATTGCAGTTTATGTCCTGGCCTGTGCATAGGCTCTGAATGAAGCTTGACTTTAGAGTTTAGGGGGTTGAATTAGGGTTTTGGTTCATGTTCATAGTTCACCTTCTGGTTCAGGTTGGTATTGATGTTATGGATGGGATCAGGTTTGATGTCAGTGTCTGATTGGAATCTGGTTGGGGTTTGGGATTAGACTCTTGACTTGGGCTGGATTTTAGGGTATAGGACTTTGGCCTCGATTTGGGTTAGGGTTTAGTGTTTAGGACTAGGGTTCAGATGTGGATAGGATTTGTGGTTTTGTATTGGGGTCACGGTTATGATTGACAAACAGGTCACATAAAGAGTTTAGGATTGTGGTTGGGACTTGGGCTTAGGCTCAGGATAGGGTTAATAGGTTTCAGTTGGATCCTAGTTTACATTTGGATTAAGTGTCAAGATTTCTGGATTTGGGTTCAAGTGTGGGGATGGTTTTGTAACAGTGAAACAGCAAAAAAACTAACATAACTAATTCTATTTTTGTTTAAGGGACATTTACCCATTCCTGCACATAGGCTAGGATAATTTTAGAGCACTGAGATAATATGGAAAAACAGCAATCACGTAGCTTTTAAAACTAACTCTGAGGTTAAAGAAAAAAGCATGTAAACAACTAACTGTGTTTTGTTAAAAGACTTATAGGAGCATTGTGACCTGACCAAGGACAAAGAATTTCCCAACCTCCTTGGGCCCTCACTGGCGCCCAGATGTCTGAAGTTGTTGGTCACTTCTAGATCCCAACTCCTTCCTCTACCTCTTGCCTTTAACATTAAAAGAACCTAAAATTTATAGTGACTTAAGATGATACTTTAGGATGCTAGCATGTCATTTTCTAGGTTTGCTGGCTTTCTTAATAAACCTGCTTTTCCTCTCACCTCCTGTCTCTTGAGTTTTGTCTTTCAAGTAGCAAGCAGCTGAACCTGGGTTCAGTTACAATTTCAGGATACAGGCTCAATTCTGGTTTAGGACTTACGGTGGGTGTTACCACTACGGTTAGGGTGAAATTGATGTTGAGTTTCACTTTGGGATAATATTGAGTTTTGATTATGGTTTCAGATTTAGGCACTCAAGCTGAACTGGGGAAAATTGAGTTAGGGTTAGAGTCAGAAGTCTAGGTCAGGTTAAAGGTCAGGATCAAAGTTAGGGGTCAGAGATTGGGTCAGGGTCAGGGTCTGGGTTATAAATATGGGTTGGGGTTGGTGTCTGGATCTGGGTTGGGTAGGGGTTGGGGTCAGGGTCAGGGTTGGATCAGGGTCAGTGTCAGCATAGGGTTAAGTTTAGGGGTTAGGGTTAGGTTTTGGATCAGTGTTGGGGTCAGGGTCGTTATCACATTTTCCTCATTAGTTTAGCTTTATAATAAGTGTTAGGGTACAGATGTGTGAGTTCCTTAAGTTTGTGTTTATTCAGTGTTGTCTATTATAGGTTTAGAAACAGTTTGCTGGGAATTTAATTGAGATTGCACTGAATATATAGATCAACTTTGAAGCAATTTTTATCTTAACTATGTCTAGTCTACCAATGGTGAATAAGGAATATCTCTGCATTTATTTACGTTTTGTTTCTTTTAACTGTGTTTCTAGTTTTTATGAATGCATATGTGTACCTTTTTAAAAAATTTATACTTAAGAACTTTAATTTTGAGGCCTGCTGTTGTAAATGATATTGATTTTTTAAAATACTGTATTCCAGCTTTCAAATTCCAGTTTTATCCATACATAATTGCTGATACGTAGGACATCAATTGACTTTTGTCCGTTGACCATCTACTTTGCTTTTTATCTCTATCCATTTTGGTCAAGGCAAGGGATGGTAGGCTCTCTTTCAGTTTTAATTTCCAAAATCATGGCATGGAATTATCAGAACAATGGATTTTCAGAGATTCACGGGGACCGCAGGACCGCAGGCCTATGGGCACCGCTAAGTCGTGAGCGCCTGAGCATCCTGTACTGCCCCCAACGGCCTGTAGGGGCATGCAAACCCACCTTTTTGGACCCTCATGAGGCCCCCATGTTCCCCGCGTAGACATCCGGCAGCTCCACAGTGAGGACCAAGCTTTGTTCTCAGGTTTCACCCAGGAGGTGCTGCTGTGGCTACAGGACAGCTTGGGGCCATGCCCAGGGAGGACCCAAATCTCCTTCTCCTCAGGACCCACCTGGGAGACCCCTCTGTGGCTAAGGAACACCTGGGGGTCATGCCCAGGGAGGACCCAAGCCTCCTTCTGCTCAGGAGGGACCGGGGGAAGCACCCTGGCTTCAGGACACCTGAAGGTGAGGAAGAAGGTTCCTGTCCATGCCCTGAGTGCAGAGGAGGGAACGCTGCCATATGTTTTACTTTCTCATGTTGTTAGGGATCCTTGGGGTGTAACTTTTCTGGCCGGAAACCTTTGTGGCTAGTGGAGCCTTTGCTGCAGTTTTACCCTGGCCCGCTGGACTCGTTCTACCCACTTGGCCTGGTAGGCTGCACTCAGCTCATGCTACTGGCCTGGAGCCCATGCCTGCCAAGGGCGAGTCAGGCGTGGAGTGGTGAGGGGTGTCTGAGCGATTGTAGGGTCTGGCCACTGCACAGTCAGACACGCCAGCTGCTGCAGTGGGGCAGGCAGCTCAGGGTGCCGGCATGGGTGCTGGCTCTCTGCAAGGCTGTAGCTGGACCAGGCACACCACAAGCAGCTTCCACACCTGGCACCAGGGAACATGGTGGCAACCGGAAGCTTGGAGGCACAGAGAATCACAGGGCCCCAAAGAGGGAGTCACAGCCTTGGCTGGGGGAGCTCCCAGATCTGGGCTCCCCCAAGGGCTGCAGCTCTTCTCTCCTTCTCTTTGCTCACAATGTCGCGAGCAAGGGACATGTCTCAGCCCTGTTTGTGTTACAGCTCTTTTAGCCTTGCCACTCGGTGGGTTCCAAGTTCTTGTTCTGCAACTAGGAAGAATGAGGTATACAGAGAAGTGGAGGGTGAGCAAGACAAAGAGGAGCTTTAATGAGCAATAGAACAGCTCAGAGGAGACCCACAGGGGTAAC
Source organism: Pan troglodytes (assembly GCF_028858775.2). Lineage (NCBI taxonomy): Eukaryota > Metazoa > Chordata > Mammalia > Primates > Hominidae > Pan > Pan troglodytes. The sequence continues at coordinate 153,347,186 of NC_072421.2, forward strand.
TCCTTTCCACAGGTAGGGGGTCCTGAAGAGTGTTCAGCTCCTAGCAGAGAGGGTAGCTCCTCTCTGCAGCTGGTTGTCCCATTGTCTGCTCTGCTCTGGCTGAGCCCGGGGCTTTTATGGGCCTCAGAGGGGAGGAAGTGCAAGCAATTGGTCCATGTGTGGCCATGAGCAGGCCCAGAATGGGCACCACAAGTTCTCACTCTGGTCGGCAGGACTCGCAGCCCAGCCCCCAGCCTCCAGGCCCTCTCCGGCCTGAAGGTGGGGCCTCACTAGGGAACCACCCCCTTCCACCCAGGAGCCTTTCTGCCTCCTGCTGCACTAAGGGGCACCTACAGGCCAGCACCAAGCCAGCCTCAGCCCACCCCTTCAGCTTCCCCCCAGCGCTTGTCAGTGCCCAAAGTCCAGAAGGGTCCGAGGTGGCAGGGGGCTGACATGGCCATTGAGCAAGTGGGAGCCCCACCCTCCTAGGCACAGGACCTGGGCATCTGCACTCTGCACCCTCTGCATTCTACCCTCGCAGGCTCAGGGGTGTCTGCTCCTGCTGCCTGGCTTCTCCTGGCTCCCAGTACCTGCTCCAATCTGCGAGGTGGATTGGGGCTGAGCTCAGGTGCTATCACAGCCTGGCCAGCTCAGCCTGGCCCCATCGTGGCAGCTCCCAGGGCACCGGGCTCCAGGAGGGCACCAGCTGGTCCCTGACTCCTACTGGCTCCATGGAGTGCAGCACTGCCCCAGGCCCAGCTCCGCCTCCTCCGTGTGCCCTCCCCGTAGTGGTGGTGGGTGAGCAGCAACACGGTGTCAGGGTCCGGAGCAGTAGAGTCTCTGGGCCTGGGAGCAGGTCCCACCCGGCCATGCGAGGGTGGAGGCAGCACATTTGACTGCCTCAGGGATGCAGGGCACAGGGGACACAGGGCACAGGGGTTCCACTGCCACCACTGTTGCTCCTGGAGCCGCTCCTGCCACCAGCACTCGCACCTCCCTGCTGCAGGCGGCATGATGGCAGCAGCCGCTCCAGACAACCTGCCGCTGCCATCAACGTTATATTTATTTTATTTTACAAAAGTGTCCCTTCGTTGAGGGTTTGGTATTCATCATCACAGCAAGCCCAAGTGTTTTTTTTCCAGATTTGGATTTGCTTCTGGAGAAAATCTTGGTACAGAGAAAGGGGAAACCCTGAGAGCAACACAGGGGATCCCCTCAGAGCCCCCAGGACATACACTCTACAGACTTGCTTTTATTTGTGTCTAAGTGGCTCGTTTATCTTACCGTATTAAACTGCTTGAAAATTTTGAAGAGTAAGTGTCTTAAAACTCACAACATTGTTTTAAGTGTGAATAGTATACTTATGTCTGTGAAAAGAAGAACTTTAGGCAAAATAAATTTAAACAGAGTTTATTTGTGCAAAAGAATGATTCATGAATTGAGAAGCACCAAAACAGAAAACGCATTATGGGCTCCACGCTCGCAGAGTAAGGAGAGATTTTAGAGGTGGAAGCTAAGTGAAGAAATGGCCTGATTGGCTCCAGCTAGATGACTGCCTGATTTGGGGAATGGTTCTGTGGGCATCCCTAGGCTTATAGCCAACCAACTGCTGGGCTCTTTGTGATTGACTTCAGTTGGTTTGTTAATTTTTTTAAAGTGAGTTACTAGAAATGCCTCCAAGTTAAGTTTGCGTTTGCTTAGGAAGACCTCAGGGTAATGACCTCCTCCTTATTTGCTTTAACATGTCAAAACCATAATTCATTTTCATTTTACTTTCCTGGCATTAATAGAAGTAAACTCACAACATTTTTGTTGTTGTTATTCACAAAGTCGGTTTAATTGGCAGCATACTTGTAATGGTACATAAAGGAATGTGTGTCTTATAATCATTGGTGTCTTAGATTATATGAAATATGTTAACTCTATTAAGCTTTGTTATTAAACTGTAACATGAATTGAGCTCCCACTTTTCTCCTAGGCTTTGGCCATTTAAAATACACTCAAATGTCACTTAAGGAGGGGGATGCTTTCTGTGAAATGTGTCCTTAAGTGCTTTTATCATTGTGCGAACATCATGGAGTGTACTTGCACAAACCCAGATGGTATAGCCTACACCTTGCCACACCTAGGCTATATGGTCTAGCCTATTGTTCCTAGGGTACAAACCTGTGCAGCATGGTGCTGTACCGAATACTGCATGCAGTTTTTACTACAATGGGAAGTATCTGTGTATCTATCTAAACATAGAAAAGAATGCTGTGAGCCATGAGGTTATGACAAGATGGTTAGGAAGAAATTTTTAAGCTCCATTATAATCTCATAGGACCACCATCCTATGTATATGATGTGTGACTGTAAAATCAGAATTAGTTAAAAAAGTCAGCTAACATTAAGCTGTGAACTCAGATGGTCCTGGGGTCTTTTCCAGTGGGAGATCTTTAAACACTATTCAAAGCTGTTCTATGCTGATATTCATAGTTTCATTATTTCAGAGTCCATTTTTTAATGTGTATTTTTACTAGGAAATCACCTGTTTCTTCTAGGTTTCCAGTTTGATACACTTGGCTCCTTATTTGACTTTTGATTTCTCTTCTCTTACTAGTTTTGTACAGAATTCTTAATTCTATCTACTTTTGCACTTTTTTTTTTTGATCAGGTGAAGAATCACAAAAGAAGTGAAAATGGCCAGTTATTGCCTTAACTGATGACATTCCACCATTGTGATTTGTTCCTGCCCCACCTTAACTGAGTGATTAACCTTATGAAATTCCTTCTCCTGGCTCAGAATCTCCCCCACTGAGCACCTTGTGACCCCCACCCCTGCCTGCAAGAGAACACCCCCCTTTGACTGTAATTTTCCACTACCCACCCAAATCCTATAAAACGGCCCCACCCCATCTCCCTTCACTGACTCTTTTCGGACTCAGCCCACCTGCACCCAGGTGAAATAAACAGCCTTGGTGCTCACACAAAGCCTGTTTGGTGGTCTCTTCACACTGACGCGCGTGACACCAATGATGACGTTAAGTGATTTTTAATTAACCTCAGGTTAATAGGCCATCATTTTCAGGACCCAACTGTTAAAAGACAAAATTACAGCACATCTAGGTTTGCAGATCTTAATTGGCTTTTGTTTGAGATTCTAGAATCGGGCAGCACTCCGGACCAAAAATGGTCCAGAATGCTCTGCCACATGACATCTGCAGGTTATATTTATAACCACAGAAAAGAAAGTGACATACAGAAAACAAGTGAAATACAGAGACAGCTCCATTGGTTACAGCCTGGATTTGCCTTTATGGAACCTAGTTTGAACAGTTGGCCGCCTGCCATTGGTTGACTCTTGGCAGCTGTGATTGGTTTAGCCTCAGCTATTTGTTATAAAGACAGATTTCTAAGTCAGATTTTCAGTTTGTTTATAACATAGGGCATTAGTAGTACTCTCAGTCACCATCATTTTGGGTTTCTGGTCTCAATGTAACGTCAAAGGTTCTTGCCTTAGCCATGCCAAAGAATTGGTGTGGCGGCAGCCCGCGGTGAGAGGGAGACACGGATCAGACTGAGAGAAAAAAGCTGTAGGCTTTATTGAGCAGAGTGGCAGTACAAAGCTTCCACAGCGTGGAAGGGGTCCTGGGCCGGTAGCCAGTGTTAGATTTTTTGATCACCCTTTAAGCCCTTTAAGGCGGGAAATACGTGCGGCGGGAAGATGTTACCAGAGCGAGAAACAAAGACAATTAACATGTATCAGATCTTGAGGAAAACCGGAATTGTAACTTAAGGTTTATCTACTTTATGACCTTGCAGCGGCATGGCAAAGGAGACAGGATCTCACAGGATTTTACAAACTGTGTTTACAAGGAATCGGAATTGGGAGCATAGATAAGGTTTGCTGGTCACAGAAAAACGGGCTTTTAACATTCCTTTCAGTTTCAGGGGAGGGGGAAGGGAGAGAGGGAGCGAGGACACAGGGAAGCTTACAGCAAAAGTTTCGCTGTTTATAGCTTTCTTGGGGAAGAAAACACATGCACAAATTCTGATGTTAGGAATATTTTAAGTATATATCTTCAATATTATTCATCCAGGACCAAAGTAAGTCCTGTTGCAGGAAATGAGTGAGTTTCACAGCTGTCGGAGCCCCTACTCGACCCAGGAAGCCCAGCTGGCACCTCCTCTCATCAACACATCGTTTCAGTAAAGTCAAGAAAACTTTATTCCATTATTGTTACCAGTGGCAGGTATGCAAGTTACCCTGAGTTACTGACAGTGAATCCATATGTGTCTGCAGCAACTTCAGTTCTTGCCTCCTTAGGAGAAAGAATTCGACTGACGGACATAAAGTGGAAGAAGAGACCAAGGTGAGTTTTAGAGGAAGAGTGTAAGTTTATTTTAAAAAGGCTTGCTAGAACAGGAAAGGAAGGAAAATTTGCTTTGGAAGAGACCCAAGTGGGCATCTGAAGGTCAAAGACAGCATTTAACTTTGATCCTAGGACTTTATAGGCTCACCTCTTTCCCATGATTTTTCCCTTAGGGTGGGCTGCCCGCATGCACAGTGCCCTCCTTACCCTTGGGAACTGAGCACTTGCCGTCTTTTTAGGAAGCTTGTACGCGTGCCCATCTGAGGCTTTCCTCTCTTTTCTGGTGGAGTGTCCCCAGAAGGTCATACTTCACCATTTTGTCTCTTAAGCACATGCCCAGGAACTTTCTTCTCCCTGTCATTTGCATTCAATTAACACTTCAATGTTAACAGCTGTGGATCATCAGGAGATTGTCTCTCCCTGGTGCCCTGGTGCCGGCTGCCAAATTAAAAAACCTGCTTGTAACAGAAGTTGAATGGAGCTCATATCTACAGATATTTAGGTCTGAGTCTTCTGGGCAGCTGTCCTCATCTTAGCTCAAGTAAACTGTAAAATTCTATTTTGTGCCTCAGCTTCTTCCTTTAGGTCAACAATATGAACATACTTTAATATGGTACATTTGTTCCTGATGAGCTACTTCTGTTGTACAATCAAATGTAAGGAAGTGTCAATGAAAAGAGTCAAACTCTGTAAAACATTTGAAGAGATTTATTCTGAGCCAAATATGAGTGACTATGGTTAGGACACAGCCCTTAGGAGGTCCTGAGAACATGTACCAAGGTGGTCGGGGTACACCTTGTTATTATACATTTTAGGGAGACATGGCACTTCAATCACATACATTTAAGAAATACATTGGCTTGATCTATAAAGCTGGGACAACTCGAAATGGGGGGCTTCCAGCTTACAGGTAGATTTAAAATTTTTCTGGTTGACCATTGGTTGAATTTATCTAGAGACCTGGGATCAATGGAAAGGAATGTCTGGGTTAAGGTAAAGGATTGTAGAGACCCAAGTTCTTATTTGCAGAGGAAGTCTTCAGGCAGTAGGCTTCACAGAGAATAGGTTTTAAAATGTTTCTTATCATACTTAAAGTCTGTGTTGATGTTAATTCCAAAGAGGTATAATGAGGCATGTCCGACCCTCACTTCCCGTCTTGGCCTGAAACAGTCTCTCAGATTAAGTTTTAGAGAGCCTTGGCTGAGGAGGAAGTCCATTTAGAAGGTTGGGAGCCTTAGAATTTTATTTTTGGTTTACAGAAGTGTATTTTGCTTTTGATATTATTAACTGTATTTCAAGTCTAACATGTTTTCCTAGGAGCATTAAATACTCTGTGGATTTTATTACACAAATAAGGCACAGATCCCATTTTATCATTACCTTCATTACTACCTATATTGACATAATTTCAACTGAATTTGGAAACATTCCAGAGTCTGGGCTTCCAATAATCCTTTGTGATCCTCTAAAAGGTATATTACATTTTTCCTCAAGACATAGCAATATCTAAAATCACTCATAGAATGTCCTGCCACTTTTGTTTATCTAGTTTCATCAATTTCTCTAAAATTGACTTTGAATATCCCTTTAAACTCTTCTGTTTTAGAAAGCATCACAAGGAAACATCGAATGATCGTGGTCACAAAATCTGTTCATATTCTTCCTTTCTCTGAATATTTTTTGCAGTGACAAATATTTGTTTCTGTTGTATTACTGTTAAAAGGAATGCTTGGAAACAAAGACAAAGATTTATTACAATAAGTGATCCAGTCACAATAAATCAATTTGTCATTTGGACTTTTTTTTTTTTCTGAGATGGAGTCTTGCTCTGTCACCCAGGCTCGAGTGCAGTGGCGTGATCTCGGCTGACTGCAACCTCCGCCTCTTGGGTTCAAGCAATTCTGCCTCAGCCTCCTGAGTAACTGGGATTACAGGTGCCTGCCACCACACCCAGCTAATTTTTGTATTTTTAGTAGAGACCGGGTTTCACCATGTTGGCCAGGCTGGTCTCAAACTCCTGACCTCGTGATCCACCTGCCTTGGCATCCCAAAGTGCTGGGATTACAGGTGTGAGCCACCGTGCCTGGCCCTTTTTTATTTTTTAAAGTTGTACTTTTGAAAATGTTCAGCAATGAATTGAAATAGTCTCTAAAATGTAATTTTTTCCCTGGTCTAAGGTGACCAGATTTCTAGAGAGTGAACCCAGGACAGAACCACACCACAAGTAAAAAATATGATTAATAAGTTTACACGAGTATGTTATTTTAACATAAAACATGCAAAAGAGGCACTTATTTGGAATTATTTATTAGTCTGCATTATATACTTCACAGCATCATGAATGTTCTTATTTTTTAAATGTAGGACTAATTAGTGTCAATTACTACTAAGTATTAGTACAAATAATTAACAAACTATAGAAATGATCCCTGAAAGTATAGTCTTAATTATTAGTACAAATAAATAAGCAGATGTTTGAAAAAAATTACGTTTTGAATAAAGTTATTATTTTAAATTAGTTTTAGATTCACACAGAAATTAGAAAGAAGAATGCAGATTTCCCCTGTAGCTGCAACCTAGTTTTCCCTCTTATTAACATATTAGTATGTATCAGATGTCTTCTTAACATCTTACATCATTTGTTACCATTAATGACCAGATATTAATATGTTATTATTAAATAAGCCCACGTTTTATTTGGTTTCCCTCAGTTCTGTCTTTTTCTATTCTGGGATCCCATCTCAGATCCTACAGGACATTTAGTTGTCATGTCAGGCTCTTCTTGCCTATGATTGTTTCTCAGACTTTCCTTCTGATAGCCTTGACAGTGTAAGAAAGACTGGTCAGGTATTGTGTAGAATATATCTCATTGTGGTTTACTTGGTATTTTTCTCATAATTATACTGGGGTTACGGGTTTGGGGGAAGCAGATCAGATGTGTAGTGCTATTCTAGTCTCTTCATGCTCTCAAGATGCATTATCACCATTAATGTTAATTTTGATCACCTGGCTGAGGTAGTGTTTTCAGGTTTCTCACTGTGAAGTTACTTTTTCCCCATGTCCATACTGTATGTATTCTTTTGGAGGAAATAAGCATGCAGAGCCCACACTTAAGGAGTAGGGAGTTAGCTCTACCTCCTTGATGGCTGAGTGTCTACATTAGGTATTTGGAATTCTTCTGTATAAGATATTTCTATTTGGCCAATTTGCGTATTTATTTAATCATTTATTTAGAACAGTATGGACAACCAGACAGTTACTTCAATCTTTTGGTTATTATCCAATTGTACAGTATTTTGTTGCTTTGATTTCCTACCTGTGGCCATTGGGAGATCTTTCTATTGGCTCCTGTTTTCCTTTGACATAACTGCATGTTTTGTTTTGTTTTGTTTTAACAATTTCTTTCTGACACTTCAAGAGTATCCTGGCTTATATATTTACTGTCTCAGCCCTAGTTTAGCTATTTCTTCCAAGAGCACTGATTTCCCTTATTAGAGAATGGTTTTAAAAACTTATATCTGGCAGCTAAATATGCTCATTGCATCTTGTCCCTCACAGCTGACAATGCAAGGAAATATATATGTGTGTGTTCTAACCTACATATACATGCCTAATTATAAAGATTTCTATGTGGATCCATCTGTGTATATATTAAGCTACATGTGAGTTTATACTGATATCTCCAATCAATGGACTCTGATCCATTATCACAAGAATTATTCTAGCCTCCCCTGCCTTTCTTGTCTGTAAATTCTCACTCTGACAGCAAGGAATTAGCTTCTACCATCTGCCATTTATTTAATCCCTTGTTCCAGTATAAACACCGAATTTATTGTTGTTGATTCAAATTATAAGTTGTGATTTAATAATAAATATATGTTTGGTCTCTGTCTCCATTTCCTGGTACAGAGCTCCCAAAACCCTTACAATTTCTTGAGTGATAGGGGTGCTAGGAGCATTTTTTGTTCTCATATTTGGTCTTTGACCCTGGTTTCTGACACAGAGTTCCCAAATGCCTTAAAAATCTCTCAGGTAATAGGAATGTCTTTTGCTCTGCTCCTGGATGGCTTCGGGATGGGGCATGGTCACCAGAAATACCAAGCCATGATTAGAAGCTTGTAACTTTCAGCTTCATATCCTATCCTCTGAGGGGAAAGGGGGCTGGAGATTGAGTTAATAATCAATCATGCCTATGTGATAAAGCCTCCATAAAAATCCCTGAAAGAGGTGGGAGGATCACTTCAGGCCAGGAATTTGAGGCCTGCCTAGGCAACACAGTGAGACTCCATCTCTACAGAAAATAAGAGAGTTGGGTGTGGTAGTGTGTGCATGTAGTCCTAGCTACTTGGGAAACTAAGGCAGAAGGATTGCTTGAGGGCGGGAGTTCAAGGTTGCAGTAAGCTATAATTGTACCCCTGCACTCCAGGCTTGGGATAGAGCGAGACTTTGTCTCTTAAAAAATCCTAAAAGATGGGGTTTAAAGAGTTTCTAAATTGTTAAATACATCCATGTGCAGGGAGCATGGCAAACCCCAACTCCATGAGGACAGAGCTTCCGCACTTCCAAACTTTGCTTTGTGTACCCCCTTATCTGGCTGTTCATGTGTTTTCTTTACCATATCCTTTATAATGAACTGGGGTCTTAGTCCTTTCAGGTTGCTATAACAAAATACCATAGACTAGGTAACTTTTAAACAACATAAATTTGTTGCATATAATTCTGGAGCCTGGAAAGTCCAAGATCAAGGCACTGGAAGATTCCATGTCTGGTGAGGGCTCGTCTCTCAGAGATAGTACCTTCTAGCCATGTCCTCACATGGCAGAATAGAGAAACAGGCTCCCTACAGACTCTTTTATAAGGGCACTTGTGCCATTCATGAGGGCAGAGCCTTGATTATTGGGGAAATCTGTCCCCAGTATTTCAATGTAGGTTCTTTCTATTTTTCATAAGTGTCGGCTGGCTGAGAAATAAAGACAGACAGTACAAAGAGAGGAATTTTACAGCTGGGCTGCCGGGGGTGACATCACATATCAGTAGGACCGTGATGTCCACCCAAGTCTCAGACCAGCAAGTTTTTATTAAGGGTTTCAGAAGGGGAGGGAGTGTAAGAACAGGGAGTAGGTACAAAGATCACCTGCTTCAAAAGGCAAAAAGCAGTGCTGCTAGTAAGGGTCTAACAAAGATCACATGCTTCTGAGGGAACAGGACAAAGGGCAAAAGCGGAACTACTAATAAGGGTCTATGTTCAGCAGTGCACGTATTGTCTTGATAAACATCTTAAATAACAGAAAACAGGGTTCGAGAGCAGAGAACCGGTCTGACCACGAATTTACCAGGGTGAAGTTTCTCCCCACCCTAGTAAGCCTGAGGGTACTGCAGGAAACCAGGGTGTATCTCAATCCTTATCTCAACTGCATAAGACATACATTCCCAGAGCGGCCGTTTATAGACCTCCCCCCAGGAATGCATTCCTTTCCCAGGGTATTGATATTAATATTTCTTGCTAGGAAAAGAATTTAGTGATATCTCTCCTACTTGCGCGTCCATTTATAGGCTCTCTGCGAGAAGAAAAATATGGCTCTTTTTGCCTGACCCCGCAGGCAGTCAGACATGGTTGTCTTCCCTTGTTCCCTAAAAATTGCTGTTATTCTGTTCTTTTTCAAGGTGCACTGATTTCATATCATTAAAACACACATGTTTTACAATCAATTTATACAGTTAACACAATTATCACAGTGGTCCTGAGGTGACATACATCCTCAGCTTACGAAGATAACAGGATTAAGAGATTAAAGTAAAGACAGGCATAAGAAATTATAAAAGCATTATTTGGGAACTGATAAATGTCCATGAAATCTTCACAATTTATGTTCCTCTGCCACAGCTCCAGCCAGTCCCTCTGTTTGGGGTCTCTGACTTCCCACAACACTTGACAATGAATTACCTGTTTAAACCATCCTCTTGGAGGTTAGGTTTCAACATATGAATTTTGGGGGGACACCAACATTGAGATCATATTAACCAGTAAACATAAGTAAATGTTTCCCTGAGTTCTATGAGCCATCATAGCAAATTATCAATCCTGAGGAGGAGGTGTGGGACTGTTCAATTTGCAGCTAAGTCATACAGAAGTATGAGTAAACTGGGGATTTACTAGTTGTGATTGGCATCTGAAGTGGTGGGGGGGGCAGTCTGGTGTTACTGAGCCCTTAAACTATTAGGTATGTAATAACTCCAGTTAGTTCATGTCATAATTGAACTATGTAACACCCAGCTGGTGTCCAGAAAGTTGGAGAATTGGTTGATATGGGAAAATCCCTCATATATTTGGTGTCAGAAGTGAAGTATTGAGAGTATAGATGAAAAACAGGTTTTTTTTTTCTTTTTACAGATATAGTAGTTTCAAAATTGACTATTACCCCTGGGGGAGAGAACTTTATAAAATAGAGTCCACTATTTATATTCAGTATATTCTGCTTTTAGACTATAGATTCTACTCATTTCCAAAGTGACTTAGGTTAGCACTTTCTGCCCATCACCTGCAGTGAGTTTTTCCATAAATTTGTAATACAGTTAGATTCCTGATCCCATTCTATATTTTATCCTTGGATACTACTGCACCCTAAATGTTTGATTTAATTTGTATAGCTTGTGATTTATTCTTTGGGCTGTAAAATTATATCAGTTTTATAAAATGCATAGTGTCAGGTATCCACCATTGAAGTACCATACAGAATACTTCAAATACCCACCCTATGTAACCACTGATTCGTTTATCTCTGTAATTTTGCCTTTCCCAAAATATGATATAAAATGGGGTGAAATGGTGGGTAGCCTCTTCAGACTGGCTTCCTTCACTTAGCAGTATACATGCAAGATTTACCCATGTCTTTGCATGCGTAGATAGTTTATTCCTTTCTATTTATGAATGGTACTCCATTGCATAGATGCACCCCAATTTGATTATGCATTCAGCTATTGAAGGAAATTCTGATTACATTTTGACCATTATGAATAGAACTGTCAGCTATTGAAGGAAATTCTGATTACATTTTGACCATTATGAATAGAACTGCTGTACATAATTACATGCTGGTATATGTTTGAACATAACTTTTCAAAGCAGTTGTCTAAATACAGGCAATTTAGGAGTGCAATTGTCAGATTATAAGGTGAGAGTTGTTCAGCTTTGGAAAAAAAAACTGCAAAAGTGTCTTCTGAAGTGACTGTACCATTATGCGTTCTACCAGCAATGAATGACAGCTCCTATTGTTCTTCAGCCTCCAGCAAGTGGTTTGTCAGGGCTCTTTTAGAGTTCAGCAGTTCTAAAGGATGTGCAGCTATCTCATTGTTGTTTTAATTTACAATTTCCTAATGATATGTTGAGCACCCTTTTGTATGATTATTTGCTATCTTTATATTTTATTTGGTCAGGTGTCCATTTAGCTATTTACTCATTTTAATTGGGTTTTTAGTTATCTTATTGCTTCTTTTTAAGAGTTCTTTTTGTGTTATCATTATTTTTAGAGACGGTGTCTTGTTATATTGCTCAGACTGGTCTCAAACTACTAGCTTCAAGCCATCCTCTTGCCTCAGCCTCCCGAGTAACTGGGATTGCAGGCATGAGCCACCCCACCCAACATCTTTTTATATTTTTAATACAATTGTTTTTACCAGATATGTATTTTGTAAATACTTTCTCCCAGTCTGTGTCTTGTCTTTGTTCTCTGAATAGGCTCTTTCTCAGAGTTGAAAATTTAGTTTTATAAAGTCTGTGTTATCAGTATTTTTTCTTTTGTGATGTGGCTTTTGGTATTATGTGTTAAACCTCAGCACCAAATCCAAGGTTGCACAGGCTTTCTTCTAGAATGTTTATAGTTTTGCATTTCAAATTTCAGCCTATGGATGATTGTGAGTGAATTTTTGCATAATTTTAGTTTGCATGTACATTATTTTCATTCCATATGGTTTCTAAATAATTGTTCCATCACTATTTTTGAAAAGTACACGGGATAGTGAATTTCCAAAATAATCGCACTGAGTAAATGAATGCTGAATTGTATTGATTTTTCAAGAGAGCCAAGAGAGGGCCCACGTCCACCGATAAACTGTGAGCAAGAGCGTCCTGTGCTGAGTCCTGACAGCCACCAGATGGCATGTGAACCCGCCTCTTCTGACCATCTCCCCTCAGATGGTGGGAGCAGGGAGACAAGAACTTCATTTTCCTCAAGGCTCCAGGACGGAGATCTAAACTTGATACTGTTCAGTGGTGAATTAAAAGCTTCTGTCCACAACTCGGAGTGTAGCGGAGATTCTGATTCAGAGGATTCTGCACAGGAAGGGTTCATGTAGAAAAATATAACCCCAAAATCCCACTGTTGCCATTGCACCCTGAGATCATTCTCAACGTCCAAGACATAGTGGCTACAATATATATTCACACAATGGCCTCTAGTAGTTAGTATCCACTCAGTGGCCACTACTACTGATGGAATCATGTCCACACAGTGGCCACTAATGAAATTCACACTCTTTTGAGAATTATTGGTTTCACAGCTTTGGCTGAAATGGAGCCTCTATAATGAAGTTTGATGTCATCTCTACTTTCCTGGTATGGTATTGATATGGTTGTTTTATAAAGTAATTTACTTTCCAGTAAATTCATACTTATAGGAAACATGCAATGGCAGTACAAAATACCTTTTATCCTTTCTCTCAGATTCCCCAGTGGTCACTCCAGTACCAGATTTGCAACTTCACACAAAATACTCTACTGTATTTTACTCAAAGCAGGGACACTCTCCCAGGTAACCACCACATAACCTCCAAATCAGGAAATCAATATGGTTTCTACCTGACAATCCAATCAGCTGACCCAGTTCACTTTACTGCCTGTGCTGACTGTGAGAAAAATGTCTCTTTCCCTTTGGATCCAGTTTTCTTTTCCTGGAACTGTTCCTGTGACTATCTCTCGGTTTCACAACCTTGGCAGATTTAAATAATAGAGATGAATCCAAGCTGCCTCTGTCATAGTTTTGCCAATGCACCACAACGTAGAAGTTTCTCTTTGCCTGAGGTAGTACCTGGAGTTCTTTGTCTCATGACCAAGAAAGTTAAGGAGTGCAGACACAAAGGGTGAGGTTGGAGTGAAAGTTTAATAAGCCAAAGATGAAAGCTCTCCACTACGGAGAGGGGACCCAGAAGAGGGTTGCTGTTTTTACAGTTGAATGCAAAGGCTTTTATAAGAAACCGATGAGGTCTTGGTATCTCATTTGCATAAGGCATGAATTTCTGGTGGCACCACCCCATCTTTCTAGTGCACATGCGGGCTCTTATCTTGAGTTACTACCTATTGCTTTGTTCCCCTTACTGTGCATGTGTCAGGGGACAGAATTTTCCATTGTGGGCATGTCTGGGCAAGTCACCTGTGTAGCTTTTCTTATCTGTGTGGCTGTAGGCATGTCTTAGGCAAGTCCCCTTGTGCATGTTCCCTTATCTGTGCCTGCAGGCTGTTCTTTTGTTTGAAAGGATTCATCTGAGGACCCACCCTAACTGCCTGCCTGACCGGGTTTTTTCCTTTCTCCCCTCTCACTTCTGCCCCCTGTTTCCTCCTGAGCAGTTGCAAACACTGCACTCCTCAGTACAGCCCACCAGGAGGAACACAGAGCCACCCACCCACCACAGGTGATCTCAACTGGATAATGACAAAATACACACATAAATCTCATCCTGTCACTCTCCTGATTTAATGTTCCTAATGGGTTTCCACTGGCCTTAGAACAAGGTCCATATGGCTTTCCATGGTCTACTGGCCCATGAGTGCTCCTGCCTGCTCCCCTCTCCCATTCAGTCAGCCCCAATTACCTGCAGTCCAATTTGCTTTCAATTACAGGGACATAGCAGGCTTGTGGGTGTCTCAGGAATTTTATGCATGTTCTCTTAAACCATGCACCCAGCGCCCCCAACCTTATCAAATTTTCTAAGACTTTGTCCAGCTAATTCTGTTGTAGTACGACAAGCCACAGACAAAACCCCTCAGACACCGACTTAAAGAAGGAAGTGGTTTATTTGGTCGGGAGCATTGGCAAGACTCCTGCCTCAAGAGCTGAGCTCCCCAAGTGAGCAATTCCTGTCCCTTTTAAGGGCTCACAACTCTAAGGGGGTGCACATGAGAGGGTCGTGATCAATTGAGCAAGCAGGGATAGGTGACTGGGGGCTGCATGCACTGGTAATTAGATCAGAACAAAACAGGACAGGGATTTTCACAGTGCTTTTCTATACAATGTCTGTAATCTATAGATAACATAACCAATTAGGTTAGGGGTCGATCTTCAACTACCAGGTCCAGGGTGTGGTGCCGGGCTGTCTGCTTGTGGATTTTATTTCTGCCTTTTAGTTTTTACTTCTTCTTTCTTTTGATGCAGAAATTGGGCATAAGACAATATGAGGGGTGGTCTCCTCCCTTATTCCCCCCCCACTTTGAGAATCTCACTCAACAGTGGGAGTTCTCACTTTTATTCTCCCTACCCATGTCTTCTTGCAAGACAGATCAATAGTGATTCATATAGTACACTTGTGCTGAAGCATTTTGGTGAACTAAGGTAGCAATGAAGCTTTTTATCATTTGAAGAAGTACAGGTAGCAAACAAGGGAGCAGTAAGCAGGTTCCTATTACTATTATAACTCTTATTATAAGAGGTTTAAATCCTTCTAGCGCTGGGAACCATTTTCCAAACATGGCCGCAGGATCAAATCCATGCCACACTTGCACGGGCACATGTGCCAGTTTTGTCATATCTCTACGTCTTCAACTACTTGCCCTTGATCATCTATGTGTAGACAGCAATTAATAAGGTTAAATTTCCCACACACCCTCCTTCAGCCGCTAGCAAGTAGTCGAGAGCCAATCTATTTTGATAGATAGCATTTCTCATCTGAGTTTCTTGCTGGGCCAGAATAGTCAAGGCTCTGCCTGTTTTATTAGTGATTATTTCTAAGACAGCTTGTAACCGTGTAATTCAGTTGATCATGTAAATGGGGGTCCAGTATCCCCATGAGCTGTCTTGTGCCTAAGTAGCAGGCCCATAATATTGTATGATTCTCTCAGGGGTCCATTCATCATCTTTCCAATTTCTCATAGCTATGCTTCTCTTTTTGCAGGAAGCATAGACAGGGAAGCCCAGGAGTTCACCTGTTTTTGTGGGCAGTGGGAAGAAAGATGGTCTAATAGTGCCAATAACACAACTACCTGCCCACTGGTCGGGTAATTTGGCGTAAGCTCTATGCTCCCATATCCAGTATAATCCAGTGGTGGCTGTCCACTCCCGGTGGGACTCCAGGTGAGTCCACCCATTTTGCAACTTTGGGAATTTACTAAATGGATTCCTCTCTGTGTGATTTGAACTCCACCAAGTGACTGTTTTTGTGGTACCATTATACAGTTTCTGTCCTAGACAACTAAGTAGTCCTACAGGGTGAGTGAATTCTTTTCTTTCTCTAGCTATGCAATATTGTCCAATAATTGAGGCTTTTAGGACCCAGAAATTATCAGGGTGATTCTTTTCAGCCAGGAATTCATCAGGAACTGGGTCTGTAGGTACTAATTCTCGGGCTTCCCATGGCCATTGATCTCCCATTACAGTTCCTCCACATACATAACATGAAGTGACACTGAGAGACTGGGCTACATGCTCGGCTAATTGCAAAAACAAATTTCTTGTTTTTCCTGGAATTTCTGGTACTGGCACATTTAGTTCATCATAGAAAGTTGGAAACACTGGCTCAGGAGAGCGTCTGTAAACTTCTCCTCGAACTAAGATATTTACTCAAGGATCCAGTACGGCCCCATCAATTCCTAAGGTCACACGCTCCCCTTTTTTCCGGTG
Organism: Pan troglodytes; assembly: GCF_028858775.2. NCBI lineage: Eukaryota > Metazoa > Chordata > Mammalia > Primates > Hominidae > Pan > Pan troglodytes. Next base: position 153,363,405 of record NC_072421.2, read on the forward strand.
AGGATCAAGGGGGTTGGTTATTACTAGCTCTAAGGGGTTACATTGTCCCTTAGTACAGGAAGGGCCATTTTTTCCTTTCTGAAGGTGGACTGGATCCTTTTCATTTTTTATCTAAGTGGCCCAAATGACACAAGACCAGCATCCACATTCATTTCTACACAGTCTTAATTCATGACAAATGTACTTATTTTCAGTAATATGGCGTTTTTCCTAACTAAAAAAGCCGCATCCCCTTCCTAACTTATTGCTATTAATGACAGCACAGGCATCAAATTTCAAGATTATGCATTTGGGCACCCCTTTTTCTTCTGTTCTGGCTAATACTTTACTTGTATCATTTATGAGTCCCCACCAGTCTTCAGTCCTTAATCTTATTTCAAAAACTGTGGACATGGGAGGCTCAGAGGGGTCATAACACACATCTGGTCGGTCATTTCCTGGGCTACATACCTTGTACTGAGTGTCATTATATAAACATGTTCTTTTTAAAGTTCCTAGGCATTCATAGTAACTATAGAACAGAAAGATTGTTTTAACTTGTTGCCCTACCTCGGTAACCTCATGTATACACTGAGAGCAGTCCTCCATGTGGGGAAAATCAGTGGAAATTTTTACTATACGAGTCCAAATTATAAGGAAAATGAGTCCTTTGATGATTCTCCTCATGCTTCAGCCATGCGTAGACCAGTCAGCTTCTGGGTGTGACTGGAGCAGGGCTTGTCGTCCTCCTCAGAGTCACTTTGCAGGGGTTGTCTGGGCCCGGTTTTGCCTCCCAGGTTTCAGTGGCTGCAGGTTTCACACGGCTGTGGTGGATCCAGGCTGGGATTCCTTCTACCTTTACAGCCATGGGGGTGGTCAGGAAGACGGTCTGAGGTCCTTTCCACTGTGGCCGCAAAGGGGCTAAGTTCCAGTCCTTTATCCACACAAGACCACCTGGGGAGAAAGTATGAACTGGGGCGAATAAGCTGATGGGACACCTCTCATTTACCCCAGTTGAGATTGTTTGTGTAATTTTCCCTAAAGCCTGTAGCTGTCGCTGTAATTCAATTCCACCTAACTCTCAGGGAGTGCCTAGAAGCTCCCATAATATAGGAGGAGGCCTATGATACAGTATATCATAAGGGGAGTATCCTGTTTTCTTAGAAGGAGTGCATCTAATTTTAAACAATACCATAGGAAGGGCCTGTATGCACTTTAATCCTGTTTCCTGACATACTTTCCCTATTTTTGATAGTCTAATTCATTCGCTCCACCTTTCCGGAACTTTGAGGTCAGTAGGCGGCATGTAGCTTCCAAGTGATTCCTAATGCCTTTGCTGTCTTCTGTACCAAGTCAGCCACAAATGCTGGCCCATTATCTGAGCCGATTCATAAGGGCAGTCCAAACCTAGGAATAAGATCTCAGAGAAGCACACGGGTTACCTCGTAGGCCTTTTCAGTTCGTGTTGGATAAGCCTCCACCCACCCAGAGTAAGTACACACAAGAACCAGCAAATACTTGTTACCTCCACATTTTGGCATTTCTGTGAACCCCACCTGAAGATCCTCAAAAGGAGCCACTCCATAAGCTTGTATGCCGGGCGGAACAGTGGGGCCTTGCCTATCAATGTGCTGTGGGCAAGTAACGCACCATTGTGCTACTGCTTTGGCAAGGGCTGGCAAGTGTGAGACGTAGAAGTACTGGCCTAACAATTTTTCAAGTGACTCTTGTGCTAGATGAGTGGTTTCATGCATGGCCAATACGATTGTGGCTCCCAGCAACTGTGGCACAGCTACCCTCCCATCTGGCAGTCTGATCCATCCTCCTTTTTTTACTTGCCCCCCTTCTGAGTGGAAGAAGTCTTTCTTCCTTAGAATAGGTAGGTACCAGGTCAGGTGTTTGAGGGAGTAAGGGGGTTGCTACCGGTGCCCAGTAAGGGGTAGATGCTGCTTTTCAAGCTTCTGAGTCAGCTCGAGAGTTTCCTAAGGCCACTGAGGTGGAGGCTCGCTGGTGTCCCCTGCAGTGTATGACTGCCACCCTCTGAGGTTTCCACACTGCCTCTAATAATTGTAGAATTTCTTGTTGATATTTTATGTCCTTTCCCCCAGAGTTTAACAGACCCTTTTCCTTATATAATGCTCCATGCACTTGGAGGGTTAGAAAGGCATATCAAGAGTCAGTGTAGATGTTTACAGTCTTACCTTCACTGAGTTCTAGAGCCCGAGTTAAAGCAATGAGCTCAGCCTTCTGGGCTGAAATGCCCTGTGGCAATGGTTTGGCTTCAATGACAGCATCCAAAGTTACCACCGCATATCCTGCACATCTTTCTCCATGTGGATTGATGAAGTTGCTCCCGTCCTTGTATAACTCCCAGTCTGCTGATGCCCATGGCTGGTCCCGAAGGTCAGGTCTGCTAGGATAAACTGAGTCCAACACTTCTACACAGTTATGCTCTACCGGGCTCTCTGATACTGGGAGCAGGGTGGCGGGATTTAGGGTGTTACGGACTTCAATGGTTATGCGGGGATTTTCACATAGCAAGCTTTGGTACTTGGTTAATCTAGCATTTGTTAGCCAATGATGTCCTTTGGTATTCATCAAAGTTACCACAGCATGGAGGGCCTTTATATTCAGGTTTTGCCCAAGGGTTAGTTTATCTGCTTCTTGTGCTCACAGGGCTGTTGCTGCCAGGGCCCTTAGACATGGTGGCCAGACTTTGGAAACCTCATCTAGTTGTTTTGAGAGATAGGCCACTGGCCTTGGCTGGGGCCCCACAGTCTGGGTTAAAACTCCAACTGCCATTTTTTCTCTTTCTGACACATAGAGTGTAAAGGGCTTTGTCAAATCTGGCAGTCCTAGGACTGGGGCCGACATAAGTTTTTCCTTTAACTTACAAAAGGCTTGCTGTTGTAGAGGCCCCCATTCAAAAGGCTCCCAGTCGCCCCCATTTGTAACCCTGTAGAAAGGTTTGGCTAGTACTGCAAAGTTTGGAATCCATAATCTGCAAAACCCCACAGCTCCTAGGAATTCCCTTACTTGCCTTCTGGTTTTAGGTTCCGGTAGGCTGCAGATGACCTGCTTTCTTTCTGACCCCAGGCTGCACTCCCCTTTCTGAACAGTAAATCCCAGGTAGCTTACCTGCTGTCTGCAGATCTGAGCTTTCTTCTTGGACACCTTATACCCACAGTCCTCCAGGTGCTGAAGCAGGGCATCCGTCCCTTTTGCACACCCAACTGCCATGGAGTGTCCCAGCAGAAGGTCGTCCACGTACAGGAGCAAGACACAGCCTAGGTCTTTAGCAGGAAACTTTTGCAGGTCTTAAGCCAGGGCCTCCCCAAAGATAGTAGGGGAGATCTTGAACCCTTGGGGAAGCCAGGTCCAAGTGTACTGAGTAGTGACACCTGACTCTGGATCTTCCCACTGAAAGGCAAACAGCTTCTGGCTCTCAGGAGCTATTTTGATGCTAAAGATGGCATCTTTTAAGTCCAGACAGGTAAACCAGCTGTCTTCAGCCGGCAGCAGCCCTAACAATGTGTAAGGGTTAGGAACTGTTGGGTGCAGAGTCACTGTAGCTTGGTTGACCAAGTGCAAGTCCTGTACTGGCCGGTAGTCCTTGGTCCCTTGGCTTAGGGACAGGGAGGAGGGGGTGTTCCATGGAGACTGGCAAGGAACTATAATTCCAAACGCTTTCAAGCACCTGAGATGAACCTGGATTCCTTCGAGAGCTTCTCTGGGAACTGGATACTGCTTTTGTCTAATTGATTGGGCCCCAGGCTTAACTTCTATGAGTACAGGGGCTTGGTTGACCACCAGTCCCGGAGGATTATCCTCTGCCCATACTTGGGGCCATCGCTTAGCTAGAGCTTGTTTTATCTCTTGGCCTGGCTCAGTTAGAAAAAGTCTCCATTCTTCTTCCTGGGGGACCATAAGGGCCATGATAACTCCTGTTCCTGGTAACTTTAGCTGTAAAGAGCCCTGTTTTGTAAAGGAGATGTTGGCTGTCAGCTTGCTAAGCAAGCCTTTTCCCAGCAAGGGCACGGGACAGTCAGGCATGTAAAAGAACTGGTGAACTATCTCAGGTCCCCGCACCGAGCAGGTCTGTGGTAAACAGAAAGCGTGCTTAGTGGAAACTCCTGTTGCTCCGATTATATCAATGATTTTCTTGGATAAGGGGGTGACTGGGGTGGTCACTACTGAATGTTCAGCACCAGTATCAATCAAAAATTTAATGTCCTTGCCCCCAGTTGTAATCCTGACCATGGGCTCTTTGGGGGCGCTTGAGCCCGGTCCCCTTCCATCCAGTAGCCCTTCAGCCAGATTGAACAAAGCTCCCTCATCTTTATCTGAGGTCTTTTGTTGTGAATCACCTTGCTTTTCCTTCAGTTGGGGACAATTATCTTTCCAATGTCCTATTTCTTTACAATAGGCGCACTGGTTACGTTGCAAGCGTGTGCCATTAGACTGGGTGTTCTTCCTGGAACCCCCCTTTCCCTCTCCTTTCAGGGGAATTCCCCTAATGGCCGTGGCCAGTAAGTCGGCGTTTTGCCTGGCCTGGCGTTCGCCTTCCTTACAGCTTTCTCTGTGGCTTGTTGCATCTCTATTCACAAACACTTGATTGGCTATTTCCAGTAACTGTGAGGTATTCATATCCACAAACCCAGCCTGTTTCTGCAATTTTCTCCTGATATCTTCTGTGCTTTGACTAAGGCCATGTTAATCATGCGCTGATTTTCAGGGCTATCTGGATCAAAACGAATGTACATACGGTAAGCCTCACACAGTCTTTCATAGAATTGCACTGCACTTTCCTCTTTTCCTCGGTTGACCTTAGAGACCTTATTTACATTTGTAGCCTTTTGAGCCCCTTTCTTTAGACCTTCTATTAATGCCTCACGGTACTGTCTTAGCCTCTCCATGTCTGGTCCCTCATTCGGGTCCCATTAGGGGTCTGTTCCTGGCAGCTGAATTCTTATATATTCTTGGGGGTTTTGGTAATCGGCTGGGATGTGCTCCTCTAGCCACTTAGTTGCCGCCTGGAGTACCCTTCGCCTTTCATCTGTATTAAAGAGGTACATGAGCAGCTGGTGGCAATCAGCCCAAGTAGGATTATGAGTCTGTATAATAGTTTGGAGCAAGTCAATTAAAGCTTGAGGCTTTTCAGTATAAGATGGAGTATTATTTTTCCAATTGAGGAGGTCAGCAGGGGTGAAAGGTTGATACACAAAGGCACGCCTTTCCACCATGTGTCCCTCCTCATCTATCCCAGTATATCGCTGCTCTCTCAGGGGCATTTGGATTCCAGTCTTGGGCCGTAAGTGAGCCACCAAGGCAGGAGTTTCTCCCGCAGCTTCACTTCCTCTTTTGTCTACTCTGGGTGGTCTAGGAGTGTGGCTATCTGGTGGAGGTAGAGGTGCTGTGGGCTCAGGGGTGGGGAGCCCTTCCTCTCGATAAGGAGGGGGTACTGCTGGTACCAATTCCTGCCATGATTCTTCTAGTGTTGGGTCGGACAGGACTTCTGGTGCTGACTTCCCTCAGCAGGTGGAGCGTGAACCTTCCTTAACTAACTGCCCCTTTGCTACTAGTACTGCTGTTGCCTGTCCTCTTAACCACTGTTGGGGTCCAAAACTAGCTGTAACCAAGAATCTATATATGGGAACTGATCTGAGTGCCCTGACTTACAGGTTACCCTGTGCCATACCTTCAAGACAAGGGACCTGTCCAGGCTTCCTTCTGATGGCCAACCCACCTCTAAGTTTTCCTGGTGTCATGTTGACTCCATAGTCTCCTTAAAATCCCTTTTTGAAATTTTTCAACATAGTTCCTAGTGGGGTGGGCTTACTTTGCGCCTGACCCATGTTTTCTCAAGACAAAACACCACGCTCACACCACACGCACACCACAAAACAAAGAACAGGTAAAAAGGGCACACACACACTTTTACAGTTTACACCAAACCAGAATCAAAACCAAAATCAGAGTATCAAGAAATCCAAGCCAGGTCAAAACCAAAACCAAAGTATCAAGCAATCCAAGTCAAGTCAAAAACAAAAAACCAAAGTGCTGGCACGGGCACGCTGTGGGTGATCAGGCCACACTTCCACTAAAATGGGGTAGGCAAGTTCCAAAGACTAGTGTTACCAAGTTTCAGATGTCTAGACTCCAAGTGCCAGTTCCTTCCCAGTGTTCAGCCACTGCATTGATCCTCCATGGGGGCCTGCCACATGCTGCTCCAGCGAGGCATTCCACCAGGGCAATTGCCTACCCGGGAGCGCTCTCAGGATCTGTGTTGCTCAAGCTGGCTGGAGTCCCCGGCAGGGATGCTCCACAGGGCAGGCCTAAGCCACCTAAGGGGCTGCCTTGACCATCCGTTAATCACCTCACTTCCCAGTCAGGGAACCAAGAAATGTAGCAGGACAAGCCGCAGACAAAACCCCTCAGACATCGAGTTAAAGAAGGAAGCAGTTTATTCGGCCAGGAGCATCAGCAAGACTTCTGTCTCAAGAGCCGAGCTCCCCAAGTAAGCAATTCCTGTCCCTTTTAAGGGCTCACAACTCTAACGGGGTACATGTGAGAGGGTCATGATCAATTGAGCAAGCAGGGAGTACGTGACTGGGGGCTGCATGCACCAGTAATTAGCAGTTGCAAGGGATTTCAGGCTTAAACACTTATGTTTATGTAATCAAAAGGTACAGTTAACTGACAAAAGTGCTAGCGTATATCTTGACAAGCTACAGAAATATTTGCAAATATCTTTCTCTATACAATGGACAATTAGTAAAGTAAGCTTAGATATTTAAGCAGATGAATTATTAATATTTGTGTTCTAATCCATAAACATGGAGTGTCTTTACATTTACTTAGGGTTTCTTGAATTTATTTCAGCAATATTTTGTAATTTTCCATGTCTAAGTCTTGAATATTGGTTAAATTTATTCTTAAAACATTATTACTGTTGATTTTTTTTGTTTTTTTGAGACAGGGCCTTATTCTGTTGCCCAGGTAGGGTGTGGTAGGGTGATCATAGCTCACTGCAGCTTCAAACTCCTTGGCTCCAGTAATTCTCCCACCTTGGCCTCCCAAAGTACTGGGGTTAAAGATATAAGCCACCACACCCAGCCTTTTTTTTTTTTTTTTGCTTTCTGTTTTGAAAATTCCAAAGGATGCTTTATAGTCAATGAAAATATAGTACTTTTTGAATTGCCCAAAAGAGGCATAATGCATAAGAACTCTAAGTTGTATAGTTGACTCACTGACCATCTGGCTACAGTTTAGTTACCTCTTCAAGTTGTACCTAATAACCTTCCAGAATTGTTTTTAAATAAACTTCTTAAATTGTAGCAATAAAAATGACAGGACACATTTAAAAAATACTGAAGCTTATCAAAGGACATAAGAAATTTCAACTCTTCTTCCCCCCCCCTCCCTTTTATTTTTTTAAGACAGGGTCTCACTCTGTTGCTCAGGCTTGAGTGCAGTGGTGCCATCACGGCTGACTGCAGCCTCTAATTCCAGGGCTCAATCAATCCTCCTGTCTTAGCCTCAGCCACCATACCCGGCTAATTTTTTTGTATTTTTTGTAGAAACGAGGATTTGCTATGTTGCCCGGGCTGGTCTCAAACTCCTGGGCTCAAGAAATCCACCTGCCTTGGCCTCCCAAAGTGCTGGGATTACAGGCATGAGCCACCACACCCAGCCTCAACACTTATTTCTGGAAAGTTATACAAATCGATTTTTTGGCTAAGTTACTAATATGTTTATAATGCAATTATTTGCATAACTCTAGTAATGCTATGGACAGCTATAAGATCGAAATAGTTTTCTAAAGAAAATACTAAATACATAAAAACACTTATCCCCATTATTTACTTGTAGACCATGTTCATTTATGACTAATTTTCAGCATTCACTATGTCATCATTGCTCTGATTTTAAAAGTCATATCCAAAGGATAAGGCAAAACCACCTATGAATTGACATATTTGTTTATCTCTCAGTTTGTGAAAATGTCCTTAATTTGTTGATGTTGCAAACAGATTTCAACTCTGCCATGCAAAAAACAGAAGACAATCTTCTTTGCAATGAATTTTGTAGCTCCATTGCATACAAGGAACATGCTATATATGAAACAAAATAGTAACTCAAGTACAGGTCTTAAACACTGAAAGAACTAACAGTTTATTACAATTTATTTTATTAACAATCTAGGAAGTTCACAGCCTCAGGAGTTCTAGTGTCATTTCAGGTGAAATGGGAATTTAAGAATCTCTGTGGAGCTGTAGGTATAGCGAAACTTTTAGGTAAAATACGTGCCTGCTTTTGGCAGCACTTGTGAAGAGATCTCTCTCAAATTGACCTAATTGGTTTCATTCTCAGCAAAATGACCTGGGCCACTCAACATGGGTTTCCTTCTTCCTGATGTTTGGGCGTGTTCTCTTTTTACAACATATTTATGATTCAGAAGATATTCATTTGACATCTTGGCATCAGGGCTTTCACAGCCACTGTACGTTTTCTCCTCTTCATCCATTATGTTCTTAAGGAATTCTACTTTGATTCTCTAGGAACTTCAGTTGTTTCTTGTCAGCCCTGCAGCCACTGCAGCCAAGTCCCCATGTAGCACCACAGCCCCTATTCCAAGGCTGTCCCCCACCCCAAGCTGCCTGCCCTGTGTGTTCCAGGGCAGTTGGAGGTATTCCAGCCTGTTAGTTTTCAGAAATGAAATTGTTGTCTTAATTTCATTTTCATATCGTTTATTGCTAGTATACAGAAATATATTTTTGTGTATTAATATTTTGTTCTGTAACTTTGCTTAATTTCTTTACTAGTTTTAACATTTTCTTGTTGGTTCCTTATGATTTTCTGTGTATGAGATCATGGGATCTGTGAGTAGGTAGTTTTACTTTTTTCTTTCACATATGAATGACTTTGTATATATATATATATATATTTTTTTTTTTTTTCTAATTGTTCTGGATGGAACTTCTAGTACAGTGTTGAATACAATGATGAAAGTGAGCATCAGTGCTGTGTTCCTGATCTTAAAGCTTTGGGTGCCAACAATTCAGGTGGTGATTGTTATGGGTTTTGCATAAAGGTGTTTTATCATGTGAAGAAAATTCGAATCTTCAGCTTATTGGTGGTTTTTATCATTAAATACGTTGATTATCTTTAAGTACTTTCTGTAACAGTTGAGATAAACGTGTTTTTTCCATCATTTTAATTATATAGTATACGGAAGAGGAATGGCTTTAGTATGTTGAAAAACCTTTGATTTTCTGAAAAAAAAAAAAAGACCTCTTCATTGTGGTGTATAATGTTTTCGCTATGTACCAAATTCCACTTACTATGATTTGGTTAAACATTATTAAGTCTATCATTATGAGATTTATTAACGTTTAGTTTTTTTGTCCTGGTGACATCATATGTTTGAGTCAGTACTCGATTGGGGTTAGAAAAAGGTATGGCTTGGTGTACTATTTAGGGTATTAGGGGTTAGCAGTTAGAGGGTTAGAGGTTATACCAAAAAAAAAAAAAAAAAAACCCAGAATTTTTGAAGGATTATGGGCTAAGGTTAAGTGTAGGATAGACGTTGGGGATTAGGGTTAAGGAGTTAGAATGTCAGAGCAAAGATTAGGCTTAGGGTGAGGGTTAGAATTAGAGATTATGGTTAGGGTTAGGGTTAGGGTTAAAGTTAGGGGTCAGGGTTGTGAAAGGAAAATATCTTGGGCCCCAAAATTACTAAGCTAAGGGATAAGTCAAGCTCGGAACTGCTCAGGACAAACCTGCCTCCCATTCTTTTCAAAGTCATCCCTCTGCTAACTGAGGTAGATGAATATTCTGATTGTCTCCTTTGGAAAGGCTTATCAGAAACTCAACAGAATGCAACCATTTTTCTCTCACCTACCTGTGACCTAGAAGCCCCTCCCTGCTTCAAGTTGTCCCTGCCTTTCCAGACGGAACCACTGTACTTCCTACATATATTGAATGATGTCTCTTGTCTCCCTAAAATGTATAAAACCAAGCCGTGCCCTGACCACCTTCAGCACATGTCATCAGGACTTTCTGAGGCTGTGTCAGGGGCCCGCATCCTCTACCTTGGCAAAATAAAATTTCTAAATTAACTGAGACCTGTCTCGGATTTTCTGGGTTTACAGGGTTTAGGGTTGGGATTTGGTTAGGTATTAGAGTTAGGGTTAGGGTTAGGGTTATAAGAACCCCTAAGGGCTTCATATAAAGGTTTTACAATTAATCTGAAAGAAAGAATCCATATTCTGCAAAACTTGGCCCTACCCAAAAAGGACTGAAGCTGTTATTTATTTACTGGAGTTGTCATGTGTAAAATAAGATCTTTACAAGTGCTAGAGAGGCCCTCTGTACCAGGGGTTAAAATACCCCCAGATTGAACCCTTTATGTGCATATTTGTTCCTTAGAAGGAGATACTTCATATCCACAATCAGCAATTTTATTCAGTACTCGTACTGTATTTTGCTCTAAAACAGCCTTGTTAGGACTACAGAACAGCAGGTCACCCACATACTGGAGTAGATTGCTATCTGGGAGAAGCTGCAGGGTGGACAGGTCTTTAGCTAAGTCCTGTCCAAAACGGTGGAGGCTATCTCTGAATTCCTAGGACAGAATAGTGCAAGTTAACTATTAAGTTATTTGTGTATCTAGGTCTTGCTATTCAAAAGCAAACAAAAATTGGCTATCTTGTATACGGAATGCAGAAAAAGGCATCCTTAAGATCAAGTACAGTAAACCAAGCTGCAGTGGAGGAAATTTGTCCAAAAGAGACTAAGGGTTTGTGACAATAGGATGAATAGGAATAACAGCTTCATTAATAATTCTAAGGTCCTGTACTAGCTGGTAGGAGCCATCTGGTTTTTTTGCAGCAAAAATGGGAGTGCTGCAATGCAAGTTGCAAGGGCACAATAATCCATGGGTTAAACATTTTGTTATTAGGGACTTTAACACTTTTTGGGCTTCTGGTTTTCAAGGGGTATTGGCGGTTCTTGGGAACTTACTGGGATTTTTAAGCTGAATGATAATGGGAGCAGCTGATATTGAATGGCCAGAAATAGAAGTATTCCAGACCTCAAACGGCACTTGTTTTAGAATGTGAGGTTCTATAGACTGTAGCAGCTCTTTTAGTGAAGTGTGAGTTCATACAGTTAGAAAGTGGGGCCTTAGCTATAAATTGTCTTGTAATTTTGTGAGTAAGTCATGACCTAATAATGGAACAGGAGAGCTTGGCATGACTAAAAAGGAGTGGCTAAAGACATAACCTTCCCTTTTACGAGAGACTGGTGGTGTGAAACAGCCTCGTTGGGGTTTTCCATCAATACCTGATATAGTTTGTCTCTGTGTCCCCACCCAAATCTCATGTCCAATTGTAATCCCCACATGTCAGGGGAGGGACCTAGTGAGGTGATTGGATCATGGGGGTGAATTTCCCCCATGTTTTTCTCATGATAATAAGTTCTCATGAGATCTGATGGCTTAAAAGTGTGGCACTTCCCTGTTCACTCTGTCTCTCTCCTGCCACCATGTAAGATGCCTTCTGCCATAATTGTAAGTTTCCTGAGATTTCCCCAGCCATGCACAACTGTGAGCCAATTAAGCCTCTTTTCTTTATAAATTACCCAGCCTCAGGTAGTTCCTTATAGCAGCGTGAAAATGAACTAATACAGAAATTTGGTACCAGGAAAGTGGGGCACTGCTATAAAGATACCAGAAAACGTGGAAGTGACTTTGGGACTGGGTAACAGGCAGAGGTTGGAACAGTTTAGAGGGCTGAGAAGAGTACAGTAAGATGTGGGAATGTTTGGAACTTCTTAGAGACTTGTTGAATGGTTTTGACCAAAATGCTGATAGTGATATGGACAGTGAAGTTCAGGCTGATGTGGTCTCAGATGGAGATGACAAACTTATTGAGAACTGGAGCAAAGGTCATTCTTGCTATGCTTTAGCAAGAAGACTGGCAGCATTATGCCCCTGCTCTAAGGGATCCATGGAGCTTTCAACTTGAGAGACATGATTTAGGGTATCTGGTGGAAGAAATTTCTAAGCAGCAAAGCATTCAAGATGTTGCCTGGCTGCTACCAATGGCATACAGTCATTTGCATTCACAAAGAGATGGTCTGAAATGGGAACTTATGTTTAAAAGGGAAGCAGAGCATAAAAGTTTGGAAAATTTGCAGCCTGAGCATGTGGTACAAAAGAAAAAGCCAGCCAGGCATGTTGGCTCACACCTGTAATCCCAGCACTTTGGGAGGCCGAGGCAGGTGGATCATTTGAGGTCAGGAGTTCAAGACCAGCCTGACCAACATTGTGAAACCCTGTTTCTACTAAAAATACAAAAATTAGCTGGGCATGTGGTACACGCCTGTAATCCCAGCTACTCGGGAAGCTAAGGCAGGAGAACTGCTTGAACCTGGGAGGCAGAGGTTGCAGTGAGCTGAGATTGTGCCACTGCACTCCAGCCTGGGTGACAGAGCACGACTCCATCTAAAAATAAATAAATAAATAAAAAGCCATATTCTGGGGAGAAATTCAAGCTGGCTGTGGAAATTTGCATAAGTAACAAGGAGCCAAATGCCAATAGCCAACACAATGGGAAAAAAGTCTTCAGGACATTTCAGAGATATTTGTGGCAGCCCATCCCATCACAGGCCCAGAGGCCGAGGAAGAAAAAATGGTTCCATGGGTTGGGCCTAGGGCCCTGCTGGTCTGTGCAGCTTTGAGGCATGGTACCCTGCATCCCAGCTGCTCCAGCTTCAGCTGTGGCTAAAACGGACCAAGGTACAGCTTGGGCCATTGCTTCAGAGGTGAAAGCCCCAAGTCTTGGTGGCTTCCACATGGTATTGGGCATGCAGGTATGCAGAAGGCAAGAGTTAAGGCTTGGAAGCCTCCACCTAGATTTCAGAGGATATATGGAAACACCTGGGCGTCCAGGCATAAATCTGCTGCAGGGGCAGATGTTGGGGTGATCAGACCCAACACGAGGTCATGGGGGTGACGAAGTCTGGTGGAGTCAAAGGAATGAGAAAAGACAGTTTGAGAGAGAAACTGGGTCCAGGGGGCCAATGTGAGTATGGAGGCTGTGAAGGCCCTGAGCTCTGGAAGCCCAGACTATTTATTGGTGATCAAAGAAACAGGTGGTGAGAATGTGGGGTTGAAAGGGCGCATTGCATTAAGCACAAGATTTACAGCTGTGATGGTTTAGAATATGCTCTGCTACTTGAGATAATGGAGAGCAGGTTCTTTTAACTCAAGATACAATCAATCCTGGGAGAGCAAGGAGCAAGGAGCCAGCAAGTCTAGACACATTCCAGAGGCCCTGAGGGGTTTTATGCCCTGGGCTTAGATTATGGTGCATCAGGGTAGCCTTCTACCCTTTACCACAGAGCTTGGTGTTCCAAAGGCCACGAGGGGTTTTAGACCTTGGACCCTGGAAATGTTCCAAGACTCTTTTACATTATGTCAGACATGCAAGCCCTGCCTCAGCTTCTCTCCCAACACTCAGCTTCTCCCAACAGGCAGAGCCCTCATGGAGAACCTCTACTAGAGCAGTGTGAGAACCTCTACTAGAGCAGTGTGGAGGGGAAATGTGGGATTGGAATCCCCACACAGAGTCCCTAATGGTGCACTGCCTGGTGGAGCTGTGAAAAGAGGGCCACCATTATCCAGACCTCAGAATGGTAGATCTACTGATGGCTTGCACCATGCACCTGGAAAAGCTGCAGGCAGTCAACACCAGCCCATGAAAGCAGCTGTGGGGGCTGTACCTTGCAGAACCTCAGGGGCAGAGCTGCCCAAGGCCTTGGGAGCCCATCCCTTGCATCAGTGTGGCCTGGATGTGAGACATGGAGTCACAAGAGATCATTGTGAAGCTTTAAGATTTAATCATTGCCCTGCTGGGTTTCAGACTTGCATGGGGCCTGTAGCCCCGTTGTTTTGGCCAATTTCTCCCATTTGGAATGGGAACATATACCCAATGCCTGTACTCCCATTGTATCTTGAAGTAACAAACTTGTTTTTTATTTTACAGGCTCATAGGTAAAAGGGACTTACTTTGTCTCAGATGAGACTTTGTACTGTGGATTTTTGAGTTAATGCTGAAATGAATTAAGACTTTAGGGGACTATTGGGAAGGCATGATTAGATTTGAAATGTGAGAAGGACATGAAATTTGGAAGAGGCCAGGGAAGAATGATATTATTTGCCTCTGTCCCCACCCAAATCTCATGTCAAATTGTAATCCCCATGTGTCAGGGAGGGATCTGGTGGGAGGTGATTGGATCATGGGGGCAGATTTCCTCCATGTTGTTCTTGTGATAGTGAGTTCTCATGAGATCTAATAGTTTAAAAGTGTGGCACTTCCTGATTTGCTCTTTCTCCTGCCACCATGTAAGATGTGCCTGGTTTCCCCTTCACCTTCCATCATGATTGTAAGTTTCCTGAGACCTCCCCAGCCGTGTGGAACTGTGCATCAATTAAACCTCTTTTCTTTATAAATTACCCAGCCTCAGGTAGTTCTTTATAGCAGTGTGAAAATGGACTAATGCAATACCCGTGAGGAAAATGAAGGACTAGCACATTGGGCCTTAATAAACATTTAAAGCTGAATAACTGGCCCCCATATCTATAATGAACATTACCTCTAGTTCAGTCTCAATCAGATTTGCCTGAGGCTCATCCATACAGATGGAAAAGATAGGAGCCTGGAAGGCCTCAATGTCCCATCAGTTATCTAGAGGATGACTTTCAGAGGCTTGATCATAATCCAGGAATAGAGTTAGAGGTGCTTGTCCTTGCCCTTGCCCTCATCCTTGTCCTGCATGACACCCCTGTCAGATAGGTTGGTGAGGTTGTGGCTGTAACAGCCTAGAAGGAAGAGGTGGCCCTCTCCTGAGAGAGAGAGGGACACTTACTCTTCTAATGATCCTCTTGTTTGCAATGAGGACAGGGTCCTGGGGGTAGCTTGTAATTTGGAGGTTTGGGATATTCTCTACTCTAGTGTCCTGGATTCCTGCAGCGATGATAGGCCCCCATTCTGTTAGTAGTATAGGGATGAGTCTTGGGTTTATTAGCTAACAAAAAATAATGTATCAATGCCATTGCCATGTAATTCGCTTGGCAATGGCATTTTTCCTCCTCCAATTGAGCCTTTTTTTATTTTTGAGGTTGCCTCCCAGTCATTGAAAACCTTAAAGGCTGTATTTAGTAAAGTAGGGAAGGGAATGTGAGTGCCTTGCTCTAATTTTTGGAGTTTTTGTCTGATGTCTGGGGAAGCCTGACCTATAAGCTGTACAGCCAGAATGGATTGGCCCTTAGGGCTTTCAGGGTGTGAATTTGTATATTTATGCATTGCCTCCACCAGTCCAGCTTGGAAAAGGGTGGAGTTCTCAGATGGTTCCTGAGTGATTTCTTGTAACTTAGAAAAATTAACAGGTTTTATCACAGCCTTTTTCATTCCTTCCATCAAGCACGTTATTATATAATCTCATCGGCAGATGAGATAACGTTTGTTATTGCCAATTGGGTTCTCTGTCGAGGACAGCTTCTGCCTCAACCCTTTTATCATTAGGATTATGAGC
Source organism: Pan troglodytes (assembly GCF_028858775.2). Taxonomy (NCBI): domain Eukaryota; kingdom Metazoa; phylum Chordata; class Mammalia; order Primates; family Hominidae; genus Pan; species Pan troglodytes. The sequence goes on from NC_072421.2 coordinate 153,378,984, forward strand.
ATGAACTTTATTTGTCTGCGCTTGAGCTAAAGACCATATGTGTGATTTTTCTTTGTGGGAATGGCACGAATATGTCTTGTCAGGTTAAATCAAAGGAGTTCTTGAGTGAACTTAGAGGGATCCTGGCTAAATGAATCCAATGTGGGTTGAATTTGTGAAAGATCAGACATTGGAAAAGGGACATGAACTCAAATTGTTCCCAAATCTCTATTTGCCATCTTGTGGACAGGCAAAACATTTTTGGGATTTTTGGAGGAATCTTAGAGTTGCATATGTGACTCCCGAGTGAGTATGTGAGGGGGATAAAGTATCTGGTTATGGGAAGGGTTGATTAGGGGATGGAGCAGATGGAGAGGTTGTAGGTGAAGCAGGAGCAGGCTGAGGAGAGTGTGGTATGCAAAAGGAAGGATCGTCTAAGACATCAGAATCAGGGAGAGAGGAAGTTCCTTGGAAGCATATATGATAATTTTTATTTGGGGATTTGGGGATAAAGCCAAAAAGACCTCAACATGTGGGACCTCTGAATGCAAAAAAAAAGTATACACTTCTTTTTGGGAGTTTGTGGGTTAAAATGGGGTCACTTTTTAAGACTGCAACCCAAGGGCGAGTAGGAATGAATTGAAGAATGAATTGGACCCATGTTGGGTTTAGATAAGGGATTACAAGATCCCTGAGGTGTCCCTGAGGGATTTGGACCTCCCTTTTCCCTGTGGCCCACTCTATTCCAGGGTGTCCCACCATGGAAAGAAGGCTTGCCCTTGCCTGGATGACCAGGCCAGGTGTGCCCTTGTTTGAGTGGTCAACTCAAACCTAATGGGAAGGAGAACTCACCCGTAACTTGGGATATGGTGCCTCTGATGTTGAATCCAAAATTGTGTCCACAACCAGTGGAATGTGAAGAGTTGAGATTATTGTTTCCAAGGCATGGGTTACAGAGTGTTCAGTGAAAGTGGACTTGCCACCACAAATGGCTAATTATTATTTTTTTATTTTTTTATTTTGTAGAGATGGAGTTTTAGGTTTTGTTTGTTTGTTTTGATACTGAGTCTAGCTCTGTCACCCAGGCTGGAGTGCAGTGGTGCGATCTGGGCTCACTGCAACCTCAACCTCCTGGGTTTAAGCAATTCTCCTGCCCCAGCCTCCTGAGTAGCTGAGATTATAGGTGCACACCACCACGCCAGGCTAATTTTTTTTTTGTTGTATTTTTAGTAGAGACGGGTTTCACCTTGTTGGCCATGCTGGTCTCGAACTCCTGACCTCACATGATCCACCTGCCTTGGCCTCCCAAATTTCTGGGATTACAGGTGTGAGCCACTGCACCTGGCTATCAGCAGATTTCTAATCATAAATTTTGGGGAACAGAAGGTAGTGGGCTGATATATTTAAAGCAGTGGAAGAAAATAGCTGTCAACCAAGACTCCTGTACTTAAAAGGTGAGGGAGAAATTAAGACATGCCCACAGAAACAAAAGCTGAGAGATTTCATTACCACTAGGCCTGCCCTGCAAAAAATGCCAAAAGGAGTCCTTCAGGTTGAAATGAAGGGACACTAGGCAGTAATTTGAAGCCATAAAAGGAAATAAATTTTTTTTTGAGACAGAGTCTTGCTCTGTTGCCCAGGCTGGAGTGCAATGGTGTGATTTCGGCTTACCACAACTTCCACCTCCCGGGTTCAAGCAATTCTCCTGTCTCAGCCTCTCGAGTAGCGCCACTGCACCCAGCTAATTTTTGGATTTTTAGTGGAGACAGTGTTTTGCCATGTTGGCCAGGTTGGTCTTGAACTCCTGACCTCAGGTGATCCTCCCACCTCGGCCTCCCGAAGTGCTGGGATTACAGGCGTGAACCACCTCACCTGGCCAGAAATGAAGATCTTAGTAAAGGTAAATACAAGAGCAGTTATAAAAGCTACTATTAACTTTGGGTTGTAATTCTATTTTTTGTTATTTTACTTGATTTAAGAGCCTAATACATGATAATGAGTATTAGTGTAAAAGCTAGTATTACTGTAACTGATTTGTAACTTCACATTTTGTCTTCTACATAATGTAGGAGATTAATGAATTTAAAATTATTAGTTTATATTTCTGGACATACAATGTATAAATATGTAATTTTGTAACATCAGTAACTGAAAAGGAGTGGGGATGGAACTGTACAGGGGCATAGTTTTTTTTTTTTTTTTTTTTTTCGGAGACAGGGTCTCTCTCCGTCACCCAGGCTGGAGTACAGTGATGCAATAATGGCTCATCGCAACCTGAACCTCTCGGGCTTAGCTGATACTCCCACCTCAGCCTCCCGAATAGCTGGGACTACGGGCGTGCATCATCATGCCCGGCTGGTTGTTTTTTTTTTTTTTTTTTTGTGATGGAGTCTCACTCCGTCACCCAGACTGGAGTGCCATGGCGCGATCTTGGCTCACTGCAAACTCTACCTCCCTGGTTTAAAAGATTCTCATGCCTCAGCCTCCTGAGTAGCTGGGATTACAGGTGAATGCCACCACACCTGGATAATATTTGTATTTTTTAGTAGAGACGGGGTTTCACCATAGTGCCCAGGCTGGTCGAAAAACTCCTGGGCTCAAGTGATCATCTTGCCTCGGGCTCCCAAAGTTCTCACAGGCATGAGCCACTGTTCCTGGCCTGGTTTTTGTATGTTATTGAAGTTAAGTGATATAAATTCAAACTGGAGTGTCTTAATATTAGGAGGTTAAATGTAATCCCGTGGTAGCCACAAAGAAAATAGCTTAGCTATAGAATATCCACAAAATGAAATGAGAAGAGAATTTAGATGTTTCACTGTAAAAAAAAATCAACTAAACACAGAAGGAGACAGTAATGCAGGATGTAAGGGACCACAAAAAAAAGCCATAGGGCATATAGAAAACACATGGCAAAATCACATAAGTGAGTCTCTCCTTATCAGTAATTATTTTGAATGTAAGTGGATAAACTCTCCAATTGAAAGATAGAGATTGGCAGAATGGATTAAAAAAACATGATCCAGGTGGGTGGTGGAATGGGGAAGATATTGGTCAAAGAGTATAGTTTCAGATGGGAGGAATAAAGTGTTTTACTTGAAATTTATTGCACAGCATGGTCGCATGGTGAATGTAGGGTTTTGTTTGCTTTTTTTTTTTTTTGCCTTTTTTGCAACAAGGTCTCACTATTTTGCTTAGGATGGAGTACAATGACACAATTACAGCTTACTGTAACGTTGAACTCATGAGCTCAAGTGATCCTCCCACCTCAGCCTCTTGACTAACTAGGACTATAGGCACCGCACCTGACTGTTTTTTAATTTTTAACTTTGTAAGAGATGGGGTTTTGCTGTGTTGACCAGGTTGGCCTTGAACTTCTCACCTCAAGTAGTCCTCCCGCCTTGGTCTCCCAAAGTGTTGGGATTACAGGCGTGAGCCTTCCTGCCCAGCCATAAATGTAATTTATTGCACATTTCAAAATTGCTAAGAGTAAATGTTCTCACAACAAAGAAAAAGTATATGAGGTGATGGATATGTTAACTACTTTGATTTAAGCACTTCACCTTATATTCCTAAATTCTAATATAACATTGTACTCCGTAAACATATACAATTATAATTTGTCAATGTACCACTTAAAGAAATGATCCAAGCCTGGGCAATGTGGCAAAACCCTGTCCCTACAAAACATACAAAAAGAAAAAATAGCCAGGTGTGGTGGTGCCCACTTATGGTCCCAGCTACTTAGAAGGTTGAGGTGGGAGGATCACTTGAGCCCAGGATGTCAGTGAGCTGTGATTGCACCACTGCATTCCAGCCTGAGCAACAGAGCAAGACCTGTCTCAAAAAATAAATACAGAAATAACATTTAAAAATGATCCAAGTATACACTGTCTACAAGAGTCACTTTAGATCTAAAGACACAAATAGGATGAAAGTAAAAGGATAGGGAAAGACATGTCATGCAGATAGTAACCAGAAGAGATCAGGAGTGGCCATATATAAATAATCCAATCACAGAAAGATTAATACTGTATAGGCCGAGTGCGGTGGCTCACACCTGGAATCCCAGCACTTTGGGGGACTGAGGCGGGCAGGTCTCTTGAGTCCAGGAGTTCAAGACCAGCCTGGCCAACATGATGAAACCCTGTTTCTACTAAAAACACAAAAATTAGCCAGGTGTGGTGGCGAATGCCTGTAATCCCAGCCACTCGGGAGGCTGAGGCACAAGAATCACTTGGACCTGGGAGGTGGAGGTTTCAGTAAGCCATGATCGTGCCACTGTACTCCAGCTTGGGCGACAGAGAGAGACTCTGTCTCAAAAAAAAAAAAAAAAAAAAACTTTGGAAAAAAAAATTAATACTATATAAGTCCACTTATATGAGGTACCTAGCATAGTCAAATTCATAGAGACAGAAAGTAGAATGGTGGTTAACAGGTGGTTGTCAAGTTGAGGGGAGGAGGGAATGGAGAGTTGTTGGTTAAGGGTACAAAGTTCCAGTTTTGCAAGATGAAAAGGATTGTGGAGATGGGTGGTGGTGATGGTTGCACAACAATATAATAGTACTTAATATGTTAATATCACTGAACTGTACACTTAAAAATGGTTAAGATGGCCAAGCATGGTGGCTCATGCCTGTAATTCCAGCACTTTGGGAGGCCAAGGCAGGAGGATCACTTGAGGCTAGGAGTTCAAGACCAGCCTGGGCAACACAGTAAGACCCATTCTCTAAAATAAAAGCAAAAAATTAGCCAGGTGTGGTGGTGGACACCTGTAGTCCCAGCTATTCAGGAGGCTGAGGCAGGAGGATCGCTTGAGCCCAGGTGTTTGAGGCTGCAGTGAGCTATGATTGCATCACTGCATTCCAGCCTGTCTCAAAAAAAAAAAAAAGTATAAACCAGTGGAAGCATGCTGGATCCATACAAATGTATAAACCATTCTTAGCTCACAGGTTTTAAAAATTAGGCTGGATTTGGCCCGTGTCATTTGCTGACCTCTGTTCTACCTCATAGGGCTGTGACAATTTATGTAGTTTAACATATAACAAGTCCTCTCTGTATCCATCTTACAGATAAGGAAACTGAGGCTCAGAGAGGTTAATGTTTCTTCTTCTTGTATGCATTGTTATAATTTATTCCATATTTGAGACAGGGTCTCACTCTGTTGCCCAGGTTGGAGTGCAGTAGCCTGATCATGGCTTACTGCAGCCTCAATCTCCCCGGGCTCAGGTAATCCTCCTACCTCAGCCTCCTACTGGGACTACAGGTGCATACCACGATGCCCAGCTAATTTTTGTATTTTTTTTTTTTGTAGAAATGGGATTTCACCATGTTGCCCAGGGTGGTCTTGAACTCCTGGGCTCAAACAATCCACCCACCTCAGCCTCCCAAAGTGGTGTTATTACAGGCATGAGCCATCATGCCTGGCCTATTCCTTTTATTTAAGATGCACTTTTTGCTTATATATTTTCTTTTCTTTCTTTTTTCTTTCTTTCTTTTTTTTTTTGAGACAGAGTCTTTCTGTGTCAGCCAGGTTGGAGTGCAGTGGCATGATCTTGGCTCGCTGCAACCTCTGCCTCCCGGGTTCAAGTGATTCTTCTGCCTCAGCCTCCCAGGTAGCTGGGATTACAAGTGTGCACCACCATGCCCAGCTAATCTGTGTATTTTTAGTAGAGACGGGGTTTCACCATGTTGGTCAGGCTGGTCTCAAACTCCTGACCTCAAGGGATCCATCTGCCTCGGCCTTGATTCTTTTGTATAGAACCACACCTGGCCTTGGTTCTTTTGTATAGTTTCTATTTCTCCTCTGAGATTTCCTATGTATTCATTGGGAGCATATTTTCCTTTATCTATTTGAGCATAGTAAGAGTATCTGCTTTAAAACCTTTGCTATTTCCAACAACTTATTCCTGGAAGTCAATCTTCATTGATTATCTTTTCTCTTAAGCATGGGTGACATAGTACTCTTTCTTCATGTGTTTGATAAATTTGTTTTTATCTTAGAAATTGTGAATGGTATACATTGTTGAGACTGTGTGTTCTGTTATATTTCTCTGGAGGGTGTTTAAAATTTTTTTTTAATTTTGTTTTTGTTTGTTTGTTATTTTAGCAGGCAGAAAACTCTGTGTCCTGAGGTGAACAGCTGAAACTTCTGTTCAGGTTATTTAACCTTAGCTGGGCTCCTTGGAGTTAGCTGGCAGATGTATAGTTCAAGGGTCATCCAGAGATTTGGGTAGAATTTAGATGTAGAATTTGGGCCTCTCTTCTCTGGTTTTTCTTTTGAGAATTTCCTTTCTCCCTATCCAGCCCTTGTGGTCTCTGCTTCTGAGGTTATGATATGGGTAGTGTGGTCTGCTGGTCTTGAGTTAGTAAATTCTGGCTTCAGCAAGATAGAAGGCACACTGACAGAAAGAAGCTGTCTTGGTAAGGACACTAGTGCAGGGATGGCTCCAGTGAGTAGAACAGTATATGCTTGTAGCAGATAAGACTGGAGCCAAGCTGATTAAAATTCAACCCCAAAGAACACACAAGTAATAAATACATGAAAAGATGCTTATCTTGACTAATACTCAAGGAAGTACAAATTAGAACCACATTGAAATATCTTAGCCTATCAGATTGGCAAAGATGAAAAAGACTGATAATGTTTACTGTTGGTGAAGGTTACAGGCATTCTTACATTGTTGGTGAGAGCAAAAGTCTGTGCAACACTTTTTATGTAGGGCCATATCTCAGCATCTATCAATATTTTAAAATGCTAACCCTAAGACCCCACAATTCCACCCCTAGCAATTTATCCTACAGTAGGACTCACTCTGTTGTTTGAAGATCCATGCCCAGAATTATTCATGAAATTCATTTAAAATAGCATATATGCTTGAGCCCAGGAGTCTGAGGCTGCAGCGAGCTATGATCATGTCACTGCACTCCAGCCCAGCCTGGGTGACAGAGCAAGACTCTGTGTCTAAAGAAATGAAAATAAAAATAAATAAAATAGCATATACAGGCAACAATCCAAATGTTCATTGCAGAAATTATGATTATTATTGTTTTTCTTTTAGAGGCAGGGTGTCACTCTGTTGCCCAGACTAATCTTGACCTCCTGGGATCCTCAAGAGATCCTCCGGTCTCTGCTTCCCAAAGTTCTTGGATTACAGGTGTGAGGCACTGGGCCTAGACATTGCAGGGATTATTAAACCATGGTGTATACTACCATTAAAGGTATGAGGTAGGTTTTATGTGCTGACCTAGAAAGATGGTGCAACACCATAGGGGAACAAGAAGGCTGCAAAGTGGCAGCACAGCAGGAGTCTTTAAGAAATAGGTATTTGTTTCAGCTTAAGAAGTGTCTGGCTGGGCGTGGTGGCTCGCACCTGTAATCCCAGCACTTAGGGAGGCTTAGGTGGGCGGATCACTTGAGGTTAGGAGTTCAAGACCAGCCCAGTCAACACGGTGAAACCCCATCTCTACTAAAAATACAAAGAAATTAGCTGGGCTTGGTGGCAGGTGGCTGTAATCCCAGCTACTCAGGAGCTGAGGCAGGAGAATCATCTGAACCCGGGAGGCTGAGGTTGCAGTGAGCCTAGATCGCACCACTGCACTCCAGCCTGGGTGACAGAGTAAGACTCGGTCAAAAAAAAAAAAAAAAAAAAAGACCGGGTGCGAGGTGGCTCTCGCCTGTAATCCCAGCACTTTGGGAGGCCTAGGCAGGAGGATCACAAGGTCAGGAGATCGAGACCATCCTGGCCAACATGGTGAAACCCCATCTCTACTAAAATACAAAAAATTAGCTGGGTGTGGTGGCGCACGCCTGTAGTCCCAGCTACTCAGGAGGCTGAGGCAGGGGAATCGCTTGAAACCAGGAGGCGGAGGTTGCAGTGAGCCGAGATCGCGCCACTGCACTCCAGCCTGGCGACAGAGCAAGACTCCATCTCAAAAAAGAAAAGAAAACAAACAAACAAACAAAATCCCCAAAAAGCAAAAGTGTCTGCATGGACTTGTGCCTAACTACTCACAGTGGCTACTTCTTGGGGGAGGTGAAAGGGGACCCTGTTAAAGAATTTTTCTTCTGTATTGTTTTTCTTCAACTGAGTCTGCATTAATTTTATATTTAATACTCTCCCCACCCCTGATGCTCACAGGTTGCTTTAGCTGGTGGAAGGAGAACCTGCACCTCTGGTTTTGGCAAAGTGTAGAAGGGGACAAGGGCACTGCTCTGCACCTGCACAGGTTCTTGCCTCCTGGGGTCAGTTTAATGCATCTCAGTGGTGTTTCTTGGGAAGAACACAGTGGACACTCACTTGCCAGTCAGTAGACAAATCACTGAAGTCCATGTCTGGCAGTTCTCAATGTCATGGGGACTGTAAGGTTGTCATGTCTCACAGTTCCCTGACTTAGAAGATTAGTGGTGACAGACACTTCTCAGCTCTGCTCGGGAGAGCAGCTCTGTAATGCGCTTGTGGTTTCAGATGTGGGCGGCCTGTGTGAACCTGTCGTGCAAGGCTCATGTCACCAACTGCTGCAGTTATCTCCTGAATCAGGCTGAGGGTCTTTGCTGTGCACCCAGAGATAGTTGGGTGACAAATCACCTCCAGGTTGGGGATGCCTCAGACTTGTGATGGGACTGGGCAGATGCATCTGGGAAGGTGAGTCTGTGCTTTGGGCTTCCCAACCTCTCAAGTCAGCATGAAATTCAGAAGGCAGAGAGGGACATGTGGCCCTCCAACTCGGGGCCCAGGGAGCCACTGTGGAAGCGTGGCGTTTGAGAGCGCCACCCTAGCTTTACCTCCTCTGGTGTCCTGGCCTTGGGTATCTCTTAGAGATGGCAAAATTTGCAGCCCTGACCTCAAGGATTACAAACTAATTTCCAGTCCTGTAGGGGTCATGGGTTCTGCTGTGGCCAGTGTGGCCACGCTCCAACTGGATGGAGGGAAGGGCACTGAGTTTGTCAGGCAGAATTTCTAATTATGGAAGGAACTCTGCTTCCTCAGTGATTGAACTGACCTTTGTGGGGGTGCCTTTGTGGGGTGAGAATGGGCATACTTGGGCCTCAGTTGTGATGGCCATGGGGTGGAGCTGAGGTCTAGGCCCAGGGCTGGGAAAGCTTCTACCAACCCCGAGGCATTTGGGTGTTTTAGGGCAGAAGAGGAGCCAGGAGGATGGGTATGCCCCACTGGAGCTGTGTGTGGGGCAGCAGGTGAGGGTGGGATTCCAGAGGGAGGGTCAACCCAGCCAAGCAGAGGAAGGGGAGGAGAGGGTTTGTTTTGGAAAGAACATCACCCTCTCAGTTTCCTGGGGTCTGGATAGTCTGTTCTTGTGATGAGCTGGAGGATGTGGGCCCTGCTTGGATCCTCCTCTCCCCTCCCTGCCCCCATTTTCTCTTCCTGTGATTTATGCTGTTCTGGGCTCACCCTCTTCCCAGAGCTGTCACGCTACAGCTGACAGGCAGGGCAGGCGTTTTAATTATTATTAATTTTTTTTTGAGACAGAGTTTGAGACAGTATCAAGAGTGGGTATCCTCTCAGCGTGTCTTCAAGTAGCATCCCAGAGCCCCGCTCCTGGGTACCCACAACATGAACACCGTCCAGAAGCAAGGGCAGCCTCTGCAGGTGGGGCGGGGGTTGGAAAACATTTATCAAACAGTTGAGTTGGGTGCAGGGGATGCAACATGATCAAACAGGGTCTTGCCTCAAGGAGCCTCATGTAGGGACAACGCACAGTGATGACCTTCAACTGCAGTGGGGCAGCAAGGCTGTGGGAGGGGTGTTTTGGGCAGAGCAGGCGACGTGGGTACCTCTTCACCAAGACAGCAGGAAGAGCACGGACATCATTTTCCCGTCTCACCTCCAGACTCCCAGGGAACTGTGCCAATATCCTTACTCCAGCCCTGGCCCATGGCCACTGCTCAACCCTTGGGCCCTGTCAGTTCAGGGCTGTGCAGAAGGAGAGTTGCCTGTGCTCGGGCTCAGGGGTTCCGTCCAGCTAAGGAGGCCTACTAGGGGACTGGGGAAAGGCCTCATGAAGGACCAGGCCTGTGATGGGGAGGGAAGATGGCAGAGGGGACAGTGGGAAGCAGAGCAGCAGGGGTCTCCTCCACGCCTCTCTGTACTTCTCCCACCCACCCTTGCCTGCTCCCCTCTGCCCTGGGTATGTGCCCTTGTCCACCCAACACCTCTGCAGTGCCAAGTCCAGCCCTGACTTCTTCCTGAGCTGTGGCCCAGCGTTCCCACAGGCATTTACCTCACGGATGCAGCACTGCCCCTCATCCTCTTCTCTGAAAGTGTGTGGGAAATGCTTCTTGGTGCCATCTCTCTCCCACCCTGCCTTCCCTGCACCTTCTCTATGAGGTGTCTGTTGTCTCTGTACTTGCCTCCAGCTGGCCTTTCAGACCCCATCCCTCCTGCCTCCTGCCCATCCCCACCCCTGTCAGCACCTCACATACTCTGTGCCCAACAGCATTGGGGATTCCCACTGTGCTGAAGGAAGTCCTCATGTGGTCCAGAGAGGGAGCTGGCCCCTGCTCCCATTTCCAGCGCCATTGTCTGGCACAGCCTCCGTGTCCCCAGGCTCCAGCTGCTTCTGGGGTACCAAGGTCTGCATTTCTTCCTCTTCCCCCAGCAGACAGAAGACCTTGCTGGACAGGTGTCCACTTCAATAGTAACTTCCATCCTATCCACCTGTATGGCTGCCAGCCTCCTGAATGGTCCAGAAGAACCGGACCCTTCCCTGCCCCCATTAAAAAAGACAAAATATGGCCAGGCGTGTTGGCTCATGCCTGGCATCCCAGCACTTTGGGAGGCCGAAGCAGGTGAATCACTTGAGGCCAGGAGTACGAGACCAGCCTGACAAACATGGTGAAACCCTGTCTCTACTAAAAATACAAAAATTAGCCAGGCATGGTGACTCATGCTTGTAAATGCTTGTAATCTCAGCTACTTGGGAGGCTGAAGCAGGAGGATCACTTGAACTCGGGAGGCAGAGGTTGCAGTGAGCCGAGATCACGCCACTGTGTTCCAGCCTGAGCGACAGAGCGAGACGCCGTCTAAAAAAAAAAATATATATATATATATATGTGTGTGTATATATATATACACATATATGTGTATATATATACACATATATACACACATATATATGTGTATATATATACACACATATATACACACATATACATGTGTATATATATACACACATATATACACATATATACATGTGTATATATATATACACACACACATATATATACACATATATATGTGTGTGTGTATATATATATACACACACACATATATATATGCATAATAGTCTCTGTGTAGCAGTAAGTGGATGCAGTAGCTGGTGTGAGGGCAACTTGGAGAGTGTGCTTCGAGGCACAGAGATGCTCAGGGCTGCCTGGACTGCCTCCATGATGGTGGCCTGCTCTGTATTAGGTGAGTGTTCAGGGCATGAGGGCCAGGAAAGGTGAAGGGCTGAGGCTGTCTAAAGACCCTCCTGTGGGTGTGGCAGAGCCTGTGATCTGAGGCAGGGCTCCAGCTGCAGGGCAGCCCACAGCTTCACAGTGGCCCAGGGAAGCAGGGCAGGCAGGCTATGAGGCCTAGTAGGCATCTGGGCCAGACTTTGACACTGAGGTCATGGAACGGGTGGGGCTCTGAGAACAGACCAAAGTGATCATGGGCTGAAGGCTATGTCCACAGACCCAAGGCGGGATAGACTGTGCTGGGCAGTGATGTCAGCCAGGCTCCCCAGCGGGACTGGGGGTGTCGGGGCAGCTCTGTCCCAGGTGGCAGACACTGGTTTCCCCTCCTGCTCTCACAACCAGCCTGTTACCAGGTGTTGTCTGAGCTGTGGTGAGGCCTCCCTGGTGACATTCAGGAGCAGGGAGCCTGCGAGTAGGGGTGTATGCACCTGCCCTGACTGCCTGGCCCTGTGGTCAAGGATGGGGGAAGGCAGCTCTGCCTGCAGCTCCACCCCATTTATAAAGCACTGTGGTGCCTTCTGCTGGGGCATGTGCTGAGTGGTGCCTCGCAGGCACTGCCCTCGGGAAGTTCACAGGCTTATGTGGAAGCTGGTGAGAATGGGCCAAGAAGAGAGGTGTCAGGAGCCAGGTATTGGGCAGGTCCCAGGTCTCTGAGCCTCAGTTTCTTCATCTGTAGGAGGGTGGTGACCCTGCCCTGCTCAGCTTACCAGGTACAGATGTAACTTTTCAGTGCAGAGGAAAAGCAGAGAACTTCCCCTCAGATGGCCATACCCCCTTGTCGCTGTACCCAACTCTCCGGTCCTACTTTGTAGCTCTCAGGTGTCACATGTGGATCCTGCCCTACCATCCCCCTTCCCTGTCTAGAAACGAGGCCTGCTGAGCTTGGAGCCATCCCACTCCCTGCTCTCAAGCCATCTACTCCTGGGTTAGCCTGTGGCTGGCCTGGCCTGATTCTACATAGATGTGGGTGTTTCTCTACTGCTGGGGCAGCAGTTGTCCATTCTGGGGCCTGCGTCAGCTCTCAGCTGTGGCTGTTGTGCCTGTGCTTCCCCAGGTCCTGGTGGTGACTCCAACCCTGCCCTCACATATCCCAAGAGCAGGCTGACTGCCTTCCCCATTCCCACCTTTCCAGTAACTGCTGCAAGAACGGACAGACACTGCTGCAGAGAACTTGCCACGGTGTTTCATGCTGCGGCTGGTGGTTCCAGGCTGCACACTCCATTCTAGGAAAGGGTGAGGCTTCCTGATCATCAGTCTTAACAGGGGACTGTCCTGTGGGTACCTGGATACGCTGCCGGGAGTGGGGCAGAGTGGGGTTAGACTAGTGCCTGCTGCCCATTGGGGGTGTGCGGGTTCCTTAAGGGCATGCATGCTGTAGTCTGTGTGCGTGTCTGGTTTTTTCCTCCTCCTTATCAGTAATCAGTCTTGTATAACCAGGGTGGCCCTGCTTCCTGCCTAGGGGCTATCGGTGTACCATCTGGAGTTGCAAATGGGGTGATAGGGCGTCAGCGGCCTTCCCACACCCAAGCACTTCCTGACACCCAGCCCCTCATCTCTAGCCAACCTCTGGCTCCCCTAGGGATCCTGGGGCTCAGGCCTCACGCTGCAGCATCGGGGGGCTTTGCCCTTCTGGTGTTGCTCTTCTTTGCAGGTGCCTTGGAACAGGGGTGCAACAGAGTTCAGAAAGTGCCATCTGTTGCACGGATACCCTGCTGCCACCCTCGTCCACCTTTCTGGGGCAGAACACTTGGATGGGTCTTTATTTAAGAGGACAAAAGGGAGAGAGAATGCATAGAGGCTGGGTCTGGTGGCTCACGCCTGTAATCCCGACACTTTGGGAGGCCTAGGCAGGCGGATCCCTTGAGGGCAGGAGGTCAAGACTAGCCTGGCCAACATGGTGAAACCCCGTCTCTACTAAAAATACAAAAAAAAAAAAAAAAAATTAGCTGGGCATGGCGGGAGATGCCTGTAATCCCAGCTACTCGGGAGGCTGAGGCAGGATAATCACTTGAACCCAGGAGGCGGAGGTTGCAGTGAGCCAAGATTGCACTACTGCACTCCAGCCTTGGCAACAGAGGGAGACTGTCTCAAAAAAAAAAAAATTTGCTTAGAATTTGTCTGTGTGACCCTGGGCAAGTCATTTCCCCTCCTTGGGACTCAGTTCCTTGCCTGTGAACGGGGACAGTGCTTCTCCCTTACAGAGCTGTTGTGAGAATTAAAGTAGAAAATGTACCTATGGTGGTTGTTGGTAGTGACCAGTTCCCCCAACCCTGACTCCCCTGCAGGATGGGGCCTGGGCTCGGGAATGGGGGATGGGCTGGCAGAGGATGACTGTCCCAGAGAGGAGTCTTCTCGGCAGATGTGGAGACCTAGCTGAGTCAGAGGCCAGGATCTAAGTTTGAGGGTGTTCCTTACACCCTGCAGCCATGAGTCTTTGGCTGAGTCAAATGGCCTTTCTGAGCTCAGTTCCTTATCAGTAAAGCCTGGACAGTGGTCCAGGACGCTGGACAGTGTGTGAGTGTTAGGACACAGGACACTGTGTGAGTGCAGGTGGGGACCCATGGAGCACTCTGCTGGGGAGCAATTCATGGGGAGCACCCCTCCAGAGAGGGATGATTTGCACAGGGCCCTCAGCCCAGTCCCTTGCAGGCTGGACCTTGGAGAGTGAGGCCCCGAGGCGAGACATGGGCACCTGGCTCCTGGCCTGCACCTGCATCTGCACCTGTGTCTGCTTGGGAGTCTCTGTCACAGGGGAAGGACAAGGTGAGGGCTGGGCACTAATGTCTGTATGAGGTGGGTGGAGAACTAGGGCATGTTTGGGGGACTGGGTTGTCCGATGTCGAGCCTCTAGGGAAAGGTTTGGCCCAAACTGTGCTGGGATATGTCCTCTAGGGGTCAGCCTGGACCTCAGTCTCTAGTCTCCCTACTTTTACCTCCCTACCTTCATTCCCTGGACCGACCGTAGTCTGCCTTCCTTCACTCTCTTGACGCCTCTCCAGATCTGACTTGCCCGTGTACCACAGGTCAGAGCCCATCACTTCCCAGGCCTCCCAGTGCTTCCCTGGACAGATTCTGGGATCATTTACTGGTGACTGCCCTGCTAGGGTGTCAGCTGTCAGATCCTCCCCAACCCCCGAGCTCAGCTCTGGCCTGAAGTACTTACCGTGGGCTCCTGACGGTCACTGTCTCCAGGGCCAAGGTCTAGAACCTTCACCTGCCTCACCAACAACATTCTCAGGATCGATTGCCACTGGTCTGCCCCAGAGCTGGGACAGGGCTCCAGCCCCTGGCTCCTCTTCACCAGGTGAGCGTGGAGGGCCATGCCCACCTGGACAGGGATGAGGGTGAGGTCCCCAGGATTGAAGCAGCTATGCCAGGACAGTGTAGCAGCCCCGTGGTGCTGACACATGCCCTTTCCAGCAACCAGGCTCCTGGCGACACACATAAGTGCATCTTGCGGGGCAGTGAGTGCACCGTCGTGCTGCCACCTGAGGCAGTGCTCATGCCATCTGACAATTTCACCATCACTTTCCACCACTGCATGTCTGGGAGGGAGCAGGTCAGCCTGGTGGACCCGGAGTACCTGCCCCGGAGACACGGTGAGCAGCGGCTATAGGTCTGGGGCGGGGCCGCTTGGCAAGAACATCCTGGCTGCTTGGGGGTTTGGAGCAGGGCCTTGCAGCCTGTGAGTGGCCCAGTGAGTGTTCTCAGTCCCAGCCGAGTGAGATCCAGGGCTGGGGGCAGGCTTGGCCCCTGGGAGGGGAGGGCCCATATGGTTACTGCAGGGGCAGGGTTTTGGCAGGAAATAAACATGCACGGCTGCTAGTTGGGGCAGGGGCTGGCACTTGAGTCATGTGAAATGCACTTCAGTCATACCAGGAAGGACTCCAATAAGATGCTGGGAAAAGCTTCCAGCAGCAGACTGTGAAGGAAAGGGAAAGCAAGATTTAGAAACCACCTAGTCTAGCTGCAGAGGCCAGAGGAAGTCATTGCTGTCCTGTCCCGCCTGGGGCTTTTCTGGACCAGTCTCCCAGTGAGGTGCCTGGTCTGAGAGGGCCTTGACCATTCCCCTTGGGAGTCTTTCAGACCCCAGTCTTGTGTGTTCTGACTGACACACCCAGATCCATGGGGCTTCAGCCTCACATGGATTCACTCTGTTCCAGTTAAGCTGGACCCGCCCTCTGACTTGCAGAGCAACATCAGTTCTGGCCACTGCATCCTGACCTGGAGCATCAGTCCTGCCTTGGAGCCAATGACCACACTTCTCAGCTATGAGCTGGCCTTCAAGAAGCAGGAAGAGGCCTGGGAGGTAACACTTTGGCTGGCTTTCCCTGGGGTCCTCTCTCCTGGGAACAGCAGTCCAGGGTAGACTCCCCACTCTACATAGGGAGATGTCAACTTGTAGTGATGAGAAGGGAGGAACTAGAGCGGGGTGTGTGTGCACACACACATGCTGGCATGCAGATGTGTATGCTTTATGTGTGTGTATGGGAGTAGGGTGAGTGCGCCTGTGTCTCTGTGAGTGTGTGCACATAAGTGTGGTGAGTGTGCATGTATGTGTTTATGTGTGCACATATGTAAGTGTGCACACTCATATGTTTGTGTGTTTATATGTAAGTGTACATATGAGTGTGCCTGTGCCTTGCGTTTGTGTGAGTGTGCACATGGGCATGCCTATGTGTATGAGTGTGTATGTGAGTGTGGTGAGTTGCTTCTGTGCACACACTTTTGTTTATGAGTGTGCATGCAAGTGTGATGAGTGTGAAAGTGTGCCTGTAGACATGTTTGCCTGTGTGTGCATATGTGTATTTGTGGGCAAACGCAGCTGTGTCTGTGAGTGTGTGTGCCTTCTGTGTGTGTGTGTGCACGTGAATGTGGTGAGTGTGTCTGTGTGTTGACACAAGTGTGTTCAAGAGTGTGTTATATGAGCATATAATGCATGTGTGTATTCTCGAGGGCTGAGGGACCCAGCCCCACCTTCAGCACCTGCCAACTGTCCCCACAGCAGGCCCAGCACAGGGATCACATTGTCGGGGTGACCTGGCTTATACTTGAAGCCTTTGAGCTGGACCCTGGCTTTATCCATGAGGCCAGGCTGCGTGTCCAGATGGCCACACTGGAGGATGATGTGGTAGAGGAGGAGCGTTATACAGGCCAGTGGAGTGAGTGGAGCCAGCCTGTGTGCTTCCAGGCTCCCCAGAGACAAGGTGGGCACTGCTGTGGCTGCTGCACTTCCAGAGTCTGGGCTGGGCGTCTTCTCCCCTGTTCACCTCAGCCCTGCACCCTTTCACCCTCCTGTAAGCCCCTCCCCGAGGCAGCCATGCCTCAGTTGATCCCCTTCCTCTGAAGGTCTGAGGTCTATAGGGAGGACACAAACACCTGCCAATTCTGGGGTTTCCTGGGAACCCGTAGTCAGTGGCTCCTGTTAGGAGTAAGGGTGGCAGGGCTGCACACCAGGGCTGGTGCTCCTGCCTGGAGGCTGGACATGACCTCAGTGTCCTTGAGGGCTGGACTGACCCTTGTGCAATGCAGTGCTGAGACCACCCACGGAACTTATGACCCACCGTGTGGCAGATGGGAAGAGTGAGGCCCAGGAGCATGGCTCACACAAGGTCCTTCAGCAGGTGACACAAACCTCCAAGGCCCATCACAAACCTTCCACTTTGGCCCAGGGCACTAAAGGGCGCACCTTTGCCAGGTAGGTTTGTGGGGAGCCTCCTGGCACTGAGGCTGCTCACAGCCCTGGGCCTTTCCTGTCCACAGGCCCTCTGATCCCACCCTGGGGGCGGCCAGACAACACCCTTGTTGCTGTGTCCATCTTTCTCCTGCTGACTGGCCTGACCTACGTCCTGTTCAAGCTGTCGCCCAGGTAGGTAGCTGATGTGTGTGTGTGTGTGTGTGTGTGTGTGTACATGTGTGAGCGGGTAAGAGTGTACATGTTAGTGTATGTGTGCAGATGTGTGACTGTGCAGGTGTGAGTGTGTGCATGTGTGACTGTGTGCATGTGTGACTGTGTGCAGGTGTGAGTGTGTGGTGGGTGAGTGTATGTGTGCAGATGTGTGTCTGTGTGCAGGTGTGAGTGTGTGGTGGGTGAGTGTATGTGTGCAGATGTGTGACTGTGTGCATGTGTGAGTGGGTAAGAGTGTACATGTTAGTGTATGTGTGCAGATGTGTGTGTGCATGTGTGAGTGTGTGGTGGGTGAGTGTATGTGTGCAGATGTGTGACTGTGTGCAGGTGTGAGTGTGTGGTGGGTGAGTATGTGTGCAGATGTGTGTCTGTGTGCAGGTGTGAGTGTGTGGTGGGTGGGCGTCAAGGGCCAGCCTTGTCTGGTTCCTCCCCTCCCCTCTCCACTGCCTGGTCCTGGATGGGGTGGGCTTTTCCAGTCTCCACTCTGGGCCAGTAGAGAGTTGTCAAGTTGCCAGGGGAGAGCAGGGAAGGGGGATCTGAGGCAGAGGCTGAAGATAAGGGCAGCTTGGTCCCGACCAGACCCAGAGTCACCGAGATCAAGAGCCCGGGGTCCTAGTCTCCTGCCTCTGGAGGAGCTTGGTTTGTTCATTTGTTCACATGTTCTACGAAAGGACAATTGGGGCATCTGGTGTGCTCAGGACCCTGTTCTCAGAACAAGATGGACAAGGGCCCTCCTTAAATAAACCGTCACGCCTCATGCACCACACATCAGGTTACAAGACAGGGTGCAGGGGCCATGTCAGGCCGCGGATGTGAGGAAGAGGGTGTGGGGAGAGGGGTGTTGGGTGGGGCTAAGCGGGAGGGTGCTTGGCTTCTCCTTGGAGCAAAGGAAAGTGTAAAACTGTGTGACACAACCTAGTTTATGTTTTGAGGAATAGATTGCTGGGACAAGGGGACATGGGGGACCTGCTGGAGGCCAATGGGGGCCAGTGGGGTGCCCACAGGGAGACGATTTGGCGTGAGCCAGTGAAAGAAGTGGAGATAGAGCAAGGTGGAGGGAATTGCAGGGTCTCATGAGGGGAAATAGAAGGGACATGTGGGTGGATGAGATATGAGTGGTGACCCCTGAGGTGGGGAAATGGGGCACAGCCTTGCGGGGAGGTTGGTGAAGTCTATTTGGACCTGTTGGGTTGGAGCCCCAGGTGACATCCTTGTGGGAGGGTCAGTGGATCCTTGGCAGCAAGTCTGGTGCTCAGGGAGACACTGGGTGGGGTGGGAGCCACAGACCTTTTGCTGATGGCAAAGACAGAGTTCCTGGAGGTGCGGCTCCCTCTGCGGGCTGAGGATCTAGCTGACAACTCCCCGTTCTGAACCCGCCATTGCAGCTCATGCTGTAAAGGACGCGCGCCTCAGTATAAGTCAGTTCTATGCAGCCGTTAGGCAAGGAGGCCCAGTTGGGTCCTGCCCTGAGAGTGGGTTGGAATGTGATGAGATGGGAGAGAGGCAGTGGCAGGGACGAGCTGGGTGGACCTCCTGCTGATGGAAGGAAGCTCAGCCTCTGCAGTGACCTCAGGCCACCTGGGTCGCCATAGGCCTCTGACTGGCCTCTCTTGGCCTCAGGGTGAAGAGAATCTTCTACCAGAACGTGCCCTCTCCAGCGGTGTTCTTCCAGCCCCTCTACAGTGTGCACAATGGGAACTTCCAGGTGTGTGCAGAGACCACGGCAGGACATGGGGGGCAGGGGTTGCCCAGAGCTCTGGCCTGCCCAAGATGTTGGCTTTCATGAGAGTTGGTGGCCAGTATGGGAGGCTTGTCAGTGCTTGGAGCCTTTTTTGTATATTCAGTGAATTTCAATTTATACGCTGTGTCTCAAGTGGGGAAAAACTAGCTTTATTCTCCATTACTGATTTCTTTTTGTTCTCAGGTCTCTAGTTCCATTGTTGATTGAAAAAATGTAAATTTCCCATGACTTATCTCTGTCCCCTCTGGTTTGCAGCTGTCTGCACCCACCATGTGTCTCACCTCCTCCTTCTGCGAAGGTGTCTGTCCTGTGGCCGTGGGGAAGGGTCTGTGGTGTGTGCGCTGCCTTTGGGGCTCTCATTGCCTCTGGGCTCCTGCTCTGCCTGGTCCCCTGGTCTCCCCGGATCACATGATGGCACCACAGCTGAGGAGTGGGCCCTTCACTTCCCCCTCTTCCGCCCATGTTGGGCTCCTACAGCCCAGGCACCAGTGAGCAACTTGGGGGTTGCATCAGCCCCTCCCCTCCCTGCTGAGCTGTCGGTTCATGCCCCCTGGGTGGGAGGAGCGGGAGAGGGAGAGCTCCAGTGAGTGGTCTCTGGTTTTTCCCCTCAGACTCCTCACTTTGGGCAAAGGACAAGAGGCAGTGAGGGCCCCTCCCTGGGGTCTGGGCCAAGCTGACCACTCTTCTCCAGAATCTTCCCTCCCTGTGCCCTAGGGCATCCCTGGGCCCTGTGCAGCAAGGATGTCCCCTTCACACTGCGGCTCCAGCTTACTATGCAGAAAAATCCTTTTCTCTCTCAATGAGGAGCCTAGTTTTCAAGATTTTTGTCCAAAAATATAATTTGAACCATGAACCGGGCATCTGGCTCTTGGCAGAGTCTCCCTCTTTCCCCAAGGTGGTAGATGTGACTGTAAAGAGCCTGGGCAGCTGATGACAAGGCTGAGCAGGTCAGATTGTGACTGTACCCTGGACTGTCATCCTGTTGCGGGCACCAGCTGTTCCCTAGAGAACTAGGACACCTGCCACGGGTTATTTAGACCCGTGGGTGAGGATCTGGTGCCATAGGTTGGTCTCCAGGGAGCAGTGCAGTGACGGAGGGTGCTGTGTGTGTGGTGCATGGGAGGGAGGCTCCTGGTCCCACCAAGGGAACAGCTTCCTTTTGGAGGCGGGGGTCTCCTGTGGCCGCACAGAAGGATCCAGGTCTGCTGGCCGTAGCCCAGCGCTTTGAAAGTCACCAGTCCTGACAGCGACTCGTGTGTGTGTGTGTGTGTGTGTGTGTGTGTGTGGTGGGAGTGCCCAGTCTCTGTAGCCGCTGAAAGGCTCTGAGGCACATGCTGTCAGGAGTTGGCTCTGTCCTGGGCAGATATCACCATCTGTACCTTGGTTCAAACTGCTGTGAGCACCAGACCCTGTGCTGGCGGAGTGGTGAGGGGCCTGAAGGGACTCCGGGTCCCATGTTGAGGTTGGGCTGGCACATGGAGGAAAAACAGAATGTTCAAGACACAGGTGATGCTTGGCCTCTGGGTATGGACCTCAGGAGGGCTTTCTGGAGGAGGAGGGAGAGTAGGCTTGCCAGAAAGGAGGCAGCTGCTCCCGTGATGAGTTCTAAACATGCTGCCTGAGCCTTTCCCTCCTCCCGTGCTCTGTTCCAGACTTGGATGGGGGCCCACAGGGCCGGTGTGCTGTTGAGCCAGGACTGTGCTGGCACCCCACGAGGAGCCTTGGAGCCCTGCGTCCAGGAGGCCACTGCACTGCTCACTTGTGGCCCAGCACATCCTTGGAAATCTGTGGCCCTGGAGGAGGAACAGGAGGGCCCTGGGACCAGGCTCCCGGGGAACCTGAGCTCAGAGGATGTGCTGCCAGCAGGATGTACGGAGTGGAGGGTACAGACGCTTGCCTATCTGCCACAGGAGGACTGGGCCCCCACGTCCCCCACTAGGCTGGCTCCCCCAGACTCAGAGGGCAGCAGCAGCAGCAGCAGCAGCAGCAGCAGCAGCAGCAACAACAACAACTACTGTGCCTTGGGCTGCTATGGGGGATGGCACCTCTCAGCCCTCCCAGGAAACACACAGAGCCCTGGGCCCATCCCAGCCCTGGCCTGTGGCCTTTCTTGTGACCATCAGGGCCTGGAGACCCAGCAAGGAGTTGCCTGGGTGCTGGCTGGTCACTGCCAGAGGTCCGGGCTGCATGAGGACCTCCAGGGCATGTTGCTCCCTTCTGTCCTCAGCAAGGCTCGGTCCTGGACATTCTAGGTCCCTGACTCGCCAGATGCATCATGTCCATTTTGGGAAAATGGACTGAAGTTTCTGGAGCCCTTGTCTGAGACTGAACCTCCTGAGAAGGGGCCCCTAGCAGCGGTCAGAGGTCCTGTCTGGATGGAGGCTGGAGGCTCCCCCCTCAACCCCTCTGCTCAGTGCCTGTGGGGAGGAACCTCTACCCTCAGCATCCTGGCCACAAGTTCTTCCTTCCGTTGTCCCTTTTCTTTATCCCTGACCTCTCTGAGAAGTGGGGTGTGGTCTCTCAGCTGTTCTGCCCTCATACCCTTAAAGGGCCAGCCTGGGCCCAGTGGACACAGGCAAGGCACCATGACCACCTGGTGTGACCTCTCTGTGCCTTACTGAGGCACCTTTCTAGAGATTAAAAGGGGCTTGATGGCTGTTCCAAAGTGTTGATGGCTGGGACAAGGGGCCAGAGGAGGAGTGAGGGGTGGGGTTTGTCCAGCCCTGGGCTTTCCGGGCTCTAGAGATAGCACGGTGGAGGCTCAATGACAGTTCTGGGGACAGCAAGTTGGAGGTTCAGGGGCAGCTTCAGGACAGCAGGATGGAGGCTCAGGGACAATTCCTGGGAGGCCAGTGCCCTCGTTCCTCCTTGTCCTCATCCTCCCACTTGCTCCAGGAAACTGAGAGCTGAGCCTGGAGCTTCCAGACAGTCAGGGCTGGGGGTGACCATCCAGCAGTGATGGTGGCCTGTGAAGGGTCCTGCTTCTGTCCTCAGCCTCTCATGGCGTGGGCTTGGGGAGGAGCTGTGGTCTGGAGAGAGCGGCAGTTGGAGCAGAACGTGCCTCCATTTGTTTCCTAGGGCTGTCGTAACAAAGTGCCACAAAATGGTTAGCTTAGAACCACAGAGATTTGTTGTCTCACAATTCTGAAGTCCAGAAGTTGGAAATAAAGATGTTGGCAGTGTTCCCAACCACATGTTCTTGGGCTCCCATGAAACAGAAGTTGATATGAGGCCAAGGAAGCTTCCCAGACAAGACTTTATTAAGTCTTATGCCCCGAAAGTTTGGGCAGAAGAGAGACAGTGCAGGAGGAAGAATTCTTGGCTGACTCCCCAAGGGGAATGCATTGTGGTGTCTTAAGGAGGGTGACATACATAATTTATGAGCTACATGAGTGTCATTGCACGTATGGGGTGGAGTCAAGGGTGCTCAGACGCATGCTAACACATACGTTGCATGATCAGAAAATGGCAGATAAGCCCCTCCCTGGGTGAGGACTTTAGTATTATCATAAGACCAGGGTCATTCTCCTGGCCTTGTGCACAAGCAGGTGATACAGTCAACTCCCGTCAGTAAGACTTATGGCGGGATGCTGCTTATCTTAGTTTATTTCAGACAGTTGGCAAGGTCTGGCCAGCGAGTATGGCACCTGGAGGGTGGTGCGGCAAGGTCTGGTGGTCAGCGGGCATGTATGGAACAACACGTTAGTGGGGGTGGGCCGAGTCCCATTTATACTCTCTCAGCAGGGCCATGCTCCCTCGGAAGGCACTAGGGAAGGATTAGTTTCAGGCCTCTCTTCAGCTTCTGTTAGTTTCTTGGCTTGTGACACCAAAGCTGTAATCTTTTTTTTGTTTTGTTTTTGAGACGGAGTTTTGCTCTTGTCGCCCAGGCTGGAGTGCAATGGCACAATCTCGGCTCACTGCAACCTCCTCCTCCCAGGTTCAAGCAATTCTTCTGCCTCAGCCTTTGGAGTAGCTGTGATTACAGGCGCCTGCTACCACGCCTGGCTAGTTTTTGTATTTTTAGCAGAGACGGTGTTTCCCTATGTTGGCCAGGCTGGTCCCAAACTCCTGATATCAAGTGATCCGTCTGTCTCTGCCTCCCAAAGTGTTGGGATTACAGGCATGAGCCACCGTGCCTGGCCAAAGTTCCAGTCTTTACAGGGATTTTTCCTTGTGTGCATTTCTGTGTCCAAATTTCCCCTTTTTAAAATCACAATAATAGTGAATTAAGGCTGGCCCTAACGATTTAATCTTAACTTGATCATCTGCAAAGACACTATTTCCATATAAGGTCACATTCACAGCTACTGGGCTTAGGACTTCAACCTAGAGGGCCTGACTTCTGGCCCCACACATCATGGCCCATCCCAGCATGCCCCATCCCCTTCCTGGGTGCCCCAGGCAGATCACAGGAGGGCCTGACTGCTGGGTTTTGGGCTGACATTGGGATCATCTGCCTAGTTAGGGCTGTGACCAGACTGAGATAGGAGGTGGGACCTGACTCCTGAGGCAGGGCTTGAACTCTGGACCAGATTACAGACTAGCTGAAACAGGCAAAAGCACCCCTCCATAAGACACACCCACTGGTGCCAAGTGAGTTTGCCGTTCTCATGGTAACAGCTGGAAATTACTGCCCCTTTCCATGGCAATGACCTGAAAGTTACCACCCCTTTTCTAGAAATTTCTAAATAACCTCCTCCTTAATTTGTATATAATTACAAGTGGGTATAAATATGTGTGCAGAACTGCCTCTGAGCTGCTACTCTGGGCTCACTGCCTATGGGGCATCCCTGCTCCATAAGGAGCAGTACCTCTGCTGCCACTGTGCACAGCTGCTTAAATAAAAGTTGCTCTCTAATACCACCGACTCGCCCTTGAATTCTTTCCTGGGTGAAGCCAAAATCCCTCCTGTGCTAAACCCCAATTTCTGGGCTCACCTTTCCTGCATCAAGAGTGTTTTAGGGCTGGGAGCGCTGAAGTTTTGAAGGCAGGATGAAATGGAGACTGTTAGCTCCCCGGGCCCTGAGCTACAGGGAGCAACTCTCCTGGGTGCTCTCATGCTTCCTGCAACCTGAGCAGAAAGAAGTACCTGCAGCCTGATGCCCCCAAAGGCAAAAGCCCCTTCTGGCTCAGATAGGCAGCCCTCCCACCCTGCATGCCTGCAGAGCTTCTGGGGTTTTGTGGGGAGCCTCAGCAGAGCTGGATCCTGGTCTGTGGGGGCGAGGCAGGCCCCGGAATGTATCTTTAGCATCCAGAGAGTGGGAGGGGTGTGGACGGAAGCGAGGTACAGGCATCCTCAGCTCTAACCAAGTATAAAAATACTAGTGTGAATCCACTTCCTGGAGCTGGGCTCTGGGGAGCCCCGGGCTAGTGTATTTATAACAGGGGCTGTGTGGCTCATGAGGCTCCATGTGTGACCTGGGCTACCTCATGATCACATAAACGAACCCACAATTGGGATGCCTCTCCTGTGTGGCCTGGACACGTCTTCATTCAACTCATAAACTTTCCCTGAGTGGGCCCTGGAGAGCTGGTTCTGGGCTGGAACCTGAGTGTGAAGCCACTGGAGGCTGTGTAATTTGTAGGTGAGTCACTCAGTCACCTAAGCCTGGCCCTCCCCTCTGCACAGGGCGCTAGCCATACCTAGCAGACTGCTGTGAGTTCACCTGAGCAAGACACCTGCACACAGTGGTGCTCAGAAAAAGCTAATAATTCCTTATTGGAATGAGACAGGCCAGGCGTGGTGGCTCATGCCTGTAATCCCAGCACTTTGAGAGGCTGAGGCAAGCAGACTGCTTGAGCCCAGAAGTTTGAGACCAGTCTGGGCAACATGGCAAAACCCTATCATCTCTATGAAAAATACAAAAATAATTAGCTGGGCATGGTTGTTCAGGCCTGTAATCCCAGCTACTCGGGAGGCTGAAGTAGGAGAATCACTTGAATCCGGGAGGCAGAGGTTGCAGTGAGCCGAGATCACGCCACTGCACTCCAGCCTGGGCAACAAAGTGAGACTCCATGTCAAAAAAAGAAAAGAGGCCAGGAGCAGTGGCGCATGTCTGTAATCCCAGCACTTTGGGAGGCCGAGGTGGGTGGACCACAAGGTCAGGAGTTCAATACCAGCCTGGCCAAGATGGTGAAACCCCATCTCTACTAAAAATACAAAAAAAAAAAAAAAAAAAAAATTAGCCAGGCATGGTGGTAAGTGCCTATAATCCCAGCTACTTAGGAGGCTGAGGCAGAGAATTGCTCAAACCCAGGAGGTGGAGGTTGCGGTGAGCCGAGATTGCGCCACTGCACTCCAACCTGGGAGACAGAGCGAGACTCCGTTTCAAAAAAAAAAAAAAAAAAAAAGGAAAAAAGAAAGAAAAGACCCCAGGACCATACATATTTACAGCTCAGTATTAACTAACCTTAATGAAATATGATTTTATTTAAAATGGTCAAGGTAAAGGAAAAAAAAGAGTAGTGACTTTCTTCAAGTAATTTTATGGTATAATATCAAAGCTTGATATAGTTAATACATTTCATCTAATATAGGAATGAGAATGCTTATAAAGCAGACGTCATTTTATGTAACATTACAAATACACTGCCAATTAAACAGACTTTCTCAACAAAAGACTGTTGTTGACGAGGTCACTTCCATTAGACACACAAAATGGTTTGTTTTTGTTTTCATTTGTTTTTGTTTTTTGAGACAAGGTCTCGCTCTGTCGCCCAGGCTAAATGCAGTGGCCTGAGAATGATAATGTGCCTGCTTTTCCATTTCCTGTGTTGTTTCCACTGCGTTAACAAAAGAGCCTTAAAACACAAAGCACTGGCCGGGCGTAGTGGCTCACGCCTGTAATTCCAGCACTTTGGGAGGCCGAGGTGGGCGGATCACCTGAGATCAGGAGTTCGAGACCAGCCTGATCAACATGGAGAAACCCTGTCTCTACTAAAACTACAAAATTAGCCGGGCGTGATGGCGCATGACTGTAATCCCAGCTACTCGGGAGGCTGAGGCAGGAGAATCGCTTGAACCTGGGAGGCAGAGGTTGCAGTGCGCCGATTGCAACATCGCACTCCAGCCTGGGGAGCAAGAGCGAAACTCCTTCTCAAAAGAAAACAAAACAAACACCGAGCACTAATCCAGGGGCGCCTGTTTCATTGGCCTTAGACTGTGGTGCCTGCTGGTCCCCGACCTCACGAGGGCGTCTCCGTGTTCCTCCTCCTTTCCCGGTACCAGGGTCAGCCCCAGGTGTCCCGGAGATGCAGCCCCAGGTGTCCCAGAGATGTCCTCATCGCGGATGCAGCCCCAGGTGTCCCCAGGTGTCTCGAAGCCGTGGCCCCTCCTGGGTGGGTCCTGAGGAGAGAAAACTCCGTCCTCACAGTCCTCACGCCCAGGGATTAAGAACTAATATTATTGAAAAATGACATTAATACAGATAATTTTAATCATGCATAATCGTACAATTAAAATAATCATTAATGATTAATAACGTTATACTATTAATTAATATTACCATTGATAATTATTAACACTGATGTTTAACAATTAATAATATTAAGATTGATGCTTAATAATTAATCGTATTATTTCTCCTAATACCGCAGGGGGTGTACACCTACCCGAGATATTGTTCCTAATGTCCAGGGATGGAGAGCATGATACTAGTTTTAATATCTCAGTGGGTGTACACTCACCCTGTGACACTGATCCTAATATCCAGGGGATAGAGTATGACATGACTCCCAACATAGCAATGAATGTACAGCCACCCGGTGATATTGCTCCTAATATTCACAGAAGAAGCGTAGGATATTACTTCCAAAATCGCAGGGAGTGTACACCTCTTCTGTGATATTGTTCCTGGTATCCCGAGGGGGAGAGAATGATAATAATTCCAGTATCGCAGGCTGTGATCACCCACCCTGTGATATTGTTATTAACATCCTGAAAGGGAGAGGATGATATTACTCCCCGTAATAGATAGATATTACTCCCCATAACAGAGCAGGAGGTGTACACCCACCCTGTGATATTGTTCCTAATATTCAGAGGCCGAGAGGTCGATATTACTCCCAATATGGCAGGAAGTGTACACCCCCGTGTGAGATGGTCCTTAATAATATTCCAAGGCGGAGGGGGAGATATTACTCCCAATATCGCAGAAAGTGTACACCCCCCCAGGGATATTGTTCTCATGATCCTGGAGGGAAGAGGATGATGTCACTTTAAATATCACAGAAGGTGTGCACGCCCCCACTGATATCGGTTCTAATTTCCACGTGGGAGAGGAGGATGTGACGCCCAATCACACCTGCAGTAGAAACACAGCTATGATACTGTTCTTAATATTCAGGGAGGAGGACGATGATATTACTCCCAAAACAGACGGCTGTATACCCTCTGCACACCGAGGGTGTACCCCCATCTGTGAAATAGTTTATCATTTCCAGAGGGGGAGATGATATCACTCCGAATACCGTAAACAGGCTGCGAGTCCACCGCGGATCCTAAAAACCAGGGAGGGAAGAGGGGCTGGCAATTACTCCCCGCATCGCGGGGGGTGTCTCACCCCCTTGCGATGGGGGTCCTAAAAGCCAGGGGGGGGAAGAGGGGCTGGCTCTTACACCCCGCATCAAGGGGGGTCCCGGCGATGGGGGTCCTAAGAGCTAGTGGGGAAAGAGGGCCTGACTCTTATTCCCCGACTCGCGAGGGATGCCTCCCCCCTCTGCGATGGGGGTCCCAAGAGCCACGGAGGAAGAGGGGCTGCCTCTCAGTCCCCGCCTCACGGGGGGTGCCTCCTCCCCCTGTGATGGGGGTCCTAAGAGCCAGGGGGGGAAAGGAGCTGGCTCTCAGTCCCTGTCTCGCGGGGGGTGCCTCCCCCAACTGCGATGGGGGTCCTAAGAGCCGGGGGGGGGGAAGAGGGGCTGCCTCTCAGTCCCCGCCTCGCAGGGGGGTGCCTCCTCCCCCTGCGATGGGGGTCCTAAGAGCCGAGGGGGGGAAGAGGGGCTGTCTCTCAGTCCCCGCCTCGCGGGAGGTGCCTCCCCCCACTGCGATGGGGGTCCCAAGAGACAGGGGGGAAGAGGGGCTGGCTCTCAGTCCACGCCTTGTGGGGGATGCCTCCCCCCCTGCGATGGGGGGTCCCAACAGCCAGCGGGGGAAGAGGGGCTGGCTGAGTCCCCGCCTCGCGGGGGGTGCCTCACCACCCCTGCGATGGGGGTTCCAAGAGCCAGGAAGGGAAGAGGGGCTGGCTCGCAGTCCCCACCTCACGGGGGTGCCTCCCCCCCAGGGATGGGGGTCCTAAGAGCCAGGGGGGGAAGAGGAGCTGGCTCTCAGTCACCACAGCATGGGGGGCCTTTCTGTTCTGGTTTTGCCCAAGAGTAAGCTTATTTGCATCTGGTTCTAGCAGGGCAGTTGCTGCGAAGGCCCTCAAACAGGGGGGCCATCCTTTAGAAACCCTGTCTAGCTGTTTAGAGAGGTAGGCCACCGGCCTCAGCCAGGGCCCCACAGTTTGGGTTTAAAGTCCAGCTGCCATCTTTTCTCTGACGCATACAGTGGAAAAGGCTTTGTGAGATCCGCTAGCCCCTGGGCTGGGGCTTTCAGAAGTTTTTCCTTTAAGTCATGAAAGACTTGCTGTTGTTGGAATCCCCATTCCAAATGTTCCCGGTCCCCGCCCCCTTTATGACGTCATACAAAGGCGTGGCTAATACTGCAAAGTTTGGGCTCCGCAGTCTACAAAACCCCACAGCTCCTAGGAATTCTCTCACCAGCCTTCTGCCCTTAGGCTCCGGTAGATTGCAAATGACCTGCTTTCTTTCGGCTCCCGGGCTGCTTTCGGACACCTGTCGAATAGTAAATCCCAAGTAAGCTACCTGCGGTCGTCGGCAGATCTGAGTTTTCTTCTTGGACACCTAATACCCACAGCCCTCCAGGTCGGTCCTAAGGATCTTAGAATCCTCGATGGGGGTCATAAGCCCGGGGGGGGAAGAGGGACTGGCTCTCAGTCTCCGCCTCGCGGGGTGTGCCTCCCCCGTGTGATGGGGATCCTCAGAGTTGGGCGGGGAAGAAGGGCTGGCTCTCAGTCACCACCTCGTGGGGGGTGCCTCCCCCCTTTCGATGGGGTTCCTAAGAGCCAAGAGCGGAAGAGGGGCTGGCTCTCTGTACCCGCCTCGCGGGGGGTGCCTCCCCGCCCTGTGATGGGGGTCCTAAGAGCCAGTGGGGGAATAGGGGCTGGCTCTCAGTCACCGCCTCGCGGGGGGTGCCTCCTCCCCCTGTGATGGGGGTCCTAAGGGCCCAGGAGGAAGAGGGGCTGTCTCTCAGTCCCCACCTTGCGGGGAGTGCCTCCCCTTCCTGCCATGGGGGTCCTAAGAGCCAGGAGGGGAAGAGGGGCTGGCTTTCAGTCACCACAGCTTGCGGGGCCTTTATGTTCTGGTTTTACCCAAGAGTCAGCTGATTTGCTTCTTGTACTAGCAGGGCAGTTGCTGCGAAGGCCCTCAAACAGGGGGTCCATCCTTTAGAAACCCTGTCTAGCTGTTTAGAGAGGTAGGCCACCGGCCTCAGCCAGGGCCCCACAGTTTGGGTTTAAAGTCCAGCTGCCATCTTTTCTCTGATGCATACAATGGAAAAGGCTTTGTGAGATCCGCTAGCCCCTGGGCTGGGGCTTCCAGAAGTTTTTCGCTTAACTCATGAAAGACTTGCTGTTGTTGGAATCCCCATTCCAAATGTTCCCGGTCCCCGCCCCCTTTGTGACGTCATACAAAGGCGTGGCTAATACTGCAAAGTTTGGGCTCCGCAGTCTACAAAACCCCACAGCTCCTAGGAATTCTCTCACCAGCCTTCTGCCCTTAGGCTCCGGAAGATTGCAAATGACCTGCTTTCTTTGGGATCCCGGGCTGCTTTCGGACACCTGTCGAATAGTAAATCCCAAGTAAGCTACCTGCGGTCGTCGGCAGATCTGAGTTATCTTCTTGGACACCTAATACCCACAGCCCTCCAGGTCGGTCCTAAGGATCTTAGAATCCTCGATGGGGGTCATAAGCCAGGGGGGGAAGAGGGGCTGGCTCTGAGACCCCGCCTCGCGGGGGGTGCCTCCCCCCTCTGCGATGGGGGTCCCAAGACACAGGGGTGAAGAGGGGCAGCCTCTCAGTCCCAGCCTCGCGGGGGGTGCCTCCCCCCCTTTCGATGGGGGTCCTAAGAGCCAGGAGCGGAAGAGGGGCTGGCTCTCTGTACCCGCCTCGCGGGGGGTGCCTCCCCGCCCTGCGATGGGGGTCCTAAGAGCCAGGGGGGGGAAGAAGGGCTGACTCTCAGTCCCTGCCTCGCGGGGGGTGCCTCACCCCCTGCGATGGGGATCCTAAGAGCCAGGGGGGGAAGAGGGGCTGGCTCTCAGTCCCCACCTCGCTAGGCGTGCCTCCCCCTCCTGCGATGGGGGTCCTAAGAGCTAGGAGGGGAAGAGGAGCTGGCTCTCAGTCCCCACCTCGCGGGGGGTGCCTCCCCCACTTGCAATGGGGGTCCTAAGAGCCTCGGGGGGAAGAGGGTCTGGATCTCAGTCCCCGCCTCGCGGGGGTGATTCCCCCCCCTGCGATGGGGGTCCTAAGGGCCAGTGGGGGAAGAGGGGCTGACTCTGAGACCCCGCCTCGCGGGGGGTGCCTCCCCCCTCTGCGATGGGGGTCCCAAGACACGGGGGGAAGAGGCCCAGCCTCTCAGTCCCGGCCTCGCGGGGGGTGCCTCCCCGCCCTGTGATGGGGGTCCGAAGAGCCAGAAGGCTTAGAGGGGCTGGCTCTCAGTCCCCGCCTCGCGGGGGGTGCCTCCCCTTCCTGCGACGGGGGTCCTAAGAGCCAGTGGGGTAAGAGGGACTGGCTCTCAGTCACCGCCTCATGGGGGGTGCCTCCCCCCCTGCGATGGGGGTCCCAAGAGCCAGGGGGGGAAGAAGGGCTGGCTCTCTGTACCCGCCTCGCGGGGGGTACCACCCCGCCCTGTGATGGGGGTCCTAAGAGCCAGAAGGCTTAGAGGGGCTGGCTCTCAGTCCCCGCCTCGCCGGGGGTGCCTCCTCCCCCTGTGTTGGGGGTCCTAAGAGCCAGTGGGGGAAGAGGGGCTGGCTCCGAGACCCCGCCTCGTGGGGGGTGCCTCCTCCCCCTGCGATGGGGGTCCCAAGACACAGGGGGGGAAGAGGGGCAGCCTCTCAGTCCCGGCCTCGCGGGGAGTGCCTCCCCCCCCTGCGATGGGGGTCCTAAGAGCCAGTGGGGGAAGAGGGGCTGGCTCTGAGACCGCGCCTCGCGGGGGGTGCCTCCCCCCTCTGCGATGGGGGTCCCAGGACACAGTGGGGGAAGAGGCACAGCCTCTCAGTCCCGGCCTCGCGGGGGGTGCCTCCCCCACTGCGATGGGGGTCCTAAGAGCCAGTGGGGGAAGAGGGGCTGGCTCTCTTTGTGGATGATTCTTTTTCCTTCTCAGGCAGTTTTCTTTTTTCTTTCTTTCTTTTTTTTTTT
Organism: Pan troglodytes; assembly: GCF_028858775.2. Taxonomy (NCBI): domain Eukaryota; kingdom Metazoa; phylum Chordata; class Mammalia; order Primates; family Hominidae; genus Pan; species Pan troglodytes. Next base: position 153,410,556 of record NC_072421.2, read on the forward strand.
TTTTGAGACTGAGTCTTGCTCTGTTGCCCATGCTTTGCTGGATCTCGGGTGACTGCAACCACTGCCTCCCAGGTTCAAGAGATTCTCCTGCCTCAGCCTCCTGAGTAGCTGGGACTAGAGGCGTGTGTCACCACACCCAGCTAATTTTTGTATCTTTAGTAGAGATGGGGTTTCACCATGTTTGCCAGGATGGTCTCTATCTCCTGACCTTGTGATCCACCCACCTCAGCCTCCCAAAGTGCTGGGATTGCAGGTGCGAGCCACCGGGTCCAGCCTCTCAGGCGATTTTCATACCTGCATACTCTGATCACTACTCTGTTAAACAGTCAAGGAGGGTAAGTATTATCTTCAGATTTCCAGAGCTCTGTCTCTGTACAGCCCTCTCCTCCTCAATATTCTGCCCTATGAATTCTAGCCACATTGGCCTTCCCAGACTCACAGTTCTGTCTTCTCAACTCAGGAAGATCTCTGAGCTCCATCTGCATTCTTTCTTCCTGTGCTGTGGCCTGGAAAGTTTTCTAAGGTGTTTGGGAGGTCAATTGTGGGGCTAGCCTCATTTGTTTCTCATTTCTTGAGGATCACTGCCCTTTGATGCTTGATTCCAGTGATTGATTCCCTTTGTTGCTTGAGGGCCATAGTTTCATATATTTTGTCCAGTATTTTTGTTGTTTTAGGTCAGAAAGTAATTTTGGTCTCTGTTACTCCATCTTGGCCAGAAGTGTAAGACCTAAGCATTTACACGTCAAAATAGTGCACACATAATTTTAGTTTAAGCTACTTTTTAAAAAATCTCCTTCATTTTCCATTTAGCATTCTATTTAGGGTATTACATTGGTTTTTTTGAAATTCTGTTATTGGCAGTTTCTATTGCCTATCAATCCCATTTAAAGATAGTGCATAGGGTATTCTAAAATAGCTGTTAAGCAAAGAGAAAATTGGGCCTGATAGGGTGAGAATCACAGCTCTAATACCTAGAGTGACCTTATAATGTATTGTCCAAAGGAGATATTTTTGACAGTGAAAGAGGGTGTTGTTAGTAATTATATCAGGACCATGGCCTAAACCAGGACTATCCCAGGCAGCCTGGGACATATTTGTACCCCATCTCTATTTAATGCCTTTATACAATTCTTTACTTAATTCTACCAGCCTTTATTGAGCCTGCTTTCTTTGTCTAGCTGAGTGCCACGTGCTGACATCACTAAGATCAATACAGCAAACTCTGAAAGATGGACAGAGAGACAGGAGATGGTCCTTTATCATGCAGTGTGATCTGTGCTGCAATAGAGGTGAGCACAAGGGCCTTACGAAGGCTCAGTGAAGAGCATGCTTGACTGCAGGGGAGGGCACTTAGGTTAGAAAAGATGAGTCGAAGTATGTTCACAGGGAGCATGGGGTGAGAGGTGGTGGGAAAGGTATTCCAGACAGTGTGTGTCAAGGCCAAGAGCCAGGGGAACACAGGTAGGGCTTTTTTTTTTTTCTTCTAAGATGGAAGAGTGTTCTGATTGGCTGGAAAACAACGCACATGGGAAGCTGTACAGAAATGAGTGGGGAAAGGTAATACTTAACAGCAATAGCAGTTAATATTTAGTGCCCACTTACGACATGCTGGACACAGTTCCGGGTACTCTGAACATATTCGCTCATTTAATCTTTACAACAACCCTATGAGGTAGGTACTATTATTATCACCATTTTCAGGTGAGGAATCTGAGGCACAGAGAGAGTAAGTATGTTGCCCAGGGCCACGCACCAAGTATGTGGTAGGTCCTGGAGTTGAATGCAGAGCCCCTCCACTCTAAACTCCGGAAAGCCAGATGCTACAAGGCATTGTTATTCCAAGTGGAGGAATGCTAAGGACATCATCCTGCAGGTGACCAGGAAACCCTGAAGCATTCGAAGCAGGGGAATGGCTTAAAACAAGGTGGTATAAGAAAGTGCTCCCAGAGCAGCATGAAAGTCTGGTGTAGTGGAGGTCTCCGCTAGCCACAAGAGGTGGTAAGAGGCTGAGCTGAAGCAGCTGCAGCAGGGATGCAGAGGATACATTCCCCAAACCCTATGGGCAGAGTCCTTTGGCTTCAGTGACCATGGCCAAGGGTGCAGAGGAGAAGCCCAAGAAGATGCCAGGTGTCTGGCTTATGCCCCTGTGTGAACGTGAAGCCTCTCATTGACATGCAGGTTACAGGAGGAAAAGCAGGTTTATTTGGGAAGGAGGCTTCTAGACCATGACTTCCATTTTAGCCATGTAGTTTTTGAAGTGCTTGTACAAGTTCTAGGTGGAAATGTCCAGGAGCCAGTGGGGAACTCAAAGTAGATCTCAGGAGAGAGGCTTAGGCCAGAGGGCTTGGGGAATCATCAGCATGGGGGTGGGAGGAGAGCTGGTATTTGGATGAGATTGCAGTGGAGCATGAACAGAGTGGGAAAAGGTGGTGATGAACCCAGGGACTCCAGTATGCGGTAGCTGGCTGTGAGATTAGGAAGCAATGAAGGAGGCCGAGAAGGATGTGGGGGAGAAGCATCAATAAGGAATAAATGAGTTGCACGTGCTCCAGAGAGGCCAAATAAAGACTGGATTTGGCTCTCGCAGGTCATACACAAAAGAATCTTGGAACCAAAAGGAAAACGGTGGTGGTTTAAAGGGTATATTCAGTTTCTAGGTCTGCTGTCACAAAATACCAGAAACTGGGTGTCTTGTTAAAACAACAGAAATTTTTTCTCTCACAGTTTTGGAAGCTAGAAGTTCAAAACGAGGTGTTGGCAGCACCATGCTCTCTCTGAAGATGCTAGGAAGAATCTGCTCCATGCCTTTCCATTCGCTTCTGGGGTTTCCTGCAAGCCCTGACATTCCTTGGCTTGTAGATGCATCACCCCAGTTTCCGCCCCCATCATCACATGGCCTCCTCTCTGTGTGTGCCTCTGCATTCCCTCTATTCTTCTTCTAAGGACACCGACACCAGTCATAGTGGATTAAGGGTCCACTCCTAACTAATTACATCTGCAACAACCCTATTTCCAAATAAAGTCACATTCTAAGATTCCTAGGGAGAACATGAATTTTTGGGGGTGTGTGGATACTGTTCAGCCTGGGACATGGAGTAAATAAATGGCAAGGAAAATTACAGATGACTTTAAGTTAAAGAGGGAGATAGGGTTAAATGTAGGACTTTTTTTTTTTTCCAGGACGGGAGAGGTTTAAACATGTTACTACATTGAATAAATGAAATAACCATGGACATGGAGTGGCTAAAGGTTCTGAACTAAGTGCAAGTAATTGATAGCGCAAGCTCCCAAGGGGCTGGGGCCTGGAGCGCAGATGGATGGATCCACTGTGGGCAGAACTGGGGCGTGGGAGGGGTGTGCCAATGCAGATGTGTTTGAGTGTGGGGGGCCAGAAGCTGATTGGGGCGAAGTGTGACAGTGCGGCTCCAAGCACGCTGGAGGTGTTCACCAAGCAACTCAAGAGCAGATGGCAGAACGAGCAGCTGAAATAACAGCTTGTGAAATCAACCCTACTTTGTGGGGAGAGGATTGGTTAAGGATTCTAGCCATGAGAACCAAGAAGAGGAGGATAATCTGTTCATGCCTATTATGGGGCTTTGGGGGAGCAGTTTCAGCCTCAACCTGGAGAACGTTTTAGAAGGCCAGAGAAAGGAACCCTGCAAATCATGTGAGCTGGCCCCTCACTTTGAGATGAAGTGTCCATACAGCAGTAACGCCACCCTCTGTAGTGGTTCTAGAGTGTGGCAATCTGGAAGGGTCATTATGGAAAAGGGCTGAAGCGTAAGAATGTAGGCCCAATACTGAGATAGAAAGAGGATTCTCTGAGATGACTTAGGCAGGGTGATGGTGGTGGAGGTGGGTGTAAGAAGCCCTCTGCTGCCTCAGTCCGACCATGGAATTCAATTGGTCAAGAGCAGAGCCAATCACCATTTAGGCCCCCTTGTTAGCCTTAATTTATTCCTCAGGTATGGAGAATACTCCTCAAGATGCATTCAGAGTGTAAGCTACCTCTTCCTCAGCAGAGGACTGCCCTGCAGGTTTGCAGTTCTGTCATTTGGAAACTCCCTGATGTGTCCCTTGGCTCTTCCCATTCTTTTGCTTCAACACATTTTAAGACCAGGCACCTTAACTGCAGAAACAGCATGAAAACCAAGTAGGTTTCAGGAAAAATTATCCCAAGTGGAGTCTCTACTGTGCTCTGTTTATCAGATGTAAAGCTTAAAACAGTGTAAGAGTTTTTACAGAGTGTATTCATATCACACCAGTTTTGGGTCCATAGACAGGGGCTTTTTCTAGATCAAACCGTTCAATTGTCCTGTTGATCCTGGCCTAAAATCTGAGTGGATAAAAAATATTTTAGGAGAGATGAGATTCTAACCCTCAATGGCAAAAAGCAGGGCTGAGCCCTAAGCCCACGTTTTTACACATATTTTACAATTGAATGTGTTGCACTACCGCTAGAACACTAGTTCTCAACCAGGGGCGATTTTGCTTTCCAGGGGACATTGGCAATGTCTGGAGACATTTTTTTTTCCATTTTCAAAAATTGTGGCAAAGCACAAACATAAAATTAGCCATTTGAACCATTTTCATGTGTATAGTTCAGTGGCACTAAGCACCTTCACACTGATGTGCAACCATCACCACCATCCATCCATAGAACTCTTTTCATTTTGCAAAACTGTAACTGTGTACCCATTAAACACTAACTCGCCATTTCCCTCTTCTCCCAGCCCCTGACAACCATCATTTGACTTTCTGTCTCCATGATTTTGACTACTCTAGGTACCTCAAATAAGTGGAATCATACTGTTGAGGGATTTTTGATGGTCACAACTTGGGATGGGGTGCTGCTGGTGTCTAGTGGGTAAAGGCTAGGGATGCCACTTAACATCCTGCAATGCACAGGATGGTCCCCACAAGAAAGCAATAACTAACCCCAAACGTCAATCCTACCAAAATTGAGAAACTCTGAGCTAGAAAAATCCCATGAGTAATCTTACACCATGGAGTATCAGTCAATAGAGACTAGTTATGTTGCAATAAGAAACCACCTCCAAATTTCTGTGGTTTAAAACAACTTATATTTTTGCTCTAACATGGAGCATCCTTAATCAGCAATCCAGGCTGGTGGGAGTTCCATCCTGACCTGGGCTTCTACGATGACTGAAGCAGAACAAGGATCAGTGATAAATTGTGCACTGGCTTTTAAAGCTCCCATTGGAAGTGTCCAGGTCATTTTCGGTCACACTTTCTTGGCCAGATCAAATCACAGGTCCACATCTCACTTCAAAGGGAGGAAGGAAGTGCGTTTTTATTCTGAGGAAATACAACCACCACACGTAGCAATTAAAAATAAACCTCATAGTGTTATCACCTGCTTGAAGTGCTGATATCAGAGCAAGCCTACCAGTAGGAGTGGTGCAGGCTGCAGGTTTTTGGTTTTGTCTTGTTTTGTTTTGTTTTGTTTTTGGAGACTGCACTCCAGCCTTAGTCTGTCATGCAGGCTGGAGTACAGTGGTGTCATCACAGCTTATTGCAGCCTTGACCTCCCCACACAAGCAATCCTCCCACTTCAGCCTCCTGAATAGTTGAGACTACAGGCCCGTGCCACCACGCCAGGTTAATTTTTTGTATTTTTTTGTAGAGATGGGGTTTCACTATGTTGCCTAGACTGGTCTTGAACTCCTGGATGCAAGTGATCCACTTGCCTCGGCCTCCCAAAGTGCTGGGATTACAGGCGTGAGCCGCCATGCCTGGCCTAGAAGCTCATTCTTATTGGCCAGAAGCTAGAGAGTGATCTAAAGCCTCCAAGCCAGGCCAGGCTGGTTTCAAGCCTTAGGGCTAGTATATTAATGAATGAGGTTCGAGCTTCTATGGCATGGGAACTCAGGGGCACCACAACACTCAGCTTACTCAAGGGACCAATTCTAGCAGCCTTCGAAGGAGTCTGAAAAAGGTAGCCTTGAATTAGTTTCCGGGTGAAAAATATTTGTCCCAATTGAAGCAAGTACTACTAGTGACTGCCTCTGCTATGGAAGCAGGGGTTACCTGCTTACCTGTGAGCAATAGGATTTCTTGGGGTTGATTTTGCAGGAACATGTACCTCCATGTGGCCAAACAAGCAGGCTTGCTTAGATTTGCACCACAGGATATTAAAGTGGAAAGGAATCTTAAACATCTAATTGAGGGATGGCAAATTGGGTTCATTGTAAGGGTCACCTCTGACCCTTTGGTTGTGGCTGCTAGGAGCACTGGGTGGGAAGAATTCCGTAGTTTTTTCCAGAGAGAGACAGCCACGCTTCATTAGAGAGTCTAGTGGGCATGGAAGGGAGGGGGTGAGTTGTTGTGCCTGTAACAGGATTTTGCCATCCCTAGTTCTAATCTAACACTTTGAGAGCTGAGGCTCAGCTCCACAAGTGATTTATAGAGGTCCTTCCTTTATTGCTTTTATGTCACCACATCTAGAATTAGGTCTTCTGCTTCCAAGAAAGTCAGCTGCCTCATTACCATGTAGCATAGTTAGAGTCCCCATTTCACCTAGAAAATAAATATTTATTGAGGGCTGGCCAAGTGCGGTGGCTCACGCCTGTAATCCCTGCATTTTGGGAGGCCAAGGTGGATGGATCATTTGAGGTCAGGAGTTCGAGACCAGCCTGGCCAACATGGTGAAACCCTGTTTCTACTAAAAATACAAAAATTAGCCAGAAATCCCTTGAAGCCAGGAGACGGAGGTTGCAGCGAGCCAAGATCGCACCACTGCACTCCAGCCTGGGCGGAAGAGAGAGATTCTGTCTCAAAAAATAAAATAAATATATAAATTCACAAAAATATTTATTGAGGGCCCACTTGGTTTTTAGCACTGAAATAGGAGCCGAACATAGAGCAGTGAATGAATAAGCCAAGTCCCTGCTCTTCTTGGCCTTACATTTTGGGGGAGGAGACAGATTAGTAATTATTAGGAGAATTATTAGTAATTATTAGGAGAAAGCAGGAAATTTCTGCTTTCATGGGTGGGATACCAGAAGGTAAATCATTATGCAAGGATATTTTGGGACAAGTTTCTATAGCATAGATGTATTTTAGGATGATTGGGGCTGTGTGTTGTGAGCACGGGATCTCTGAGGCAGTCAAAGGGCACCAGGAACCTCATCTCTTAAGACGTGCATGCACCGTAGGCTGCCGTTTGTGTCCCTCACTCTGGCCAAGCTCCCTTCTTCATCATGGCCTTTGCACTTGCTGTTCTCTGTCTGGGGAAGAATGCTCTTTCCCTAGAGATCCAAATGGCTCACTCCTTCAGTGTCTTCAAATCTCTGTCAAATATCACCTAAACAGAGAAGCTTTCCCTGGCCTCTAGAGGACAAAGTAGCACATTTTCTCACCCACTTACCCTGCTCATCCTTCTTTATAGCACCCCTCACCACCTGCTGTATTATTTGTTTATCGTTCAGCTTTCTCTCTAAAATGGAAGATCTATGAGAACAAGAACCTGTCTGCTCATTGAGGTGTTCCTCTAGAAAAATGTCTGGCCCATGGCAGGTGCTTAATCAACAATTTCTGAAGGAAAAGTGGAGGAAAAAAAGATAGGAGAAAGCAAACTCATGAAGAAGAGTGCTTGGGTGGGGTGGGAGGAGAAGAGGGCAATGGATCCAGGCCCTACAGGGATTCACTGTTCAAGCAGAAAGTCCAGGGAAAGCCACATGGCCTCCTTCAATCGGATGAGCTGGAGCTGCTGACATCCCCTGCAACCTGGGAGCCAGTGCATGCAATGCTCCAGCTGGGTCTAAGGACAGAAGGAGGCTAATGAACAGCCACCTTCGGAGCAACAGGGTCACTTCAGTCCTCCCTGTTTACTTCCAAGCTGCTGGGAGTCTTATGCACATTTCCTCTTCTCACTTGCCTCTTCACATCCCTAGCTGCCGCAGGAATTTATGGCTTAATTAAAGTGGGAAGCAGGGTTTATACATGTTTATATAAAGTTATATTTTCCTCCACCTCTTTGTTGGAAGAAAACTCAAATGTTAAAATTCTTAGGAGCCCAGGAGTTCGAGACTAGCCTGGGAAACATTGCAACCCCATCTCTACAAAGAATAAAAAAATTAGCTGGGAGTGGTGGTCCCAGCTACTTGGGAGGCTGAGGCAGGAGAATCATTTGAGCCCAGGAGGTTGAGGCTGCAGTGAGCCATGTTAGTGCCATTGCACTCCAGTCTGGGTGAGAGAGTGAGATCTTGTTTAAAAATAAATAAAGAAAGAAACACCTAGAAAGGACACCAGAGATAAATCTAGTTCATGCTCCTTGTTTTCTGTGGGAGGACACTGAGGTCCAGGGTCACACAACTCACAAATGGCCAGCCTACGGAAACCCTGTAAGAGGCAGAGTGTGAGGAAAAGGCAGGCACTTGTGATAACCCCACTGGTGGGCAGGAGCTAAGCCTCCATAGGTGGGGAAGGGAATTAACCCCAGGACACAGGCTCCAGTCTGGGGGCTTGAGATGCTCAGGGGACACCAGTTAGAACTAAGGCAGGAGGCCAAGGCAGAAGCTGTGCTCCTCTGCCTGGATGTATGAGGGCAGCAGAGGAAGAAGAGTTGGCAAAGCAGCCCAGAAACACATGAAGAGGAGGAGTGAATGTAAGTAGAGCATGCCAGAGATGGCAGATCAAGGCAGGGAGTTAAATTGAAGGAGGAGGCGGCCGCGGCCAAGGGTGCACAGTGATTCAAAGTTACAGTTGGTTATGGGCTGAGGAAACAGCTTTCTGTTTCACTGCTGTGAGAGGCAACCAGGTTGCAAGGAAAGGAGGGGAAGAGGGAGGCGTTAACATGGAGGAGTGAATGTAGACAGAACCTTCCAGATGTTGGCTGAAGGTAGAAAGGAGAGGGAGGAGGGGTTCTGGAGGGAGAAAGAAGTTAAAGAGTATTTTTTTATATGGGGAGATATGGGAGTTTTGGGTTTTATTTTTGGCTTGTGAGAATGAGCTAATCTTGTATAAAGGGATTAAAGATTTTTTAAAAATTTATCTCTGAGCCTTAGGTCTTTCAACTTTAAAACGAAGATAAAAAATCTATGTCTTTGGCTTATGAGGATTAAAATGTGAAAACACATTACTCCAGTGCCTGGCACATTATAAACACATAATACATGGTAGCTATTTGAAACATTTTATTATAAACTTATGTAATGCTCATCTGGAGGCCTAGGAAAGTGTTATTGAAAGTATTTTAAATCTTAGTATCTTATATTTATCATTTATAGGGTATAGTAGGTTAAGAAATACTTCACGTATTTTGAAAGATTGGGCTGGAAACATACCCGAAGAAGCATTCTTTTTATCTCTCATGTACATGTGGACATTATACATTTTAATTAAGTGTTATTATATGAGCCAAATTCCTTCCTCATGGGTGTTAGTAGGAGTTGACCTCGAAGGAGGGAGGATTTGGTTGTGGATTTATGACTCACATCTGCGAAAGGAGTAAGGGCGAATAAGAACAGGAAACTCTCTGATAAGCAATTTTACTATGTTTTCATTTTTATCTGAAACTCTGTAATCCAAGACTGGGGTAACTTTTCATATTTTTAAAAAATACTTTTTTATAGGCTGGAGTGATCTTGTGTAAGCAAGGATAAATCATAGACGTTAGACGTTTCTCTCTGTGGTGTTTGGTGCAAATTCCATGAAAAAGAGCCAAGGCAGGGGGTGGGGGTGGTTGTCAGGAAACCAAGGGATGAGATGTTTTTCTTTTTCAAAGATGACACCTGTGATGCCAACTAGTGAGCATGGGCGAACAGAGCGGAAAGGAATTCGTTACAGTCCTAAAGAGGGATAAATGCATCTGGTGTCAGATTAACTCCAGCCAACAGCCTCACTCAGTCCTAAATACTGACTCAAAAGCATGTTGATTTCAGTGTGAGAAACAGATGTGTAAAGGTGACTTCTCATGAGGTAAAATATAAAGCAACATGCCTAGGTCTTAAAATCATGATGTTGAGTGCAACTATAAGAAAAAAGTGGGCTTACTGATATAATGTTATTATGTAATTTAAAGCCACATTTGCATATCAAACAACCTTGCCTATTTCTACAGAGATAGTTGTTTTTTCTTTCTTTTTTTTTCTTGTGACAGGGTCTCACTCTGTTGCCCAGCCTGGAGTGCAGTGGCGCCATCTCAGCTTACTGCAGTCTTGACCTCCCAGGCCCAAGTGATCCTCCCGCCTCAGCCTCCCGAGTAGCTAGGATTACAGGCACAGGCCACCATACCTGGCTAAATTTTTTTGTTTTTTATTTTTAGTAAAGATGAAATCTTACTATGTTGCCCAGGCTGATCTCAAACTCCTGGGCTCAAGTGATAGACCCCCCTCCATCTCCCAAAGTGCTGAGATTACAGCCACCGCGCCCCCGGCCAAGATAGAAAGTTTAAGGACACATATCAAACATACTAGAGAGGTTGCTGATGGGATAGGGAGGATGAGTGTGAGCATCACAGACGAGGGAAAAAGCAAAATGAGACAGCGGCTTTGCCCAGATGGACAATGAAAATGTGCTATGAGTTAAAGAGCATGATTTTTAAAAGGAGAGAAATCTTTTAGTCATTGGTCTTCTCTTTGTTCCGGCTTAATGAATCTGCTGCAAAGGCAAATAGCTTTCAGGCAAACTTGCTGTCCTAGTGGTAACATTGGCTTCAAGGACTCCTTGGGCGGTTTGGGATGGCTTCCTGAGGGTGACAAAGAGGAGCTGTGTTTTCAGCCAAATATCAGAACCAGGGCCACTGCCTGCCGCCAAACCCCAGCGGGTACCCCTACTTTGTGTTTATCTGTGGTGGCTACGCTTGCCCACCTGGGTGGGAACCCCGAGAATGACTCCAGACTTTTCCAGGGACTGCATGCCAGGGTATTTTTACAATTTATGTGTAGACTTTGTTCGGGTGGAAAAGTTATTTTATGAAGACGAAACAAGCAATTGGGGTACCTACCTTATGGCATTTTTTACGTTGAGAGTGTTAAAAATACCCCTCCCCTAACCAAAACCCTGACAAATAGAGCCAGGGAAGGCCATGCAAAAAAGGATTCTTGGGCTTGTATGCCTGATAACAAAAACTTATCACAGAAGACTGCAAAAAACACAATCTTGCACAAAGCCCATTGCAACTTTGCACACAACAATGCTTCTGAAGGATATTTGCCCAACAACTGCCTGTCCAACCTGGGCCTGGCATCACCTTTGTTATTGATCTTTGTAGCCAAGGATAATCATTTCCAAATGATCATATAATCTTCCTCATTTTTTCTTTTGTCTTCCTTTACCTCCGTGAATATGCATATAGTTTACTCTGGCTTGCCTATTTCTATTGCAAGGCTCTGTTTCCAAACGAATATCTTTTTCTTGTGGAGAGCCTCTCTCTGTTTGTTATTTAGGTTGATAAGAGAAATGTGAACATTTGAGAGCTCAGGTAAAAGGCCTTAGTCTACAGTGAAACTTTTTTGCACCGTTAGATGCTTACTTCCACTACAACTTGCAGGTGGGCCTTGAAAAGTTCTTGGAATAAGTTTGAGCTTTGATCTTGTCCGGTTCATTTAGCATAGATTCTCAAAATGTGGTCCCTGGACCCACAGCATCAGCATCGCCTGGAGATTGTTAGAAATGCAAATCATCGGGCCTCATTCCAGACCCTCAGCTGGAAACTCTAGGGGCATGGCCAGACCCTCTGTAGCTGAACAAGCCATCCAGGTGGTTTTGATGCAGCTAAAGTTCTGGAACAACTAATGTAGCCCCATTTGGAAAACTTGGCTGTACAGGCCTCCCTAGCTGGTAAGATGCTAGCATTTTTTGTTTGTTTGTTTGTTTGTTTTGATACAGGGTCTTGCTCTGTTGACCAGACCGTGACCTCCTGGGTTCAAGCGAGGACTCAGCCTCCTGAGTAGCCGGGACTACAGGTATGTGCCACCACCATGCCCAACTACTTTTTGTATTTTTTTTTTTTTGTAGGGATGGGGTTTTAGCCCAGGCTAGTCTCAAACTCCTGGACTCAAGCAATCTGCCCACTTTGGCCTCACGAAGTGCTGGGATTATAGGCATGAGCCACTGTGCCCAGCCCTGCCAGCTTTGTATAAGCTGAGGAGTTTTTAAAAATACCTAGACTCAGGGCAAGCCCCAGACACTTAAATCAGATTCTCTGGGAGGTGAAGCCCAGGCACTGGTATTTTTAAAGTCTCTACAGATGGTTCTAATGTGCTGCTAAGTTAGAGAACCGCTGATCTAGACCAGGCCTTTTCAAACTTAATGTGCACGTGAATTACCTGGACCTTGTTAAAATGCAGATTCAGTCTGCATAGGCCTGGGGTGGAGCCTGAGCTTCTGCATTTTTAACAAGTCTCTAGAGGATGCTGCTGCATCTGGGCTGCTAACTACACTTGGAGATAGGAGGTTCTGGAGAGCAGAGGAAAGAGCATGAACCATAACCTAGGGGCTGGTAGTCCTGACTTCCGAGCCAAGGTTTGCCTTTATGTGGCTGGCAACTTGCTTGGACTCCTACCTCAATTCTTTGGGCCCAAGGTTTGTCCTGCCTCAGAAGGATGTCAAGAAAATTGAGTGAGTAATGCAGAATTGTTTCTTAAAGTGTGTGCAGATGCTCCATGAATTTAGAGAGTATGTGGATGCACATTACTAAATTTTAATAGTTGTGAACATGTTGTTATGAGTACTTAGAACAAGTAATAATGGCTTTTGATGTATAGTAGTAAGAAAGCTTCCTTTTAAAAGGCATGTATTTAAGTTTCAAAAGTGGGGCTATTTAAAAATATGTGAAATAAATAATAGTAGAGGTAATTGACAGAGCAAAATTATGAAGGCAGGATGAGAATGACTCAAGTTTGGGAAATGCTGAGAAAGCAGATGCCCAAGGGCTATGAAAACTTAAAAAAATAGGTAGCACTTGATTTTGATTGGCTGAATGAGATGATGTGTTTGATCATTTATGGGGTTGGCATTTGGCAACATGCACTGGGTGGCTGGGATCACTGTTTATTAAAAAATATTTGAGTCTCTACTTTGCACTAGATACTCTTTTAGTCTCTTGGAAAACGGATTGGGGGGGCAGGCAGGATAAAAACAAATCATTTATGCCCACAAGAAAATTGCAGGAAGATAAAAGTCATGAAATAAACTCTGTGCTTCTAATTTAATTTTTTTTATAGATTATGAGAAAAAAGTTTTGCTCACTATCAGCTAGGAAAGCTGTCTTAGCACAACCATTCATTCTTGCACAAATCAAAATCAAGACGAGCCAGATTTAATTTAATATTTTTTTACAGATTATGAGAAAAAAGTTGTAATTTAATTTTTTTATAGATTATGAGAAAAAAGTTTTGCTCACTATCAGCTAGGAAAGCTGTCTTAGCACAACCATTCATTCTTGCACAAATCAAAATCAAGATGAGCCAGAAGGCTCCATTCTGACAGCTTCTAATGGAGAAGCTACATTTACTGGACATGGGGAATGGGGAAAGTTGCTGGGCTCTAAGGACTGTGCTCATTTCTTGAACTAGATAAATGGTCTTGGTGTAGCATAATACCAAAACTTCTTGTCGCAGCCTGTAAGGACAGAACTCAATCAGCCTGAAAAGGAAGTCAGTGACTCCGACTCAACACAGGAATGTTCTGTGATTCCTAAAGAAGGATGTAGGAGTGTGGCACAATTCAACCACAGTCTGTGGCCCTGTGCCTCTGCCTTGACATGAGTGGGATTTCCCAGCTGGTCATTTTCTTCTTATCTAAGACATTGGGAACAAATTACTTGACCTCCTCTGGGCTTCAGTACTCCCACTCATCAAATTAGAGGACTGGGCAGTCGCTAGGCTCTCTTTAGGCATCATATTTTAGTTTCTGTGATTTTAAATTTGAGAAGGGGTGTCTAAGGGAGAATACACAGGGGAGGGGGAAAGGCTTATTAAAAGTGTAGTTAGACACTGAATTTTTAAGAATTGCATTTTGTAATAATACCTTTACCTAATCGGGACTGACAATCTTACCTGATGATAGCACCTGGAGGAATGGCTGCATTCAAAAATAAAAATGAAATAAAACAAGACCTTATTTGAACTTAGCAATAATGCTGATTCCTCTTTTTGATTTGAGGAGGTTATAGCTGTTGTAAATGCTTGAATTGGGTCTGCCCAGGCAAAACGGAGTCAAGAGTCCATGTCTGATGAATTTTAACAATGTAGACAATAAAAAGGGTTGCTTAAACTGCCCCTCTTTTACCAAAACACATTTACAAATGAAAGAACAACACTTCCATTTTTTAAAAACATTTTTTGAGATGAAGTCTTGCTTTGTCACCCAGAGTGGAGTGCAGTGGTGCGATCTTGGCTCACTGCAAACTTTGCCTCCCGGGTTCAAGTGATTCTCCTGCCTCATCCTCCCGAGTAGCTGGGACTACAGGCGCCCACCACCATTCCTAGCTAATTTTTGTATTTTTAGTAGAGACAGGGTTTCACCATGTTGGCCAGGCTGGTCTCGAACTCCTGACCCCAGGTGATCCGCCGACCTCGGCCTCCGAAAGTGCTGGGATTACAGGCGTGAGCCAACACGCGTGGCCAAAAAATTTCCATTTTTAATTGCAGGGTCTGGGGAATTAAAATGCATCCGTAATTTCTTGCATCTCTCCGCTCGGGCTTGCATGAATGCAGAGGGATGGGGAGGACTTCTTGAGGCAAGCATCCCCCTCTTGTCACCTGCCATCTGGAGAGAGAGGGCTGTGATTTATCTCACTTTAATCAGGAAGGACCCGATGGGTGGATGGAGAGGTCTGATGGCTTTGTTGCTCCATGTGGGAAAGAAACGGACAGAGTGAATTTGTGTATGATCCCTAAGGAGAAAGCGTCTTTGTGCTCTATTTCTTTTTGACCTGGAGCCCCTGAAAGCAAGCTAGTTACAAGTTGAAATAGGCCGTTTCTAAAGTGTGATTTTGTTTGTGTATGAGCCTTGATTACAAAGGGGAAAAAAACCCGCTTAATTTACATACACCACATGTAGTGCAGGATCCCCCGGGCTGTCTTTTCAGGTATCAGGAAACTTTGATGAAAGTCGCTTGTCTCATCTAGGAGTCATTTCATATTGTTTAGCAGAGCCTGGTATTAACATTTCCTTCCAACTGTTTACTGGAATCTGTGTGTTCCCTTCAAGTGATGCATACTAGGTGCACAGGCTTCCTGCCACGGTCATCCTAATCTTTCCGTGCAGACAGGAGCAGAGGGGAGAGCGCTGAGCCAGGCCCCAGCTTGCTTTTCTTTCCTGACTCAGCCCGGCTCCGCTGCACTTCTCAGCTCTTGCTGTAGGTGGTGCTGTTTGACCATTTTCTTCATGTGACCCTCCACTCGGTAATATAAATTCATTCGGAGGATGACCTGATATCAAAAAAAATTCCTTTTGATTAGTAGAATCAACTTGTTTCTTCACACGATACTCTTCCCACTGAGACACATGGAGACAATTCTGACTCCAGGTTTGCAACCTTGAGATTTCTCTCAGATGCAATAAAAAAAACAAAAAAGCATTTTGAGTGGCACAGTGATGCCTAGTGCATGATCATGTTTGTCTGCTCAAACATAAAAGGGAAACTGGTGGGTTTGAGGATGCCTAGCAGCACGACAGCTGCCAATGTAAATGAGCCGTATAGAGAGAGAGGGGGCGGGAGGGGACTACAAACTTCAGAATATGAGCTGATCGTTTATAAGTTAAAAAAAAAAAAAAAAACAAGTCAAAAGGGAGCCCAGGATGGTGCAGGAAAAAGGAGAAAGGAAGATTTTCCTTGCAGCTAATCAGGAGAGTTCATAAAGGCTGATTACATGTGTGGAAGCCTTAAGTTCTTTTTTGTAAAAAATGTGAAAGTTTGCATGTATGTATGTATGTATGTATGTATAGCTTCGTGTATTACCATTATTATTGCAATCAGCAAATGGATTTACTTCCTTTATCTCATGGGCTCCTTCCCACTCACTTCTGGCAGCACATTTTCCTTTCTCCTTCATCCCAGAACACCAAAGAACAGATGCGCTTCCTAACCCTGGCTCCAGGGGACTTTATACAATGTAAACAGTGCACCTCTAACGTGGTTCACCGCTTAGAGAACGTGTGTCCCATTTTAAAACTGTGACTCCTTTATATTTTGCAGTGCTTATTTTAATAAGAGACATTGGACTTGTGACTTATTTTTCATGGAGGAGTGAGCTTAATGGTTGAAAGTAATCGATAAACTTGTTTTTCCTCTGATGCCATCAGCCAAGATCCTATGGCAATAGTAAGAGGATGACACTGGGCTGGCACCCCCTCCATAACATATTTGGACCATATTTTTCCCCCAGAATGCACATGCAATAGCTTTGGTTTGGTAAGAGAGAGATGGTGTACTTAGTTTCCTTCTGTCACACTTTTGGTGAAATGAATTAGACTTTTAAATCAGGAAATTCAGCGAGATGAGTTAGATTTTTACACAAGAGCAGTGGAGGACTTCCAGCTGGTTGGGGGAATGATACGGAAATATCTTGCTAAATCAGGGTCTGGTGGAATGCTGCTCCCCTGGCAGGCTCCTCTTCACAGGGAGCAATCTGTGGGTTGCTTATAGAACAGAGCGAGCAGGAGGCATAGCATGGTCTTGCTCATGGGAAGACCCGGTGTTCAGATATTTGTCATTAGGAACTGGGTGTGGGCTTTTTCAAGCTAAACTGAAGCAGCAGTTCTATTAGGAAGAGCCTCCCAGATCAGCATCTTCTGTTTCTGGATACTCTCCCTTTGAAAAGCCAGATTTCAGCAAAAAGCTTTGCTAATGGTGAAATTGCACAACTGAAACCCTATGGGAGCAATGGGAAAGATGGAGAAAGAGGTGGTTATATCATGTACTTCAACAGTTTATTTAGAGGCTGTTGACGTTAGAATAACAAGCCAAGACAAACAAAAATGCTCATTTTGGATGAAAATATTGTCTTTTCATGTTATTATAGATAGCTGAGTCCTAAGACTTATACAGAAACACATTTTCCTAATGAGTGGCTGATTTTTCTGGTTGTGCAAGTAATATCCAAATTATTGTACAAATTTTTGGCTCAGGAGCAAACATTGTATTGCATATTGAGCTAATCACTTGCCCTTTCTAAGGTAAGCCCTTACCTCTGCTTTCCCTTCATCTTGTCATTTCTGTTTGTTGGGTACAGGTTTCCTGTTGGTTCTTTCTCTTGGCTCTGATGTAACATGAATGCAGTTCTTAACATCCTTTCAGACATAAACACAACTTAGCTCATTGTTTCTGAGTTCATATAGAGGTTTTCTTGCCCCTGAGACTTTCGTGTCAGACAGCTGGATGTTGCTGTGTTCAAGGCTCTATATGTTGATTTTGTATCCTACAACTTTACTGATTTCACCTATCAGTTCAGTTCTAACAGTTTTCAAATTTTATTTATTTGTTTTTGTTTTTTTAAATATTGTATGTTTCATTTTAGAGTCAGGCGGGTAGATGTACAGGTTTCTTACACAGGTATATTGCATGGTGCTGAGGTTTGGGCTTCTAATGATCCCACCACCCAAGCAGTGAGCATAGTAATCGATAGGTAGTTTTTCAACCCTTGCTCCCACCATCCTTCCCTCCCACCTTTGGAGTCCCCCAGTGTCTATTGTTCCCTTCTTTGTGTTGAGTTCTAACCTTTTTTTAGTGAAGTTTGTAGGGTTTTCTATATATAACAAGATCATGCTGTCAGTAGAGACAATTTCACTTCTTCCTTTCCTATTAGGATGCCTTTTATTTCTTTCTTTTGCCTAATTACCCTGAGAAGTGGTGTCCGTGGGCATCCTTGTCTTGTTCCTGATGGTAGAGGAAAAGTTTCAACTTTTCACCACTGATTATGGTGTTAGCTATGGGTTTGTCATATATGGCCTTTATTTTGTTGGGATACAGTCCCTCAATACGTGATCTGTTGGGTGTTTTTTTTTTTTAACCATGAAAGGGTTTCGAATTTTGTCAAAAGCTTTTTCTATATCTATTGAGATGGCCATATAGTTTCTATCCTTTATTTTTCTAATATGGTATATTATATGTATTGATTTGCTTATGTTGACCCATGACATGATCATGGTGAATGATTCTTTCAATGTGCTATTGAATTTGGTTTGCTAGGATTTTGTTGAGGATTTTTGCATCTATGTAGATCAAGGATATTGGCCTGTCATTTTCCTTTCTTGTAGTGTTCTTGTCTGGCTTTGGAATCAGGGTAATGCTGGCCCTGTAAGATGAGTTTGGAAGTATTCCCTCCACTTCAGCTTTTGGAAGAGTTTGAGAAGGACTGGTATTAGTTCTTCTTAAAATATTTGGTAGAATTAATCTGGGAAGCCATCTGGTTTTGGGTTTTTCATTGATAGGAGACATTTTCTTACTGATTCAACCTCCTTGCTTGCTATTAGTCTGTTCAGATTTTTTAATTTCTTCATGAGTCAATCTTGGTAGGTTTTATGTGTCTGGGAATTTATCCATTTCTTCTAGATGGTCCAATTAGTGTGTAATTATACCTAGCAGTTTCTTAGGATCCTTTGTATTTCTGTGATATTGGCTATGATGTTTCATCTTTCATTTCTGATTTTATGCTATATTGAAAACATGAGGCATAGCAGGTAGGGGGCACTGGTCAGGACTTGGGGTATAAACTGGCAGATGTTAAGGTGGGCGATTCTGGTTAACTCAGAAACTCCGAAGTCCCGTGTGGAAGAATTAACTGCCTGTACTCACCTAGTAATGTATATCCTTGGTCAAAAAAAGATCCAGCTGAGAATGTTGGATGAAGGGACCAAATCAATATTCATCATTATATTGAAAACAAGTCAGATTGGCTGTGGTCTTTTGACAGCAGGTCAGTGGCTAAGTCTATTTGAACAAAGTTAGGGCAGGTTCAAGGGAGAATCCTGAGATCGGTATTCTTTGTTCCATACAACCTTGCCTTTCAGTTTCTTCTCCCCATGCCTCCAGGATGTCCCTGCACAGCCCGTAGGGCCCCCTCCTTCAGTACCTTGCCTTACAAAGGGGAGAAAATGAGTTTTCCAATGTTAGCATATATTTAGCCTTCCAAAATTTTCTATTTCTATTTTAGGGGAGCTCTAGGAAAACAGCAGATTACTCTAAATCCCCAGGTAAAAATCTGAAATGGTGGAATTTCATATGACCAGGAGACATATTTTGGGGCAAGTGGGCTTTTCACAATCACTTGGACATGAAGGCATCTGCTTCTTCTATGCCTAAAATATTCCTTCAATTTAGTAGTTTAATTCCTCTTCCTCTTTTTCAAATTTCAAGACAATACATGTAGTGACTGAACAATTTGGATCCAAGTTTCACTATTTAACTGCCAGTGTGACCTTGGGTGAGTCACTTAATCTTTTCAAGGCTCAATTTCATCATGTAAAGTAGAAGTACAAACAATCCCTGACTTAGAATATTTTGACTTATGATTTTTCAACTTTCAGATAGTTTGAAAGCAATACACATTCAGCAGAAGCTGTACTTTGAGTACCCATACAACCATTCTGTTTTCCACTTTCAGTACAGTATTCATTATATTACATGAGATATTCAAAGCCCACTTTATTATAAAATGGGCTTTCTGTTAGATGATTTTGCCTAACCATAGGTTAATGTGAGTGTTTAAGGTAGGCCAAGCTAAGCTATGATGTTTAGTAGGTTAAGTGTATTAAATGCATTTTCAGCTTACAATATTTTCATAAGTTTATTGGAATATAACCCCATTGTAAATTGAGGGGTATTTGTAATAATGATATCTCTTCAAGGAGACTTTGTGAGCCTCTCATAGGAAAATGCATACACAGATGTGTAAAAATATATAATCTTTCTTTTCCATACATATGATATTCTTTAAGGATATTCAAAAATCTGGAAACAGTTGCCTCCAGGGAGATAAATGGTAGTGGGTTGGGAAACTTTTAACTGTATATGCTTTTGTACCTTTTGCATTTTGAATCAGATGAATGTATAATCTACATAAAATATTAAGATTAAAACATCACCGAATAACTTATCAGGAGTTTGGTGAACATAAGGGAAGGCCGCCTATGGTGGCTGTATTTTATTCAGTGTTGGTCACTGTTTGGCACTTCATAGAGTTTATTTCATTTCATCCTCACAAGTGCCGTAGGAGGAAGGGGCCCCAGAGGGATTCATGGTTAGAATAGCAGAGTAGGAGCATTTGGCAGCTATATTCTGTGTAGGTGATAACTTTAAAGATATTTTTGTTATAAAATGTTTCAAACATACAAAAAATATAGAGAAGCAGCTTTCTATAGTTATTAAATATTCTTAATGGGTAGTCACAGAAATTATCATCCAAAGTGGGATATTCTTGAGAGAAAAAGGAGGTTCTATTTATAATTATGGTGGGATAACAAACTTAAGATGAACAGCTCTGGACAAACTGGGTTGTATGGTCCCTGGAAAATAAGGATTACTGTAAATGTGAGTCCCGCCTTGTGCTTCTCTCTGTCCCACCAAGAAAATATGATCTTGATACAGATGTTCATTGTGTCAAGGCAACCATGGCAACCATGATCTAGATACACTGTTCAAGTTTTATGCTGATCCTACCTATATATGTCTCAGGAACTTTCCAGAGTTTCCTTTGAGTGCTTCTAAATTTTGCATAAATGGTATGTTGTCCCTTGTCTCTTTTTAAAACCAGTAAGCCATTTTCCCTTCTTTTCCTGGAAAATTAAAGGAACAAAGACCAGGAAATAACAATGTATTAGCTAAGGTTCTGTTGATTGAAAGCAATAGAACCTAATTCTGGCTAGCTTAAACCATGCTAGGATTTAATGAAGAATACTGCAGAATCTTAGATATCTTATGACTGGGAAAGAGGAGGTTCAGGCAGTTCCTGGGATGTCAGCAACAGGTAGCTGTCAATTAACTGCCTCCACACCACCCACTGCTGCCGTCATCAATATAGCACACCACAATGGCTCCCAGCCTCTGTACGTCTGGGTTCCGGTGTTCATATTCTAGAGACAGCAAGAGAAATCCCATTGAGTCAGGGATCCTTCCCTGGGTCACACTCCCTGCATATGGTCAGAAATGCAGGATTATGTACTAAAGACACAGCTAAAGAGGACCCACTTCACTGTTTTGGGACCATTTGCAGGGGAGGCAAAATTGTGAGCTACGCACTTAAAGAGGTGATAACCATAAGTTTGCAGGAAAAAAAAAATTGGAGAAGAGAAGGATAACACTATGCTACAGTTTCTTCTGAAAATGGACGAAGGGAATAGCATTTCCATTTGGAAATTCTCTCCTGGCATTTCAATATTTATGGATTCTGAATTCTGAGAAAAATCAGTTGAGAAATTAGGAAAATGGGAAGGAACATTCTAATTTTCCTGTGAAAATTACAGCTTAATAGTCAGTATAGAGAACTTACTGGCTTGAAGAAATGCACTGACTTCAAGTCAAGCAAGATGAGGAAGCACTGACATGTGGAGATGAAAGTTAAGGTGAACAGGACAGGAGCAGTAAAGGAGCCTCAGTCAGACTTTCTTGTATCTGTTGCTGTGTTACAAGTGTGTGTTCATGGCCTTGTCCACTGCTAACAGTGAACCATTTCTGCAAATAAATATTAATGTGTTCATAGGCATAGTATATGTTTTACAAATCCTATGAGAGGTTTTCTAAGAAATGCCAAGTTTTAGAAACAAAATATGCCCTTAAATCGGCAATTTTGACAGTTGCTTCTTTCTAGTGCTATTCATCTTGCCAGGAGATCAGAATGTTATGTTATTTAAATGGTATTGGAGGGGATGATTGATGCCTTGTTTAACAATGTCATGTAAACAATGATTAAAGCATTAAGTATTTGTGGTGTTACCTTTCAATCTTTAAAGGACTTTTCTTTAGCATTTATTTTGTGATAATATTCATTTCTTTTTAATGTTTTCTCTATTAATGCTATTGGATTTTATAATCTTGTTACAATATGTTGGCTCATAATAATAATAAATCATCATTTGTTATCATATCTTTTTAAAACAGAAGACTACTAAAACTTTTCATATAATCCTGTTACAGAAAAAAACGACTATTTGCTTGTTATTATAGTCACTTATTATTTTTCAAAAACTTGTAAGTGAAGTGTTATGAAAATCATATGAATTTGGGAATTCCCAAGCATTCTCAGAAATTCTATTTCCTTGTTCCCAAATCCCAATGATTAATATCTGCCAGGAGTTGGAAAACAGTGAAAGGAAGTAACATCCTATGTTGGATACCTGGTAGGGTTAGTGAAGAAACGTTATTGCTGAGCTCTGTGTTACGCTCACGAATGATGCCATTGAGGAAGTCACACTTGTTGAAAGGAAGGCAGATACACAAAGAGTTTTGCTGCTGTCTGTTGGATAAGAACCCCCTGGTCGATTTAGCTCCTACTGCAAGTTAGAAAAATCAATCCAATGATAAATGAAAAGTGACCAGTGTACTGGGAAATAACTTATTTTTTGGCTTCAGAGGAAATTTTAGAAACAGTGCCAAGTGAAATGTAAAAACAAACTACGAAGACGTTCATGAATTTCCCTCTGAAGCTGACAGCCGTATTTTAGCAGATGGAACTCCTACTATTAGCCCAACTCTTGGGTTGAAACAGTGTGTCCAGGAAACCCTATGTTAAAATGCAGTGTGTTGGGGATATTGTTCCTCTATTTGCTTGAGTTAATTTTCAAATTAGTGTACTCTTGCTTAGCTGTGCCCTGAGGGAATGAACAAAAGATTGGTAAACTCTGATGGAGAACACTGGTCAGGCACGGCACATAGAATCCCTGGGGATGGTGGTTCCTGACAAAAGGGGGAGGAGGACCTGAGCCAGGCTTGGGCTGGGCTGGAGGAACATGAAGATGGGATCTACTCACAACCCCCAAAACTGAGGGGTCCTGGTAACACATTATTTCACCCTCAGCCATGCAAATTCATTATTTTTATGGGTAAAATAGCTTTAAAAAACTAATTTACATTGAAATGTTAAAATATTTATATAGAGATTAGAAATATTTATATAGAGATTATTGGGAATCCCCTCCTAAAGCCCAAACATAAAAACTACCAAAAAAAAAAAATTCCGTGTAGGCTAAGATTGCAAATGACTGATGGAATGTAATTTAAATTAAACATGGAAAATATATTTCCTCTTTAATAAAGATCTAAATTATATTCTTTTTAGGAGCCTTCAGAAATGAAATTCAACTATTAAAAAAAGTATAGAGAAGCCTTTAGAAAAGAAACTTTTCTTTTGCTGTATTATATAATAAAGAACTTTGATGAGAATAGTTCTAAAGTGTTTAATAATCGATTACACTGATGTTTCTAGGTATTGTGGGGAACACCTAGAAATTAAATCTTCATCTTTGGCAGATCAGAGGCCTATTATTTTTAGGTAAAACAATTAAAATCTGCTTTTAATAAATCACAAATTTTGCAAGTTAGCCATTAATAGTAAGTGCTTTTCAAAGTTGGGCCCAATACATGAAAAAGCCAGAAAAACATACCTGCATTAGTTTTGCCCATCACCTTCTTATGCTGGCCTCAGGAGATTTATTAACAGCATTCAATATTTTAGGTAGGCTGGATGTGGTGGCTCATGCATGTAATCCCAGCACTTTGGGAGGCTGAGGTGGGAGGATGGCTTGAGGCCAGGAGTTCAAGACCAGCCTGGTCAACCTAGTGAGCCCCTCGGTCTCTCTGAAAAGAAAAAAAAATTTAGGTATCCTGTGGCTACCTCCAAAAACAAACTCCAGAGGAACTGAATTTTTTTTTTATTTCATGTGTTGGGATAATGGCTTCTTTTGCAGTTACTTACGAAGAATTTAAGGGTCAGTAAAAATATTTTTTCATCCTTAATAACATGAATTCTCTAATTTGTATGTGATATAATGCTAGATATTGTGCCAAAACGGTTACATAGACATAATCCATGCCCATTTTCAAAGATAATACTAATATAGAGAATAAGAATCATTATTATTGTAGTAATTATTATTTTAGTAATAGTAGTAATAATCAAAACAATTACATCAAACACTTATTAAACCCTTATTATGTGACAGGTACTGTGTAAGCAATTTCCACATATTAGCTCCTTAAATGTGATCACTAACCCCATGAGGTAGGTAGCATTATGTCCATTTTATAGATGCAGAAACTGAGCTTTGAAGAGGGAAAGCAACTTGCCCAAGGCCATGCAGGCAGTCATTGATAAGGGTGGGAAGCGAGAAGTTGAAGTCTGAGATGTAAGTTCACAGACACGAGTACGCAAACATGTACAAGATACTCGTATGACATGTGGGGTTGCTTGAAATATGTAATTGACTTTCCCCAGCACAAGAAAGTGTTTGGACAGATTTCAAAGGGATCTAACATTTCCTTAGAGGACTGCCCTATGACATTTTTCCGTGTGCTTTTCTGCCTCTTGTCCTATACTTTTGGCATTTCTTCTGCTCTTAGAGGCAATGAGTCAACAGCATATTTTTAGCACCTCCTGTGTGCATAGAAGTGGCCCCTGACTCAATGGGAGTGTATAACTACCATGGGCCAAATCAGTGTGCTTTCCTGTCAGCCAGGGGATTATAGAAGAACACGCTCCCCTGATTCCAACAGAACTTGCTGCCACTCTGATGTCTTCATTGTAAGGCCTCTAAATGAATGTTCAAGAAATTCATGTTAAAGGCACGTGTCATATGTGTAACTTGTAAACATTTGTGTACTTGTCTCTGTGTCCTTACACCTCAGGCTTCGACTCTTGTTTTTACCTTTATCAATGACTACCTGTGTGCTGTGTGGCTTTGGACCAATTGCTCACCCCCTCTAAAGCTCTGTTTCTGCATCTGTAAAATGGATATAATGCCATATATACATAGATATAGATATACATACACAAATATATATACACACATATATATGTGTGTATATACATATATATATAATATACAAACTGAAATATATAGTTATATAAATATTTCAGTTTAAGTTTCAAAAATCACTGGAGGGTATTTGTATAATACCCTTCGGCAATTTTACCTGCTGCCTTTGCACATTCTGGTGAATTTCTAAATGGAAGTCTGATAGAGATTAATCTTTTAATGCATCATAAATAAAAAAGAAAATCACAGAATGATGTAGCTGGAGAGGACCCTGGGGATCTAAAGTGTTTCATGAAAGATTAATGTCCTTGATCTGTTTGTAAGTGTTTTGGAAAAATCTTCCATGGTCAAATAAAACTTGGCAATGTTGGATTAAAGTTAAATAGGTTTTTTTTCCTGCAGAACTTCATAGTCTTTAATATGCTAATGTGTTTTGTGAATCTACAAGGAGTGAAGTGTTTCAATACTTATTTTACCCAGATTCTCATTTTGGGACAGGCTGGTCAAGCTGAGTCAGCTAGTATATTCTCTAGATGGAGATGATGGCTGATGCCTTTTTGAGAGCAAGAGAGTCCCCAGGGGAAGCAAGGGTCTATCAGTTGCTCCTATTTCATGCCAAGGATCCTCAGTCTTTAGAGGCTCAGAGAAGGCTGAAAGGCTACTCTAGGCTATCAGGGCTACCATTCATTGTGACCCATGCTACAGAGAAGCTTTGAGCTCAGTGCAAAGGAGTGACCAGCCCTTGAGAATCAGGAAAATTTATTTATTCCTGACCTAGTCCACTGAGGACATACAAGGAATGGGGCAGGGGAGTGTCACCAGCTATGGTTACAAGCTAGTCTGATTCTCTTTCATTAAGAAAACTGGTCCCTGTGAGTTTAGATTGGGAAGCACCAGGTTAAAAAATTTTTAGGCCAGGAGTGGTGGCCACTGTACTCCAGCCTGGGTGACAGAGTGAGAATCTGTCTTAAAAAAAAAAAAAAGTTAAGTGATGTCTTCTGTTGAGGATCTCTCAGAACTTTTAATATGAAAGTGTGCATTGTGAAGAATGGGAGTAGAGTGTACAGGAGTTTTAAAAGCTACTTGGTCATGAAACTCTTGCTTTGTGCAGGATTCGAGGGGCACTAACATTCTGAGGAAAATATTTTGGGAAACATTGATCTAATCGAAACTTCTCATTTTACCAGCAAACAACTGTGGGGCCCTCTAAGTTTCCTTTCTCCATCATTGTGACAAATTCATTGGAATTAATTCAATTAAACCTGGGGTCAGCTTTGAAGAGATTTATTTAGCAGGTAAATCTGTTTTGTACATTTTGAGGGAGTTCTGAGTTTCCATAGTCAAAAACCACAGATCAATTTAACCAACCTTTATGGAATATCACCTATGGCCCAAAGACCCTTTAGCTACAGTGATGGTCTACAAAAATATAAACTGTAATTCTTGCAATACAGGAGATTAGTAATAATGGTAAATATAATGATGATGACACCATGAATAACTAACATTTATTGAATGCCTTTCTATTAGTCAGGCACTTTACTAAGTATTTTAATCGTCCCAACAATTTATGAGGTAGGGATTATAATACTTCCCATCTTATAGTGAGGACACTGAGGTTAGGAAATTATCCTAGCCTAAATGTTAAGGATAAGCATGAATAGAAAGGTGTTATCAGCCTATAAGACATTCCTTTATGAGTGATACAAAGTCCTATATAAATTCAGAGAAAAGAAAAGTGGTTTTAGAAATCCTTGATCAGTGAGTGTGAAGCACGTGGTGGCCCAGTTACTGTTTGGTTGCCCATCTGTCCTCCCTCTGGGGATCAGCACCCCCTTACTTTGGAAGAATTGTTTTCCTTTTCACTGTAAGGTTCTTTCTGGCTATGTGGTAGGGCACATTGCCTCAAACTAGCCCTGTTCCAGTCTTTGAGAACCTTGAAATTGGAACCAAGGGAAGAGGATTGCCTCTTGAATGGTAATTCTCTAAAATCTAGTCTGAGGTGCTGGTGCCTAATCCCTGGGTCTGTGGAAGGAGCTGGGCTGTGAGAGGGGAGAATGATGTTGATGTCAAGAGAGAGGCAGGTGCTAGGAGAAGAGAGATGGAGGCCTGGAGGGTTTCTGGGCTTCTCTGAGGCTTAGGGTTTGGATCATTGTCTTCGTTACTGGAACAAAGGATTTACCATACCTGCTCTTCTGGGAATGAAACTGTCCTGCTTTGCAAAATAAAGTGTCATTAGAAAGAGATCTTAAAAACCCCACACCATAGACAGGTGCACAGATCCGTAGAAGTGTTAAAGTTCTGTCTGTTGGATGCTAAGCCAAGACTCTTAAGTATGTTCTAAAGAGAAACTGGTGTGTGTAGGCTGTGCACTCCCAGGGAGATAAAAAGTTAGGAACTTTACGGGTTGGGCTTGGTGGCTCCCACCTGTAATCCCAGCACTGTGGGAGGCTAAAGTGGGCAGATTGATTGAGCTGAGGAGTTCGAGACCAGCCTAGGCAACATGGTGAAACCCCATGTCTACAAAAACTACAAAAATTAGCTGGGTGTGGTGGCATGTACCTGTAGGCGGGAGGATCGCTTGAGCCCAAGAGGGAGAGGGTGCAGTGAGCCATGATTGTGCCACTGCACTCCACCTGGGTGACAGGAACTTTATGGGGAATGGGATCTGGGAGACTGAGTAGAGACTAGAGGAAAAAAAAAAAAAAAACTACCTCCCCGACTGGCCACACTATTCTTTTAAAAAAATGTTAATTGACACATTAAAATTCTATGTATTTACGGAGGTATAATGTGATGTTATGATATATGTATACATTGTGGAATAATTAAATCCAGAGAATTAATAGATTCATCACCTCAAAACCTATCTTTTTTGTGGTGAGAACATTTGAAATTTATTGTCTTAACAATTTTGAAATACACAATACTTCATTGTTAACTACAGTCACCATGCTGTGCTGTAGATCTCAACAAAATGTATTCTTCCTGTCTCAACTAAAACATTGTACTCTTTGACAACATTTCCCCATTCCTCTCACCCCCTCCAAAAACACCCATTCTTTATGTTGAAGAGAATGGCTAAAAAGTCCCAGCAGGTCTCAACTGACGGCTTCAGTGGTTTTCCCATCACACTTCAATGTTATTAATAAAAAGGGGAGGGGCAATACATAATTCGGACAGGCTGAAAGTACCATTGCAACCACTTTCTTGACTTCGCAGAAAAAGTCCTCTTGTTTTCATCTGTAAAATGGGAACTGCCTGAATACCATTCTTCTTTTCTTCAGCCTCCAAAGAAAAAACAGATGCAAAGCCTTTTATCAATTGCAAAACAGTATACAATGTGTGTTATTACTCACAGTTGTCTTACTGTGACCAAACACTTTATAAGCCTGTGGCAAGTCAGCCTTACTCTCAGGAAGTGGACAATATTTGGGGAAGGAGAAGCAGCAGGATATTTCAGGACAGTAGCCTTGGTGGGTCCAAAAATTTCTTGAGAGAAATGGGAGACAGAACTTTCTTCCTGCTTTGGGTTTTATCCTGTTAATCTTTTCTCTCTTCACTCCTATTTTCTATGGAGAATTTCCTGGTTTTGGAGTTTGGGTGTGTTTTCTGGAGAGGAGGCAGAAAATCTTTAGCTCCAGCAGAATGAAAGGATACATGCAAAGGAACCTAGCACAGTATGTGGTACCCAGTTCCCCTTTAACTTGGCTTTATTCATTCACTCCTGGTAGGGCATTAATAAGGGATTTAGCCCCCTCCTATTGAAAACGATTAATTCAGGGAAGAGTTCAGGCAGTGTGGACAGATACAGTGTAGGCCAAGCCTGTTTCTAAGGCAGGAGCTGGGTAGGGAGGGTGAGAAGGGCGAGAAGAATAGGGAAATATGTGTCGTCTGTGTTGCTGCTGTTGCAACCACCACAACAAACAAACAAGTGAAAAAAAAAAAAAAGAATTGTCCATACCGGAAAGTGTGCTGTTTTGGAGGAGGCTGGGGAAAGTGTGGATGGCTCGAGTGGGTCCTGTTGGATTGAAGTCTGACAGTGGTGATTCCCTTCAACAAATGGTCGGGGTGGGAGGGTACACACACACACAGACACACACACACACACACACACCCCACACGCAGCGCCCAGCCTCCGATTTCAGCGCTGGCAGGAGATTACCATTCTTAGCTCGCCTTTCCAGGGTTATTTTTGGCTGAGGCTGTTCGCTGATGGCAAAAGGTTTCAGCCCCCTCCCAAATCCCTCCCCATGCTTGTTCTAAAGAGAAACTGGTGCGTGTAGGCTGCGCACTCCCAGGGAGACAGGGAGACGGGCCTGGCGCCGGAGAGGAACCCGGACTCTGCCCAAAGTCTCGCCGCCCGCCGGCTGTTTTCTGGCGGAGGGTGTGCCCCGGAGGGCGGCGATCGCGAGTGAAGGCTGGGGCCAGGCGCGGGTGGAGGCGTCACCAGGGTCGGGCTAGCAGGCCCTGGAATCAGGCTTTTGGGACACCCCGAAAGTGAGTCCAACTTGGGGAGAAACTGAGGGCACCTCGGGCGGTCTGGCCGCGGAGAAGGTGGGCGGGAGAAAACTTTACAGGAAGGCAGAAGCAATCTCCGCCGAGGGAGTCAGCGAGCGGCCGCGCGGAGAGGAGGGGCGGGCGGTCCCCAGGCGGGCGGGCGCAGGGCGCAGGGCGCGGCCCTGCTGGAGAGGGGGCCCGGGCGCAGGCGGAGTCCTGGCGCGCGGCCAGGCTGGCGGAGGCCCCCGGCAGGCTGCAGATTCCCTCCGGCCCCGGGAGCCGCAGCAGGACCGGCCAGGAGGCGCCACGGAGGGGAGCCCCATCCCGGTGCTGACAGTGCCCACCGCGCCCTACGAGGACCAGCGGCCGGCCGGCGGCGGGGGTCTGTGGCGACCTACCGGCCTCTTCGAGGGCCAGCGCAACTACCTGCCCAACTTCATCCAGAGCGTGCTATCGTCCATCGACCTGCGCGACGGTCAGGGCTGCACCATGGTGGTGGGCAGCGACGGCAGGTACTTTAGCAGGACGGCCATCGAGATCGTGGGGCAGATGGCCGCGGCCAACGGGGTGAGTGTCCGGATGCCCCTCGCTTCCCGCCGCGCCGCCGCCACGCCCTCTCCTAGCCCTTGTCCCCCTGCTGCCTCCGGGCCCAGCTGGGAGGCCCCTGCCCGGCCCCGGCTTTGCTTCCTCACTCCCGCGTCCTCACCCTCCAGCGCCCCACTCCCGCCGCGCTCGCAGCCTCCCCGGTGCACCCCGGACACTGGGTTCTATTAGTACCCACCACCCCCAAAAGCCTTGAGGGGTGTCCGTCGTTCCTGGAGCCACTCCGGGCGCCCTGGACTCTTCTCCGACTCTGCGCACATCCCGCACCTGCTCATTTTTCTTTCGGACATTCTCTTACCCGGCCCTGTAGATTCCAAGGCAGCTCCCAGTTTTCCATACTGTTCCCAACGCGTTCACTGCCCACAGTCCCCACAAAAACTTCTTTCGCAGGCTCACAACATAGTCCCTCTGCCCCGTGCCCTTTTTGCAATAATCTGCCAGTCCCCTAAGTCTTAGCTCTGCCTATTTAACAGTAGTGGTGTCTCAGAACACACACACACACACACACACACACACACACACACACACGCACACACGATCCCTGACATATTTGGCAAGAGTAGGCCCTGAAGGTTTTTAATATTTTGGTTCTTTAACCCAGTGGAATTACTGAATGATTTATTTAGTTAGGGTAGGGATGGAGTGGATCCATTTGTTTGATGCTAAACAGCCTGAGCTCGCAGTTCCCAGGGGGCATATCTCTAAATGGTCTGAAATGAGATTTGCAGTGGTTTTCTTAATGCAATTCCCAACTTCTCTCCAAATGCCTTTTGACATTTGACAACATTTCATGCCTCTTCCCCTTTCGCTTTTCATCCTTGTTTTCTCTCCCTTCTCCCACGACCTCGGTAGTCTTCTGCAATCCAGATTCTCAGACTTCGGGTTTTTCTCCCTCTGCCCCTTTCCTCTCTGTCCTATAACTAGAAGCACCTTTTGGCATAGACCCGTATCCCAGTTTCCTCTTTCCCAGGTCCAGCAGCATCTCAAGGACATCTACAAGAGGGATACCTAATTACAGGGGTCTCCGAATGATATGTGGGAAACATCGTCTAAAAAAGTAATTTTATCCTTATTCATGCAACCAGACCCACACTCATAGAACTTTTCTTTAAGGGGAGTGTCTTGCAGATGTATAAATGAGTGTTAACATCTTTAAAAGCGAAACTGAACAATTCCCTGGCATTTGAATTCCCTCCTTCCTTCCCAACCCTCTCCTTTTCATTTTCTCATTTATTATTAAAAACATTTTTAAAGGATCTCCATGCTTCATATTTATCTACTATAATTCCTCCTTCTCGGTGTTGCAGGGATGGGGAAAGAGGATTTTTTAAAAAACACAATAAAAAGCAATTGGGAGAAACAGGGCCAGTGGTGTTGGGGTGGGTAGTGGAATTGTGATTTTTGACTCCAGTAGACAATGGTGCTGGATATATGGGGTTTGATTTCTCTCTGGCTCCTCACTTGGGATTGATGAAGTTTGGCTAGAATCAGGGAGTTGAAGAGAGGTTGACAAATGGTCTTTCACTCTTCTCTGACAGGCTGTTCCTGTGGAGTGATGGAGAATAATGAGCCTTGGGAGAGCTATGGGAGCTCTCATACTCCTTCCCGAGCCAATTTTTTAGGGAGTGAGAGAAACATTGCCTGTCCAATACTTGTTGTGGGTCAGGATATTTTTGAAGCTATGGTTGTTGATTTGCATGGGAAAATTATTATGTCTTATTATTTCTTGTCCCACTTTACCATAAGGGCTCCTCAGCTTCTTACTTCAATGGGTCTTCCATGACAAACACACTTTATTAACTCTAAGAGTGGAATTTATTTTAACAGATAATTAGCATAGGTCAATATATGCTTAAAATAGAGTCAAAGTAAACCTACTAGCTGTTATAAAGGACAGATGACAAAATCCACATAGAAGCATCGACTCTTAAATAATCTGAAAGGACTACTTCTAAGAGGGGCGGGCATGGGTGAAGGGAATGGTGGACATGTTTCAGAATTTCAAACAGCCAACTTTAACCAATCTTTTCCTCATTTTGTTCACCTTCTTGGGGGCTTATGCTAAAGTGAAGTGAATAGCCATAAGGCTGGCTTCAGGAGAAAGGCGGTCTAAAAGAACTGGATAATTATAAGCAAAATTGGTCTTGAATGATTGAAAATTGATGAGAATGTGCTTGTCTCCTGATTTGGCATCCTGAGTTAAACTCAGGAATACTGAACTTGGATCCCAAAGGCTTTGGTCTTTTTTGATATCCTATTGGATAATCATAAGCAGGCTAGAAAAATAGGAAACTAGAATTTATTCTCTTTGAACTGACAAATCTGACCAGTGGGCTGCATTCTCTATATCTGAAAAATCTTGGTTTTGATTGAAAAAGTTAATTTTACAAAGCAATTTTCTTTTTTTAAATTAAATTTCATTTTTTTTTTGAGACAGGGTCTCACTTTGTTGCCCAGGCTGGAGTGCAATGGCACAGTCTTGGCTCACTGTAGCCTTGACCTCCCCAGATTCAGGTGATCTTCCCACCTCAGCCTCCTGAGTAGCTGGGGCTATAGGTGCACGCCACTACGCACAGCTGATTTTTGTGTTTTTACTACTCATAGGGTTTCTCTGTGTTGCCCAGTCTAGTCTCAAACTCCTGATCTCAAGAGATCTGCCTGCCTTGGCCTCCTAAAGTGTCATGAACCACCATGCCCAGCCTACAAAGCAATGTTCTAGGAAAAACTACAGTTACTCTTTGATTATGTAATTGCTGGAGAAGAAAAGCATGGCATTTCTAAAATGATGAACTATATTACTTATATTTTAATATCTCATAAAGTTTGAAATAGACATTTCAAACATAAACATGTATAAAAATTTTTATAAATTAAAAATATAAAATCAAAAACATTATAAAATTATTTTATTATAAAATTATTATAGAATCAAAAACATAAATTTAAACAACTTTTTAAAAAATTTATTTTGGGATTTCCCATGGAGTGATGGAGAATAGTGAGCCTTGGGAGAGCTATGGCAGCTCTCATACTTCTTCCTGGGCCAACTTTTTTAGGAAATGGGAGAAATATACCCTGTTCAATGTTTATTGTGGGTCAGGATATTTTTGAAGCTATAGTTGTTGATTTGCTTCAAACTTTAAAAAATTTATTATAAAATTATGGGATGTAAAAAAATTTATTATAAAACTTTGAAATTTTCAAACTTTCAGAAAAGCAGAGAGATGAGATTAATGGCACTCATAGGCAAACATAGAACATAGATTGTAAACATTTTGCTATATTTGTGTCATGATTATTTTTTGCTTGTGTTTGAAAGTATATTAAAGAAAATGATATTTTACCCCTAAATTCTTTAGTGCAGATTTCTAAAAAATAAGAACATTTTCCTGTATAGTTACAAAATCATCTTTTCAAACAAAATAAAAAATAGTTTTTTTATATCATTTATTACCCAGTCCACATTCAGATTTCCTCAATTATTATGAAATGTCCTTTTATTTTTTGAGACAAAGTCTTGCTCTTTCACACAGCCTGAAGTGCAGTGAAACAATCATAGCTCATTGCAGCCTCAAACTCCTGGGCTCAAGTGATCTTCCTGCCTCAGCTTCCTGAGTAGCTAGGACTATAGGTGCACACCACCATGCCCAGCTAATTTATTGTTTTTGTAGAGATGGAGGTCTTACTACGTTGCCCAGGCTGGTCTCAAACTCCTGGCCTCAAGTGATCCTTCCAGCTTGGTCTCCCTGAAATATCTTTTGTGGCTGGTTTGTTCAAATTAGTTTCTTCTAATCAAGGGACACACATTGCATTTGATTATTTAGCTCAAGACTTTTTTAACCTGGAAAATACCCTCACTCTTTATGTATTTATTTAATGAAATTGACTTGTTGAAAAACTAGTCAGTGGTCCTGTAGAATATTTCCCCTTCTGGAATTTTCTGGTTGCTTTTTATGGTGTCATTTAACTTTTCACTCTGTTTTTTCCTGGTTAACTGGAAGTTAGTTCTAAAGGCTTTTAGGCCTGGTATAACAAAATACCAAAAACTGGATGACTTATAAAGAACAGAAATTTATTTCTCACAGTTCTAGAGACTAGCAAGTTTAAGATCAAGGAGCATGCGGTTTTGATATCTGGTTAGGACCAACTTTCTGGTTCATAGATTGGCCTTCTTGCTGGGCCCTCACATAGTGGGAGAGACTAGCTAGCTCTCTGGGGCCTCTTTTATAAGGGCACTAATTCCAATCATGAGGGCTCTGTCCTTATGATCTAATGACCCCCTAAAGGCCCCACCTTTTAATACCAGCACCTTTGGGGTTAGGATGTCAACATATTAATTTTGGGAAGACATACACGTTCAGCCCATTGCAAGGTTTAGTTAGATTCAGGTTCAACTTCTTTTTTTAAAGACTATTTCATAGGCAATAATGTGTATTCACATCCCATCATTAGTGATGGTGAGATGATCGCAAGGTTAGGGCGATCACTGCCTATCTCCTCTGTTATATTCCCCCTTGGGTCAAGCCAGTAGTCTGTGACGTGAACTTTGTACCATGTGTATATTCAGTTATATTCTGTATCAATAGTTACTTGATTGTTTTAGCATTTATTAATGATCCTTGCTTGAGTTGATTATTTCATTAGGGGTTTCAAAATGGTGAATTTCTAATTCTCTAATTCTATCGACATGTTTTAGCTGGCATTTTTCTATAAGCAGACCATTTTCTTCACAACTGGGTTATTTGGCTACCCTGAAACATAGTTCCTTCCGGGAAGGCAGAACATATGTTTATTTCTGTCTTTTAAAAATTACTGGTGTTTGGAGTGAAGATTAGGTGAGTTAACTACCTCCACAGGTGACAAATGAATTTTGTTTTGTCTCACTTTTGCTTTTTTGAATATCACTGTGGCTGCTTGGATTTTTATATTTAATTTGAATGGATTAGGGAATAAATGAGAAGATAGGTTTTATCTGTTTCTGTAGTTTTTATGTGGCTGTGTGAACTTACATTTAAAAATTCCCAGAAATATTTTAATTCCCCTTTAAAGATATAAACTATGTCATACTATAAAGCAAAAGAAAAACCAATCATGTGAAGAGTAAATAGTATCGTTTAAACGAATTGTGGTTAAGCTTAGTTTGTAACTAATTAGTTTTTTATTTTCTTTCTACTTTTATCTGCTTCAGAGCCTCTTCAGTGGTTTAGATCTTCTATGTGTCAAATTATTCTAATCTCTTAAAAAGTTTAAGAGCTAAAATACAACACAATGACTACAAGAATGCCTTTGTCCTTTTCTGGGTAGGTACACCTAAGGCAACTTCTTTTTCTCTTCTTCTTTCTTATTCTTAAATCATCTTCAATATTGGACAGATGACAGCACTATGCCTGCCTCAAGATGTTTCTGACTTTTTCTTTTTCTTTTTTTTTTTTTTTTTTTGAGATGGAGTCTTGCTTTGTCACCCAGGCTAGAGTGCAGTGGCACAATCTTGGCTCACTACAACTTCTGCCTCCTTGGTTCCAGTGATTCTCCCAACTCAGCCTCCTGAGTAGCTGGGGTTACAGGCATGCACCACCACGCCTAGCTAATTTTTTGTATTTTTACTAGAGACGGGGTTTCACCATGTTGGCCAGGCTGGTCTTGAACTCCTGACCTCAAGGGATCTGCCTGCCTTGGCCTCCCAAAGTGCTGGGATTACACGTGTGAGCCGCTGCGCCCGGCCGTTTCTGACTTTTTCTAAAGTCTTCTTTCTCTGGAGATGACATTATATAATAGCACTGTTCAATAGAAGTTTCTTTGATGATGGAACTGTTCTATAATCTGCATTGTCCCAGCCACTAGCCATATGTGACTACTGAACACTTGAAATATGGCTAGAGCAACTGAAGAACTGAATTTTGCATTTTACTTAATTTTAATTAATTAAAATAGAAATGCAAATAACCATAAGTGGTTAGTAGCTACCGTACTGGACAGCAAAGATCTATAATTCAGCATTTAAAATCGATTTTGTTTTGTTTTCAAAAATGGAGTCAGACTGTTACAACCCAAAAGAACTGTAGGTTAAATTAAGGTAAATCACCAAATACTACATACACATTTGGGAAATCCAAACCAGATTTTTTCATGTGATAACCACACCCTCTTTTCACTTTAGCCTTGGAGGTAATGGAGTATGGCAGAAAAAACCCTGTATCAGCAGCTGGAAGACTCACCTTCTTTTCCTAGCTCTGCCATATATTGACCAAAAGAGTCAAAGTCCATTCAGATGGTTGAGGGGCCTTGGAATTTTGTTTTTGGTTTTCACATACAAGTTGGAGGGCAGATGCATTAGCCTCTTGAAATACCCAGAAACCACTTGTTTCCTCATCTAAAAATCAGGTATGACAGGATCATTTAATTATCCTGGAAATCAGATGAAGCACTGCATATGAAAGCACTTTGTAACATCGATAGCACTGGGAAATGTAAAGACCTTTTACTGAAATATAAAGGTGTATGGTCAACTGAATATATCTCAGATAATTATGATTTGATTGTATGTATTGAATATAACCTGTAGTGGGCCCCTTGGTAAACAACTTACAGTTTTGTTGCAAGTTGTAGCCAAAAGAAAATTTATTTGTTGACTAGTCATGCCCTTTATTGGCCACATGATGAGCAGCAATGATATTAACACACAGTGCACCTTGCAGAATTCAAGAATGTCTCAGTGTCTTGTGAACTAGGAAGCTGAAATGCAGTGGTATGCAGAAGGCTGGCTCAGTAGGAGCCTTGGGAGTGTCCTCCAGATAGATGTTTGTGCAGGTTGTATTTGATTCCAGTTGGCCATGAAAAGCTGGTTGCTCTAAAGAATGAGAATATACTTGGTTTTGCATTTACTAGAACTATCTGGGGAACAAATCTTGGGGTGGAAGAAAGAAGGGAGGGAGGGAAAGCTGTGCTTCAATACCTAGGGCTTCTTTCCCGGAATGGATCTGAGAATCTGGGATTGGGTGGCTAATATCTCATCTCTAGAAGGGAGAAAGAACTGGGTGGTGATGGCTTTGTATTTTCTACTGGAGTTCACTACAGAATAGGTGAATGGAATGGGCTGCTATGATCCAGACATTAGGGAGGACAGGTTTGTGATACATTAGAAAACTTGAATGAGTCCTTCTATGATTCTCTCTTCCCTCTTTCTGCTTCCCTTTCTGAATCACCATCCGCAGGTTGTGGAATTAGCAAATCTATTATGTGAGCAATAGCAAACTTACAGGAGCCCTTGGCTCCATCTATCTCCCTGTTTGTGTCAGTTCATTCTGGATGCTTTTAGTCTGTGGTCTTCATTCACTCTTTTTATGGGGAAGTAAAAGGAGTGGGACAGATTATGAGAACAGCTGGGTCCTCCCAGTTGCTGGGGTGGTTATTTTAAGCTTTGTTTAATGTGTCCAGAGACCCAGATGGCATTTTTAACTAAGCTGCTTTATTAAATCTTGTGATAAAGCATAGTGATGTTTATTGAAAAGGCAGACACACATCAGCAACATTATGCGTGAAACTTGCTCTAAGAATTTTCTATAAAACATCTGTTCTCTTTGAGCCTTTTGTGAACTCTGGAAGTTTGCTAGTTTCTATACAGACTTGAGGACAAGAAGCTGGAACCCACTTTTGGAGATGTCCAAGCATAGGTATTGGAATCATTAATCCTAACCCTCTCAGTTTTAAGGCCCCAGATACCCTCTGTTAGACAACAGTAACATGAGCAAGCACTGTAATAACATTTAAACAAGATTATTTGGAAATAATGGACAAGAAAAATTAGTATAAATTGTTTGGGGATTTTAAAATTAAAGATAAAAAGCTAGGGCTTCAATGACCTGTGCCAGCCTATAGCCTTAAGAGTCAATTTGCAAACACTCAAGATTGGCCAATATGCCTCTACTACTTCTACTTAACACAGTCAAAGGGAAATTTTTAGATTCTTTCATCTGATTTGACTCTCTTAGTTACGAATAAGAGGATATCTAGAATATATATGTGACTTGTTAAAATGAAAATCCACCTTCTCTGAGTCTTCAAATATCTTTCATATCTTACATTTTTAGTAACATCAACTTTTGAAGTCATGTCCGTAGTTGTATGAAAAGAAAAATTTCAGGAACATTCAACCTCAAAAGTTCTTTTTCTTAGTCTGAAGTCATAGAAGCATTTGACTTTTACTTTCTCTTTTTAAGTTTGTACTAGTAGGTATTTTGTATAAATATAATATTTAATTATTGCCTTTGTATTCTTTTTCTCTAGTAAACATCCTGGTTTTTAGCTATCAATATGTAGTTTTACATTTAGGGATTTCTAATGGAAAGACAAAGGAATCTGAAATCAGAGGACGAGAGTTTATTCTACTTGACCAAACACATACAAAATACTGGAAGGAGAGTTTTACAACAAATATTTAATATCTATGACATGTAAAAAGGTTTTCAAAATCAAGAAAATTCAAACAATTCAATACAAATATCATCAATAATAACACATGAACAGGTGGCCAACCTTATTAATAACCAGAGAAATATAAATTAAAACAATCCATCAACTTGTAAAAAAGATGAAATTACCCAGAGTTGGTGTAGGTGATGGAAAATTGTCATGTTTGTATACTGTTCATAGAAGTTAGATTGACATAACTTTTTGGTCAGGCAATTTGGAAGTATATATCTAAATTAATAGAGTAGTTTTCTAATAACCTGGGAATCTCTTAATCTAAGAATCTTTACTGTAGATTTTTCTAGAACAAATGTACAAACATCTATGTACAAGGGTACTCACTGCAGCATTTTGCTAAGGAAAAACTCAGAAAAAATCTATATGTTCAACAGAGAACAGGTACATAATTTATGACACAACTGCACAATATACACCACTAAAATAGAGGATATAAATTTATATGTAGTATGAAAAAGATGTGAATGATAGCTTGTTGGTGAAAAACAGCAATGACTGGAATATTGTGTGTAACGTAATCCTGCTTTTCTGTATATAATGTAGGCATAGAAAATAGGATTGAAAGGACATACTCTAGTCAACAGTGTATATAGCTTGGGTGGAGGGGCTGTATAATGGGGAAGGAGAGTCCCTTTTCCTATCTATTCCATATACATCTCTGGATTTAAAAGATCATACATGCATATGCATTACCTTCAAAATTAAAATGATAAAGACAAAAGGAGAAGCTTTGGATTTGAATCATGATACTACTGTTTGCAACTTATATGACCGTGGGGAAGTCACCTAGCCTCCTGGGGTTTATTTCCTCATTTATAAAAATAGGGAAAGTAATAATACTTGTCTACATATCTTCTAGGGTTGTTGGGAGGATTGAATGTGATCATGGGTTACAGCATTATGAATTATTTATTCATGTAACACAATTATTATAAAAATATTTTGCTCTGATTAAAATAAAAGAAGGACGAGATCGTGTGTGTTTTTGTCCCAGTAGCTTTACTAACCAGAAAGCGCCTGCTGATGTGGTGATCACAGTTGCTTTGGTGCAGCTTCCTCTTGACTTTTGGCATTTCTCCATGCTGCTAGCTAAGGCTGAGGTGGCGACTGTGGAAGATGTGATCTCCTCCCCCTCCCAGCACACATTTGTGTGCGTACTCACACTCATGCACACACAAACACACACATGCATACTCTATCCCAGTACATGAGGTGGCAGCAGCTGCTCCGGCATAGACTTTCACACAACATAAAGGACTTTTTTGGTGTGGTCTGTGCATTATTTCCTGTTAAGCATGAGCTGAGTCAGTGCCATGCTTTTCCATCTGAAACCTTTCTGAGGCTCAGGCTGTGTTAAGAGCAAACCTTCTCCCCTCCATGCGCACCCCATGGCCCTCTACTGAAGCCAGATCTTAATCTGCTCATTTCATGAGGATTTTCAAACCGAATGGACTGGGCCATGTGAGAGATCACTGAAAGGAACAGACCAAGCAGAGGCTAAGAGACTCCACGCTAATCTGCTGAGTCATCTGAAAATGCACAGCTGTGGGAGCTCACGGTGCTTTAAAGTACTTTGGCAGGATGTTTGTTCAGGGGGCCTGTTCCTGCAGCCCTGCTGAATGTTTGGTTAGGAGGCATAATCTTTTTTTGGACAGGATCTCCCAAATGTAATGTGAGAGATGCTAATGTGGAATATAATACAGAAGATCCAGCTTGGATGTCATAAATAACAATAAATTGTTTAATCTTGCTGAGCTGTAAATCTATGATTGCCAGAGGTCTTTAGTTCACTGGAACATAGTATGGGGGCAGGGGCACTTAGCAAATAGGCAGTTATTATTTTCCAACCAGACAGAAACTGGTCTGATGGAATTTATCTAAAAAGGCATACACACGTATTTTAATTAATTGTGACAATTACTCAGAGAAAACACATGGCCCTAAAGAGGCTGAGGGGTTTTTTTGTTCTACCTATAAATGTATATGTATATTCACTTATATTCTACCTATGTATAAGTAAGAGACTGAGTTTTTGTTTTGGGGATATATATTTATACGTATCTATACAGATAGATATACACATACTTAATTTCTGTCTACCTATTAAGGTGCGGTGCCAGATGGAAAGTATTTTTAAGCATTTAGATAGTTTATTCTATAGCATATGTGTGCATATAGCCCCCCCATAAAGCTTTGTCTCTTTTCTGGATATATTTAACAAGAGGCTAGAACAGAGTCCAAAATGTCAGAAATGTTTGAACATTCCATAGAAATGAAGGAGGTGTTTCCAAATGACCTATGTTTCTATGGCAATAAATAGAACTTGTGCTGCGTTGGATGGGTCAGGAGTAAGGAATATAAACAGTGTAAGTATGACTATTCCAGGCAGAAATCTACCTTGTAAGAACAGCTTTGTGCAGTGAGCTCAACAACATTGATCAGTTAGCAGTCCGGTTCAGTACAACATTGATCAGGTAGCAAGCCGGTTCGGCAGTGCCAGTAGGAGACACAGATGGGGACAATCAAAGAAGATGCAGGTCAGGACA
Source organism: Pan troglodytes (assembly GCF_028858775.2). Taxonomy (NCBI): domain Eukaryota; kingdom Metazoa; phylum Chordata; class Mammalia; order Primates; family Hominidae; genus Pan; species Pan troglodytes. Next base: position 153,451,628 of record NC_072421.2, read on the forward strand.
AGGATGCAGACATGTACCTGTCACTACCATGGACTTCAGCAGCTTCTTAGTGAGCAGGTTTATGATTAAAGAAGAAAGACATCGTTGATATGTAAGCATGTTACAATTAATTTGCTGTTTAGTTATTAGCAAACTACATCCAGTTTTCAGTTTTTAGGGTTTTTTTTCTTTTTTCTTTTTTGAAACAGGTTCTTGTTCTGTCATCCAGGCTGGAGTGCAGTCGTTATCCAAGCTCACTGCAGCCTTAAACTCCTGGGCTCAGTGGATCCTCCCACCTCAGCCTCCCAAGAAGCTGGGACTACAGGTGCACGCCACCATGGCCAGCTAATTTTTCTTATTTTTTTGTAGAGATGAGGTCTTGCTGTATTGCCCAGGCTGCTCTTGAGCTCCTGGCTTCAAGCCATCCTCCTGTCTTGGTTTCCCAAAGTGCTGGGACTATAGGTGTGACTCACCATGCCTGGCCTACATCCAGTTTAATTTATACTACAGTGTGGGTTTAGCCCTCAAACATGTTTTTGTTTTACATATAAAAATTTGAGATAAAAGAACATTTTTACATTGGTCAATAATGGTACATTTAAACAATGGACGACTATATCCATTAAAATCGTGTTGTGGAAGAATATTCAGTGACATGGAAAGATTGACTCAAGGGCAAGTGAAACGTGTCAAGAGTCTGTTAGGTGCTAGACACTGTAAACTGGGTCCTGGCTGTGTTACTTGCTTACATCCTCCATCATGTGATCTTTTAGATAACAAAATCGAGATACATAGGGATTTGGGATCTTGCACAAAGTCACTCAGGCAGTAGGTGGCAAAGTCAATTCTTACATTCTTTCCCATTGAACACCAAAATCTCAGCTTACCTCAGGGCATTCAACTCTGCTTTCTTGACCCACACCCAGGTAGACCCAATGGACACTTGTAGTTCTTATCCAGCTGGGGTGGTCACCTCATAAAATGGCAACAAGTGGGGGGCCCTTTCTTGTTCTAGTGAGTCAGACTGTATACCTTAAAGATTTCAGAGCACTTCCTATGTACTGAAATTGCCTCATTACCAGGAAGGACATACTTCCAATTTTCACCACCTCCATTTTGCATCCAAGGAAGATTAGATTTCTTGATCTTCTCAATGAAATCTTGAGAAATGGGTGGGCCAATTGAAGAACAGGACTTGGGCCACACTTCTAGATGCCTGTGACTTTTCTGCACTTATTCAGATATTAGGAATTGATTATGAAATCCATGGTGGTTTGATGCTAATGAACTCTCATCTATCTCTCCAGCATGTGTGTAAAGACTTCCAGAGGTACAGGAAGTTGAGGATGAGCTCTCTTACTTCCATCTGGTCTCCATGTAACAAATCATATAACTGCACAATTATCCAAATGCAAATGAAGGAGTCCCTTGATGTTTGGATAACCATATTCATGCCTTGAGTTTGTTATTTCTTGAAATTGCCCTTTTCCGTCTCCTGTTTACCCATGGACAACACTACTTAAGGGCTGGCACTCTGCAACCCATGGCAGCTTGGCTTTGGGGTTCCTTCCAGTGTTTTGTTTTTGTTTTTAACCGAGAAGACAGGAAACAGGCATCTTTGTATATATGGCTTGCCACAGCCCTTCATAGATGGACATGGTGGAGGCTGTGTGGTCCTGGAGAACACTTCCTCTGTGAAGCATCAGGGAAGTTTCTGTTCATTGTGTCTTCACTCTCTCCAATTCACTTGGGGAGTGATAGGGATTATAACACAGTGAGCAGAGGATATTGGGGAATGTCATGCTTAATTTTCTTTTCTTTTTTTTTTTTCTTAAATGACATTTAAAGCTAAAAGAGAATCACAAAGGGTAAGTCTGATTTAAGACATTTCACACATGAAAGAAATCCTGCTTTCATGCGTGTTATGTCACAGGAAAAACTCATTTAGAGTCAACATTCTGCGCCTACTCCGAAATTTTAGCCTGAGGGTTTAAATATTACCTCGCTGCTCTCTAGGACTTTAATTTGAGCTAATTAGAAATGGAACTCATACTAAAACTAATTTAGGAAAGAAGCTGTTGATGTTCTGAAGAAAAACAGCTGTCAGAAATAAGATCATTAGAAAACCATAGTTGTATATGGCACAAAATGTAAAGGAATAGAAATGCTGGGAGAAAGCTTTTATAGAATAACATTTTATCTTTCTTTGGACACTGGTCTAAGGCATGTGAAAGGGCATATTGATTCCCTTGGCACCTGATATGCTCATTTATGGATGAAAAAGCCCAATGACATAATTTAGGTGAGGTTTAAGGCTTGATGGGAGGCATTGGTGCCATTAGAAGGACGGACACAAAGAGTTCTTAAGTAACGGCATCATGGGAAATGATAATTGCACACTCCTTTCTACTATGTCTTGGTTTCCCCAAGCATTTAGAAGTCACGGCTGGGTAGGAACAAATTTATCATGAGTCTGTCTGTGTGTTTGGGAATGCATATGCCTCACAGATGTGTCTGCAGGGGTCTGTGTGATAATGTTCATATATGTGATAGATGTGGACTCTGGGATCTGTATCTGTGTGGACCCTGGGATCTGTACATGTGTGTGAGTGACAGGCTAGGCTAGGCTGAATTTGAGTATCCTCATTCAAAAGGACATATTTAATTGAGGACTGTTATGTGCCTGGTTCTCCATCAGGAAGTGTGATTCAGGTTGGCCAACACAGAGTGGTCCAGGTCCCACTGACTAAAGGACTGTGGGTCCTGCTGCGCCAACTAGGTGCATGGACTGCTTCTGTTTCAGATTCCACAAATCATACAATGAGAATATGCTCTTTGTCAGGCTGCACATCAAGTATTCATGTTTGAGTTATTTAATTCAGTCTGAACCCATTTTAAATATAATAGGAAGTCTTGTTTCAAAATATATCCCTACTCAGGCTTACCTCCATGCTCCCCACCTTCATCCTGCCCACCGTTTTCTCTCACTTGGAAACTGGAGCAGCTCTGAAGGGATGACCCATGGCAGCCTATTTTCCAAAAATGAACCAAAGCTGAACTCTTTCTGGCCTCAGGACCATTGCACTAGCTGCACCCTGTGCCTGGAATCCTTGGCCCACAGGCACTTGCACTTCTCAAATGCTGTCTCCTAAGAGAAACCTTCCCTGACAATCCCCTGCAACACTCTACTCTCACCTCACACTGACCCCCAGGTCTCACACTGACCTCAGGTCTCACACTGACCTCAGCTCTCACACTGATCCCAGGTCTCACACTGATCCCAGGTATTCTTTCTGGATTCATTTTCTTCAAAGCACTAATCGCCGTCTGATATTACACATATGTCTGTGTGTATTCATATGGTTCCCTAATTCACAAGTCATCTGTTCAAGAGCAGTTTTTTTGATTGTCTTGATCAGTCTGTATTTACACTTCCTGCAACATCGTCTGGCACAGAGTAGGAACTCGACAGCTAATTGAGATAATGAATGAAAGAATAACAACATATGCATATCATTAAGAAATATCAAGGAAATGCCAGAAGAAACTACCTTGTTGGGAGAGCTGGTAGGTGTTTGAGAACTTGATTTTTGTCTTTAAGTCTTTGAGCACTGTATGCTGTTATATACTTTGTGCATGAAGTACTTTGAATATAAAATCGGAACAAAGATTTAAAAATATAAAAACTGTCCCAAAGAGGCAAAGGCTTATAACATGAATCTTTAATTTTGGAAGCCACTGATGTAAAATTTTACTGACTTTAGACGGCATTTTACTCTACTTAAGAGTTCAATCATGAAAATTCTCTAGGATAATTCTTTCTTTCCTGTCCTTTTAAAAGAGTAATAGTGATGCCTACCTCTCCCTGCCATGAGCTCTTTCTTCCACTTGCTGCCCCACTTGATGCCCAGTTCCTGGCCCTACTCATCCCCATACCAGACCAGCAGTTCACAGCCTGGCCTAATGACTCGGCAGGTTCTATAGAAGCTCTGCCTGTGGTACTGGAAGGCCACCAGGTTCTGCTCTTCATCATCCCGGGCACAGTTCTCATACCTGGGGTCAAGGCAGGCAAAGGGAAAGAAAAGAGGCAGTGAGTTCCCTCTAGGCAGGATGACTACAGTGCTCATCCTGCCTAGAATGCTTCCCTGCTGTGCCTAATCAGCCATTTTTTCAAAGCCCAACTCCAGACTTACCTCCACCTTGATTGGCCATAAAACACATTGACCTCTAGCTTCTCTAAACTCTAAATTAATTCTGTTTTATACCACAGAACTTGGTGCTTGATCACGTGCTCTGCTTCTAGATTAGCTCACATCATTCTACACTCAGCTCAAGTCCATCTTTCTTTGACAGGCCTTCCTCTAATCACCCTACAGTTCACTCAGCTGCCATTCACCTGACTTCTTCAGATTCCTAGAGAAACTCAGAAGTCTCTTTCTCTTGGCCCAATAACATAGAACAGTAATAGTTGATTCATTTTTCTATTCTCTGATAGAATGACAGCCCATTGTGGAAAGGGGCTGGGTCATCCTGCAGCTCACTTCTGTTCAAGTAGTGAACTTCACTTTCTAACCTGGAACATACTAAGTGTTTAACAAATGTGGATTACATAAATTAAAGCATGAATTAACCTTGTCAAGGTTTATCTTGGTGCCTCAATTTTGTCTAGCATACATATTTGTGTTTTGATACCAATAAATCATAATATCTATATTTTTATTTTTTATTTCTAAAAGTTGATGGTATAAAACAGCATTGTATGGAGAAAAATAGAAATAGGGGATGTGAAAATCATTGAGGGAGGCATAATGAGAAGGAAGGAAGTCTGGGTTTGTGAGAGATGGAGGTTCTCTCTGAAACTAAGAGAGCTAGTGGCCTTACCTCATCCAGTTGGCCCAGGATTTATCTTTTCCATCCACATACTCATAGCAGTTTCTCCCCTTGGTGATCTGAGTTTCAAAAAATAAGGTAAAGACTTTTTAGAGGGTAAAAATCTGAAGAATTATTTTACTCCACGGTCATCAATGGCCTTTGGACCTGCAGAGCTTCAACTGCCAACTGAGACCACATGGCATGCACCTTAGTCATCATCTACACATCTGAGTTGGTTTGTCCAATCAGAGCAGAAGCTCCAAAAGGGAGGATGCACTTCTTTGTCTTTGTACCACTCTGCTCCCACGTACCCTGTGATCTCTAAATAGGAGTTCCATGTTCATGCAAAGACCCTTGAGTACACAGAGCTAACCATGTTATCCCTACCTATATCCTAACATGTAGAAGGTGATGTCCCACCAAAGGCACAGAAGGGATGTGGGAAGACAGAACAGGGGAAACAGCAGGCTCTTCTTACTAGCCAGGAATATCCACTGTTGGCTGCCTCTTCGTCTTCTGTAATTCGGCCCTCATAGGGGCCAGAGTGCAGACCCAGTGGCAGATCAGATGCCTCATTCCATACTCCAAGCCCAGCCTGAGGGATGCCTGATGGCCCAATTCTCAGCCCCGGGGGCAGACTGAGGGCTGAACGGTTGGGATGCCCCTTGTCCACTGCACTGTCCTTTACAAATGTAGGGGGCCCATGAGCAGCACAGCTGTCAATGAAGAAGTTCTGACACATCTCACAATCTGGAAGTGAGGGAAGCAGGGATTAGGAAAGTTGTAATGCATGTTCCTTGATATAAGAGCTTCAGAAAGAGCTTGGCACTCACATTATTTAGCCCCAATCCTGTACTTTAATTCATTCGAGTAAGGGAATGATTTGTGGGCCAAATGATGAAATTATTGTACCAGGACATAACAGCAAGCTGTGTGAGTGGCTGAAAGGGTCACTCACAGAGGTAGTCATCATCCTGTGGCTCGCTGATCTCTTTGTATGCATGACCCTTTCTTCCTCGCAGGCTATACATCTTTCCTTCAGTCTCCTTCCTCCTGAGTTCTAGGTTGGAGAAGAGTAGATGGGTAAAACTGGGAGTGTGGGGTGTTTGTCCTTGTTTCATAAGAAAATGTGAAATCTCCTACCATCAAATTAGCATCTACCTTTCTACATACTCTAGTCTCCCCCTCTTTACTGCTTCAGAGAGACTTAGACCCCACACCCACACTGACTGTAGATGCCTATTCAATTTTAGTTTCTAGCGGTTCTCATTATCCCATTAACCTCCCAGCCTTTCTGCTTACAAAATGGTTCATTCATGCATTTATTTATTCAGAAAATATTTTTTGAGAGTTTATTACATCTTAGGCATTGAACAAAGGCCTGGACATACAACACTAAGAAAGTATAGTCTCTATAGGGGATCTTCTATGTACTAGTTGACATGTGATGGAAAAGGAAATGTAGAAACGCACAAAAGAATATATATTATCAGAGAGGTACTTATTGGACACCTCACATGTATCAATTCATTTATATTTAATTTAATGATTTCAAACAATACATGAGCTCTATATACTTGGTCTCATTTTACAGATTACCATTCAGGAGCCCATGGAATTTATAAGATTTGCCCAAGGCCCCAATGCTTCTGTGTGGATTATAACCCAAGTGAGTGACTTCAAAGTTAATGTTCTTACATGCTATTCAATACTGTATCCAAGGCTAGGCATGGTGGCTCAAGCCTGTAATCCCAGCATTTTGGGAGGCTGAGCTGAGCAGATCACTTGAGGCCAGGAGTTTGAGACCGGCCTGGTCAACATGGTGAAACTCTGTCTCTACTAAAAATCAGCCGGGCACGGTGGTGCACACCTATAATCCCAGCTACTCAGGTGACTGAGGCATGAAAATCGCTATTTTCGTGGAGGCAGAGGTTGCAGTGAACCGAGATCTCACCATTGCACTCCAGCCTGGGTGACAGAGTAAGACTCTGTCTCAGTGAACAAATAAATAAATAATTTTAACAAAATACTGCATCTAACTTCTGGTCTCACAGTTGAGTCCAGCTTAAGCCCAGACCTATCCAAAGTCCACCCCACATAGGTAGACCATACTCACCAACCTTTCTAGAGGACATAGTGGGACTAAATTCCCCTCAAATTTTTTCTTACCCAGTTTTAGTCTAGAGTGCTGTCCAGAGGTACTTGCTTCTCCAGGAGGGGACACTGGTTTCTGAGCCTGCTCTGAGCCACTTGTATTCAGTAAATTTGGCGTTCCTGACAATTCTTTCAAACTAGATTCATTATTGAATGACGCCTTGGGCATTCCCTTTAATGTGAGAATCACATATTAAAAGACAACGTGCATTTATTTAGTTCTTTACGGCTTGCAACATGTTTTCATATGACTGTAGTTAATGTTCAAACCTTGGAAATACCTAGAGTGTCTAAATACTAGAGGGAAAAGACAAGGTCTAAGTGGGTAGTGAATCTGGGACTCTAACCCATGTCTTAAGGCTCTTTCCTTCAACTTTCTCTCAAAACGTTCTATGTAAGTTAAAGGGAAGGAGGAAGAATACTTGGGAAGACTAGCTGGAGAATCAGCAAGATCTGTGAAAGAAGGGGATAAGGGCTTACAGAGAGAAGGAGGGAATCTTCCATAAACTAGTAGACTTTTGATGGAAGGGGAAATGTAGAAAAGCACAGAGGGACAAAGCACATCTGGAAAATGAGGTAATAGGGCAGTAAGGTTCGGAACAGAACAAAGAGATGATTGGCAAAAATATATCTAGACAACTAAGAAAGTGAAGTCAAAGTTGCATGTTGCCATATCCTGGAAAGAATATTTGGCTTTTGAATTAGATTAGTTAGTTCCTGTACCAATTCTGCTTGTCTGCTTGAATAAGGGTGTATTGTTAGCTAATTTCTCTTTAGTTTCCCGATCCAGAAGTTGGCATACATGGTTTTTTTGTTTTGTTTTGTTTTGTTTTGAAAAGGAGTCTTGCTCTGTTGCCTAGGCTGGAATGCAGTGGCATGATTTCAGCTCACTGCAGCCTTCACCTCCCAGGTTCAAGAGATTTTCCTACCTCAGCCTCCCGAGAAGCTAGGATTACAGGCACGTGCCACCACACCCAGCTAATTTTTGTATATTTATTAGAGACAGGGTTTCGCTAGGTTGGCCAGGCTGGTCTAGAACTCCTCACCTCAAGTGATCCACCCACCTCAGCCTCCCAAAGTGCTGAGATTATATGTAAGAGCCCCCGCACCCAGCCCATGCTAATTCTTTTTTTTTTTTTTTTTTGAGAGGGAGTCTCACTCTGTTGCCTAAGCTGGAGTGCAGTGGCACGATCTCAGCTAACTGCAGCCTCCATCTCCCAGGTTCAAGCGATTCTCCTGCTTCAGCCTCCCGAGTAGTTGGGATTACAGGTGTCCACCACCATGCCCAGCTGATTTTTGTAGTTTTAGTAGAGATGGGGTTTCACCATGTTGGCCAAGCTGGTCTCGAACTCCTGACCTCAGGTAATCTGCCCACCTCTGCCTCTCAAAGTGCTGGGATTACAGGTGTGAGCCACTGCCCCCGGCACTAATTCTTAATATTGTAGTGAACATGAAAGATAATAATGTTCACCAAAGTGTTTTTTGAGCTACTTAATACAGTATGAATGTGAGATTAATAATTATTCTCGCCAGGCACAGTGGCTCACACGTGTAATCCCAGCACTTTGGGAGGCCAAGGCAGGCAGATCACCTGAGGTCAGGAATTTGAGACCAGTCTGGCCAACCCTGTCTCTACAAAAAATACAAAAAACTAGCCGGGTGTGGTGGCGGGCACCTGTAATCCCAGCTACTCGGGAGGCTGAGGCAGGAGAACAACTTGAACCCAGGAGGTGGAGGTTGCAGTGAGCCGAGATCGCGCCACTGCACTCCAGCCTGGGTAACAAGAGTGAAACTCTGTCTGAAAAAAAAAAAAAAAAGAAAGAAAAGAAAAGAAAAGAAAAAAATAATTTTTCTCACAGACTGGGTGCGGTGGCTCACATCTGTAATCCCAGCACTTTGGGAGGCCAAGGTAGTAGGATGGCTTGAGCCCAGGAGTTCAAGACCAGCCTGAGCTACATGGCAAAACCCTGCCTGTACAAAACACATAAAAATTAGCCGGGCATGGTGGTGCATGCCTGTGGTCCCAGCTACTCAGGAGGCTGAGGCAGGAGGATCACACTAACCTAGGAGATGGAGGCTGCAGTAAGCCGAGATTGAGCCATTGCACTCCAGCCTTGGCGCAAGAGCCAGACTCTGTCTCAAACCACCCCCTGCCCCTGTAGAAAAATAACAAACGAAAATTATCTCATAGTCCTGATATATCTCTACAGTTGAAATCTAACTCAAAGATATTTTCAGCATTCCTTGACCCTGTTACTTATAGTTTAATTCATAAGCTTGGAATCAATCATTCAGAAAACACTCAGGAGGCTCTCAGAGGCCCTGAGCTGGGCTTGGGAGTTCTGAGAAGAATCAGGAAGGGACTAGACTCCTGAAGAGCTCACAATGAAGAGGCAGCAGGCAGGCTAAACAAATAATTCCAAATAACATGACAGTTCCCTAATTGGAGCCCAGAGGAAGGAGCCGTTACTGCCTTCTACAGGAATGAGCATTTGAAATTGGTTCCAGAAGAATATATTTTTACTTAATAGGGTGTAACCTATATGAAGTCCTAAACCATTTTCTTATTTGTTGTTTCTCAATCTTCGAACCTGAAACTCCTCAGGGCTGGAAGCTGCTTCCTCTGATCAGAATGGGTCCCTTATGAGGGTAGGGACCCTATCTTCTTCTGGTACCATCCACAGTATGAATTGTCTATTTACTTGGAAGCTTCCCTTAATCAGAGTGTTTTAGTGCAAATCTGACTTCACTACAACAGAGAAAAACTGAGGTTGAAAAATCAATTGGACGAATGATGTAAAGACATATGGGTAAGACAGCATAAACTTTATAAAACTATGAAACTTTTAATGATCTTGTAAGTGCTTTAGAGAAGGAGTTTTGGATTAGACTGCACCAACACTGAATGTGATCCCAGGGATATAACTGAACATTTTTATACCTCAGTTTCCTAACCTGTAAAATGGCTATAGTTATAGTACCTACTTAATAGGTACTATATGTGAAGTTGAATAGGTACACATACGTAAAGTTTATTCATGTAAAATGCTTAAAATAAAGTCTGAAAATACTGAGAAAATAACCCATGGTAGCGATTATTGTTGCTGTTCTTATTAACTCTTAAAATAATGATGATGTCAGACACTGCGCTAAAGAGATCAGGAGAGGAAGGCAGTAGTTCCTAGGATAGTCTGTACATTCTCCTTCTCTTACCTGTATTTGGATCTATGACGAAGGTTTCTTGTCAACAGGATTTGGGAGATACTTACCTTCTGGTGTTTACTCTGTTCTCCTCTGAAGGCCATCCAAGGAGGTTTGACTAAAAGGTGATGAGAAATCAGTGGTTTGGTTGGTAAATGTTTCCAAACTCTAGAGATTTTTTTTTTCTTTTTGATATGGAGTCTCCCTCTGTCGCCCAGGCTGGAGTGCAGTGGCACAATCTCCCCTCACTGCAACCTCCGCCTCCCGGATTCAAGCAATTCTCCTGCCTCAGCCTTGTGAGTTGTTGGGAACTACAGGTGTGCACCACCACACCCAGCTAATTTTTGCATTTTTAGTAGAGATGGGGTTTCTCCATGTTGGCGATGCTGGTCTCGAACTCCTGACCTTAGGTGATCCACCTGCCTCGGACTCCTAAAGTGCTGAGATTACAGGCGTGAGCCACTATGCTCGGCCTAACTCTGGAGTTTCTCATTAGAGACAGAGAATTCTGAATCAGAGAGTGATGATTCCAAGTATTATCCAAGGGCAATTTGGAAATGTTTTCTGAAGTATCATTAAGGCCTATGCTTCTATTGGGGGCATTGCTAATTTTCTTAAGATTTAAAAAAATAGATAAAACTTCATCTTTGTTTCAGCCTATCTGTAAAGGTATACCTAATAAGGTGTTTATTACATTAATTTTTAAAATGTAAATTGACCTTTCATGACAAACACACTGAACAAACTAGGAATAGAAGGAAATCACCTCAATGTAAAAAGGTCATATAAGAAAAGCCCTTTTTTTTTTTTTTTTTTTTGAGATGGAGTCTCGCTCTGTCACCCAGGCTGGAGTGCAGGGGTGCAAGGTCGGCTCACTGCAAGCTCTGCCTCCTGGGTTCAGGCCATTCTCCTGCCTTAGCCTCCCGAGTAGCTGGGACTGCAGGTGCCTGCCAGCACGCCCAGCTAATTTTTTGTACTTTTAGTAGAGATGGGGTTTCACCGTGTTAGCCAGGATGGTCTCGGTCTCCTGACCTTGTGATCCTCCCACCTCGGCCTCCCAAAGTGCTGGGATTACAGGCGTGAGCCACCGCGCCCAGCCGAAAAGCCCATTTTTTAACATCATAGTCGATGATGAAAAACTGAAAGCCTTCCTTCTAAGGTCATAAACAAGGTAAGGATTTCCAGTCTTGCTACTTCTATTCAACATAGTCCTGTAAGTCGTAGCCTGAGCAATTAGGCCAGTAAAATAAATAAAAGGCATCCAAATGGAAAGGAAGAAGTAAAATTATCTCTGTTTGCAGATGACATGATCTTACATGCAGAAAACTATAATGATTCATTAGCTGGGCATGGTGGCGGGCACCTATAGTCCCAGCTACTCGGGAGGCTGAGGCAGGAGAATCACTTGAATCTGGGAGGCAGAGGTTGCAGTGAACCGAGATCATGCCACTGCACTCCAGCTTGGGCGACAGAGCGAGACTCCATCTAAAAAAATCAATAAAAATAAAAAATAAAACTATAAAGATTTTACCAAAAAATTGTTAGAAGTAATACACGAATTTGGGCTGGGCATGGTGGCTCAAGCCTATAATCCCAGCACTTTAGGAGGCCGAGGTGGGGGGATCACGAGGTCAGGAGACCGAGACCATCCTGGCTAACATGGTGAAACCCCATCTCTACTAAAAATACAAAAAATTAGCTGGGCGTGGTGACGGGCGCCTGTAGTCCCAGCTACTCAGGAGGCCGAGGCAGGAGAATGGCATGAACCTTGGAAGTGGAGCTTGTAGTGAGCCGATATCATGCCACTGCACCCCAGCCTGGATGACAGAGCGAGACTCCGTCTCAAAAAAAAAAAAAAAAAAAAAAAGAAGTAATACATGAATTCAGCATACAAAAGCAACACCCCAAATCAGTTGTGTTTCTATTTAGTAAAAATGAGCAATCCAAAAAGGAAATTAAGAAAAAAATCCCAATCACAATAGCATCAAAAAGAATAGAATAATTAGGAATAAACTTAACCAAGGAGGCAAAAACTTGAACACTGAAAACTACAAAACAGTGCCGACAGAAATTTAAGGAGACACAAATAAATGGAAGACATCCTGTGTTCGTGGATTTGAAGACTTAATATTGTTAACATGTTCATACTATCAAAATGATCTATAGATTCAATGCCCTGTCTATCAAAATGCCAATGCTATTATTTTCAGAAATGGAAAAATATCCAAAAAATCATATAGAATCTCTGAGGACCCAGAATAGCCGAAACAATCTTGAAAAAGAAGGATAAAGTTGAAGGCCTCACTCTTCCTGATTTCAAAGCATATTACAAAGCTACAGTAATCAGAAAAGTATGGTACTGGTATAAAGACAGACATATAGACCAATGGAACAGAATAGAGAGGCCAGAAATAAACCCTTGTGTATATGGTCAAATGATCTTCAGCAATGATGCCAAGACTACACAGTGGAGGAAAGGACAGTCTGCAAGAAATTGTATTGGGAAAACTGGATATACATATGCAAAAGAGAAGACAGACTCTTACCACATATCTCATATAAAAATTAACTCAAAATAGATTAAAGACTGAAATGTAAGGTCTATAAGTACAGAACTTCAAGAAGAAAACACAGAGGAAAAGCTTCATGACATTGAAATGAACAATAACTTCTTGTATATGACACCAAAAGCATAAGCAATAAAAGCAAAAATAGACAAGTAGGACTACATCAAACTTAAAAACTTCTGTGTAGCAAAGAAAACAATCAACACAGTGTCAAGGCATCCTACAGAGTGGAAGAAAATATATGCAAACCATGTATCTGATAAAGGGTTAATGTTGCTGAGTGCAGTGGCACATGACTATAGTTCAGCTATTCAGAGGCTGAGGTGGGAGGATCACTTGAACCCAGGAGTTCGAGACCAGCCAGGGCAACATAGTGAGACCTCTGTCTCAAAAAAAAGAAGATAAAGAGTTAATATCCAGGCCAGGCACTGTGGCTCATGGGTGTAATCCCAGCACTTTGGGAGGCTGAGGCAGATGGATCACTTGAGGTCAGGAGTTCATGACCAGCCTGGCCAACATGGTGAAACCCTGTCTCTACTAAAAATACAGAAGATTAGCTGGGCGTGATGGTGTGTGCCTGTAATCCCAGCTACTCGGGAGGCTGAGGCAGAATAATCGCTGGAACCTGGGAGGGGGAGGTTGCAGTGAGCTGAGATCGCGCCATTGCACTCCAGCCGGGGTGACAAGAGCGAAACTCTGTCTAAAAAAAAAAAAAACAAAAAAAAACCGAAGAAAGAGTTAATATCCAGAATATATGAAGAACTCCTATAATACAACAACAAAACAAATAATTAAATAATGGGTGCTATGGGCTGAATTTTGTTTCCCCCAAATTCATATGCTGAAGCATATTTAATACCTCAATATGATGGTATTTAAAGATGGAGCCACTGGTAGGTAATTAGGGCTAGGTGATGTCATGAGGGTGGGGCCCTTAGGATGACATTAGTGCTTTTGGTCGGGTGCGGTGTCTCATGCCTGTAATCCCAGCACTTTGGGAGGCTGAGGTGGGCAGATCACTTGAGGCCAGGAGTTTGAGACCAGCCTGGTCAACATGGTAAAACCCCATCTCTACTGAAAATACAAAAATTAGCTGATGTGCCCCTGTAGTCCCAGCTACGTGGGGGGCTGAGGCAGGAGAATTGCTTGAACCCGGGAGGTGGAGTTTGCAGTGAGCTGAGATTGCACCACTGAACTCCAGCCTGTGGCAACAGAATGAGGCTGTCTAAAAAAAAATCTTCTAGTAGGTATTATTGCTTTTATAAGAAGAGGAAGAGAGAAATTCCTTCTCCTTCCTGCTGTTGGCACACAAATAATTCATGTAAATACACAGTGAGCTGGAGGCTGACTACAAGTCAGGAAGAGAGCCCTCACCGGAACCCAACCATGCTGGCACTCTGATTTTTTACTACCAGGCTTCAGAAATGTCAGAAAACAAATTTCTGTTGTTTAAGCCACTCAATGTGTGGTATTTTCTTGTGGCAGCCTGGGCTGACTAATACAATGGGCAAAAAGCTTGAATAGACATTTCTCAAAAGAAGATACATAAATGGCCAAGAAGCATATGAAAATATGCTTAACATCACTAATCATCAGGGAAATGAAAATTAAAACCACAATGAGATATCACCTTATCCTGTTATGATAGCCTCTGTCAAAAAACCAGAAAATAGCAATGTTGGCGAAGATGTGGAGAAATTAGAACACTTGCTTATTGTCGGTGGGTAGCTTAGTCTGTTTTCTGCTGCTTTCCTAGAATGCAAGAGAGTGGGAAATTTATGTGTTTGTTTGTTTTTCTGAGATGGAGTCTCGTTCTGTTGCCCAGGCTGGAGTGCAGTGGTGTGATCTCGGCTCACTGCAACCTCTGTCTCCCGGGTTCAAGTGATTCTTCTACCTCAACCTCCCAAGTAGCTGGTAATACAGGTGCATGCCACCATGCCTGGCTAATTTTGTATTTTTAGTAGAGATGGGGTTTTGCCAAGCTGGCGAGGCTGGTCTCGAACTCCTGACCTTGTGATCTGCCTGCCTTGGCCTACCAAAGTGCTGGGATTACAGGCGTGAGCCACTGTGCCTGGCCCAGAGTGGGTAATTTATAAAGAAAATAATTATTTGGCTTGTGGTTCTGGAGGCTGGGAAGTTGAAGAGCATGGCACTGGCATCTTGCAAGGGTCTTCAAGCTGCATCATGACATGGTAGAAGGGTAAGTGTGCATGTGAGACAGAGAGAAAGACAGGGAAGGGCCCAACTCATCCTTTTCATCAGGAACCCACTCCTGCAATAACTAACCCACTCCTGTGATAATGGCATTAATCCATTCATGAGGTTGGAGCTATCATTACCGAATCACCTCTTAAAGGCTCCACCTCTTAATACTGTTACAATGGCAATTAAGTTTCCAATACATGAACTTCCACACATTCAAACCATAGTAGTGGGAATGTAAAATGGTGCAGACACTGTAAAAAAACAGTATGGCGCTTCCACAAAAAATTAAAACCAGAACTACCTTCTGATCCAGAAATTCCACTTCTGGGTATATAATATATTAAAAAGAATTAAAGGCTGGGCGCAGTGGCTCATGCCTGTAATCCCAGCACTTCGGGAGGCCGAGGCAGGCAGATCATGAGGTCAGGAGATCGAGCCCATGAGGCAGGCGGATCATGAGGTCAGGAGATCGAGACCATCCTGGCTAACATGGTGAAACCGCGTCTCTACTAAAAATACAAAAAATTAGCCTGGCGTGGTGGCAGGCGCTTGTAGTCCCAGCTACTTGGGATGCTGAGGCGGGAGAATGGCGTGAACCCGGGAGTCAGAGCTTGCAGTGAGCTGAGATTGCGCCACTGCACTCCAGCCTGGGCGACAGAGCGAGACTCCGTCTCAAAAAAAAAAAAAAAGAATTAAAAACGATCTCAAAGAGATATTTGCACACTGATAGTTATTACAGCATTATTCACAATAGACAAGAGGCGAAGCAACCTAATATCCATTGACAAATGAATGGATTTTCAAAATGTGGTATATACATGCAGTAGAATATTATTCAGCCTTAAAAAAGAAGAAAATCTTGTCACATGCTGTGACATGGGTGAATCTTGGGAACATTCTGCTAAGTGATTAAATAAGCCAGTCACAAAAAGACAAATGTTTCATGGCTGATTCCACGTATATGAGGTATCTAAAGTAACCAAATTCATAGAAACAGAATTGCAGTTGCCAGGAGCTGGAGGGAGGAAGCAATGGAGTGTTATTGTTCAATGGGTTAGGGTTTTAGTCATGCAAGACAAAGAGTTCTAGGGATCTATTGCACAACAGTGTGCATATAGTTAATAAAGTTGTATGCTTAAAAATGGTTAGAAGAGTAAATATATGTTGTTTGATTTCCACAATAGAAAATAAATTGATTTAAATTGGGGATTTTAACTGAGTTCAGATAAAGATGTATAGATGTGTGGTAAACCACGGGAGATAGATTCCCTCTAAAGAGACATTCTTTTCATGTCAAAACATTTGCAGAAAAGCAAACGCTGGCCTTTCATTCCTCTACATTACATTAAGGTCTTAAGGAATCTCAAATCCACAGATGGGGAAATCGTAGACCCAATCCAAGTTGCTTTCTCCAGTTTGGGCAGATTGACTGTTTTTACTTCTAAACTCTCCTAACCAAGCAGTAGAAGAGGAAATGAGCTTTGCACTTCTATTTTATAATTATGGTACGTTATTTTATCTACTTGATGCTGTCTCTGGTCAGTGACGTATGGGAAAGATCAGGGCAACTAAACAGCTCTCTGAAACCCGCTCCAGAATCGAGACAAAGAAGTAGATACATTTTGGTATAAGAGGATCATATAGTAAGATTAAATGTACATAAATGATGTATCTTTACTTAATATTATTTCTTCTAAGACATTTAACTCAATAACTATTATGAGATTGGTGTTAGAAAGCTTTTTTGTGGATTTGCAGTTTAATTGTTTTCTTTAATTGTTCTGTGATTTATTAACATTGTTTAGCAAAAACAAAGTTTTCTTTTTTTAAAAAAAAGAATGACAATTTTTTTTTTTTTGAGATGGGGTCTCGCTCTTTCGCCCAGGCCGGAGTGCAGTGGTGCTATCTCGGCTCATTGCAAGCTCCGCCTCCCGGGTTCATGCCATTCTCCTGCCTCAGCCTCCTGAGTAGCTGGGACTACAGGTGCCCGCCACCGTGCTGGCTAATTTTTTGTATTTTTAGTAGAGATGGGGTTTCACCGTGTTAGCCAGGATGGTCTTGATCTCCTGACCTCATGATTCGCCCGCCTCGGCCTCCCAAAGTGCTGGGATTACATTGTGCTGGTTTGTTGAACATTTATGTTTTTGAGGGAAGACTCTTTTTCCTTTGTTAAATTCTGAAATGTAGCTGAGACCTAAACTGAGGCCGGTTTCAGGAGGTCACTTTTTTTTCCCCCCGAGACGGAGTCTTCTCATTCTGTTGCCCAGGCTGGAGGGTGGTGGCACGATTTCGGCTCACTGCCACCTCCACCTCCTGGGTTCAAGCTATTTCCCAGCTTCAGCCTCCTGAGTAGCTGGGATTATAGGCACCCATCACCATGCCCAGCTATCTTTTTTTGCATTTTTAATAGAGATGGGGTTTCACCATGTTGGCTGGGCTTGTCTCAAACTCCAGACTTCAAGTGACATGGTTGCCTCAGCCTCCCAAAGTGCTGGGATTACAGGTGTGAGCCACCATGCCTGGCCAGGAGGTCACTTCTAAATCTTACTGGGGGCTATGCACGGTGGCTCATGCCTGTAATCCCAGCACTTTGGGAAGCTGAGGTGGGAGGAACACTTGAGCCCAGGAGTTTGAGGCTGCAGTGAGTTATGATTGTGCCACTGCACTCCAGCCTGGGTGACAGAGTGAGACCTTGTCTGTAATAATAGTAACAATCATCATCATCATCATCATCATCATCATCATCATCCCAGCATTTTGGGAGGCCAAGGCAGGCAGATCACTTGAGGCCAGGAATTCGAGACCAGCCTGGCCAACACGGTGAAACCCCATCTCTACAAAAAATACAAAAATTAGCTGGGCAAGGTGGTGCACATCTGCAGTCCCAGCTACTCGAGAAGCTGAGGTGGGAGAATTGTTGAACCTGGGAGGTGGAGGCTGCAGTGAGCCGAGATTGTACCACTGTACTCCAGCCTGGATGACAGAGCAAGACTCTGTCTTAAAAAAAATAAAAATAGGCCAGGTGTGGTGGCTCATGGCTGTAATCCCAGCGCTTTGGAAGGCCAAGGTGGGTAGATCATCTGAGGTCAGGAGTTCGAGACCAGCCTGACCAACATGGAGAAATCCCATATCTACTAAACAAAATTACAAAAAATTAGCTGAGTTTGGTGGCGCATGCCTGTAATCCCAGTTATTTGGGAGGCTGAGGCAGGAGAATCGCTTGAACCTGGGAGGCAGAGGTTGCCGTGAGCCAAGATCACGCCATTGCACTCCAGCCTGGGCAACAAGAGCGAAACTCCATCTTTAAAAAAAAAATCCTCCTTCCCTTCCCTCTTACCTTGCTGCCTAGGTGTCCATTCTTCATCGGAATCTTCTGTGTCATCCACCTGGAGTTTGATGGCCTGCCTTCGGTGACACATGAAAGCTGGTCGAGTGGCTCTGAGACCTGAAAAGAAGCAAAAAATTTTGCTCTGAAACGGAAGAGCTGGGAGGAGGAACAAAGGGCAGTGGCAATGGAAAGCACCACAAAGCCAGTGCTGCTCAGTCTGATGAGCTGGGAGAGTCTTGAACAAGGTCAAGATGTGACCTCTGCATGGTCAGTATCCACACACAACCCTGCACTGACGCAAAAGAACAATATTTCCCTCCAGATTTGTCTCCGTGCAAAAGGGAATTGTGGGCAGATGCCGCCACCTGATAATTAAAATAATATAGGGACCAAAGACCTGTTTTATATCGCCCAGGCTGGTCTGTGCCCAGCACTTCCTGTTACCTATAGTAATCAGTGCATTATAGTTCATTTTCACATTCCTATAGCGAGTTTTCTCCCAGTCTCCCATTTCTGCCCATTCTTCCTTGGTGAAGTATATGGAAATGTCTTTGAAGGCATCTTTGACCTAGAGGAAGTAACAGATTCCATCAGTGATTTACTAATACACATCGAGCTGGTCCTTTTCCTCTACCCTGTGTGTAGGGCACAGCCTGGGGCCTCTGGGAGTCTCTGTGAAACATAAAGACCTTCCCTCCTTCTCCAGATTGTGTCCTGTTTAACTGAGCAGACACTGAGCATTTTCCTAGCTCTCTGCTGACACAGAGCAGTCACTGATGCTAGTGTCCTTTTCTCCCCCATGTCCTGGCCAGGACCAGCTGCCCCCATTCCATGCACATTCAGACAGAGTCACCCAAGGGTACAGGCCAGGAGTCTGCAGCACTCCAGAGATCAGCTCCTGCTGGGAGTCTGGCTTCGCCTCCCCAACTTCTCACCATGGGCTTCCGCTCTGTTCTCTCTGTGTCTCCTTCTGGGCTCTCCTCTTGGGACCTTTCAGGGCTCATGGTGCTGGGACTGTCTAGAAGGCCCTGCTCCAATTCTGCGTGTGGGAAGGGCCCCTGAGTCTCCCAGCTCCTAGGCCAAAGGCTCCTGTGGAAGGAGAAGGTGCTGAGATGGGGCAACAGCCCTGAGCACTACCCAGAACCAGGCTCTGTCTTCTCCATCTGGCTGGGGTGTTCAGAGCAGGAAGACTGGGTTCCTGGTGAGGTCTCGAGCACCCCAGGGAGGTCTGGGGGTACTGATGGGATGGGAAGGCCTCCACTGGCCATGAGCTGCCACCTAATGTAAGCTGGATTTTGTTCTTTTAGTTCCCCTGCAGCTTGGCTCATTTGGAGAAGGGTGGCGCAGGTGCCTGGAGGGTTGTAGCTACTGGTGTTTGAGGGGAGTCCTGAGGTGTGAGAGCCAGAGGAGTCCCAAGGAGACCTTGAGGCCCCCTGACTGCTGGGACTTGGGTCACACTGAGGAGCAGGGTTCTGTTTTAGCGAGGCAAAATGAACATTTTGCATAGACAGGATTTGGGGATCTCTACCTGGGGATTCTAGAAAAATCCAGGAGTAAAGCAGTCTGCATCTCTAAGGGGAAGCTATCTCTCAGGTTGAGATTTGGGGTCCCTCAGGCTGAGGGGATTTGAGATGTCTTAGACTGAAGAAATTGGGGTTTCTCAGGTTGAGGGAATTTGGGGTATCTCGAGCTGAGGAGCTTTGGTATCCCTCAGGCTGATAGTATTTGTGGTTTTTCAGGATGAGATTAGGGGTCTTTTAGGCTGAAGAGATTTGGGGTGCTCTAGTTGACAGGATTTGAGATTCATCAGGTTAAGGGGATTTGGGGTTCCTCGGGATGAAAGGATTTGGGATATTTGAGGCTGAGGAAATTCTGGGTCTCGGGTAAAGGAGATTTGGGTCTCTCATTAATGGGTTTTAGGGTGTTTGACACTGAGGTTATTTGGTCCTTGAAGCTGACGGGGTTGAGTTGTCAGGCTATTTAGGTTATCTGTGGTTGGGGAAATTTGGTCTCTCTGAGATATTTAGGGTTCCTCAGGCTGAGGTATTTGGGGTGCCTTAGGGTGAGGGAAATTGTGGCTCCTCAGGCTCAGAATATTTGGGGATCTAAGCATTAGGAGATTCGATGTTCCTCTGGGTGAAGGGATTTGGGGTGTCTGAAGCTGAGGTACTTTGGGGGTTTCATGCTGAGGGGATTTTAAATCCCTCAAGGTGGCAGGATTTGGGGTCTTTTGAGGCTGAGAGGATTTGGAGCTTCTCAGGGTGAGGGGATCTGGGGTCTCCTAGGCTAAAATTTGAAGGTCTTGGGATGAGGGTTTACAAGGGTTTCACGCTGCACGACAAAGGCTCCCCATGCTCTTCACAGTCTCCCGTTTTCTCCTGCCGCGGTGTTCACCCTGGCCGGGCGTCTTCTCGGAGCCGCTCAGGAGGTGAGACGCGGTGGGTGCCAGCCTGTAGTGCTGCCAGCCAATCAGCGTTGAGACCAAGGCGAGCCCGCCAATCGGCAGTCAGGAGGTGCTAAAGGGAAGGGGAGTAGGGCGGAGCCTTGCCTGTCAGTCATGGGCACAACCCGGTTTTGGGCTCAGGAGGTCGGGGAGGGGCCTGGCTTTTCCCGCCCCTGGGGAAGGTCCCGCCCCTGGGGAAGGTCCTGCCCCACCCCGCTGGGATTGCGTGCAACCATCTGGAATCCTCCCGCGCACAGGCGCAGTTTCGCGGTTTTATTACTTGGTTTTCCCCAACGCCGGTGTTTGCGACTGAGCCGCGAGTCGGGGCTGCTCCTCACGTCCCTCCTCAGGCCTGGGTCTTCTGAGGGGACGCTGTGTCTTTTTGAATTGCCAGAGTTCTTGCACTGACTCTCATCTGGGAGGGTTGGTGTTCCTTTAACTGCGGTGTAAGTTGGGTATTGTCAGCTCGCTTCGTTTCTGGATGCTTCAGAGGGCCAGGGTTCTGTACAGGACCCTTACGGGTGGGTGAATTGTGCTTGGTTTCACAGATGTTGTATTAGCTGGCCAATTTTGGTGTTGTAGTTAGGGCTGTGATCCAATAGATGGTGCTTAAGAGGAACAGCTGCTATCTCCAGCAGCAAGGTTCTTTTGTACTTCGCGTTCGCAGGTGTGCTTTGCATTGAGACGGGAGAGCGATAGCCCCTCATCAGCTCCTGGACCTTGAGGGGAGCCTCCTGTGATCACTGGCGCCTGCCTGCGTTTCTTTTGTTAGGTGTTCTGAGCTGCGGGGCTCCCTAGGGCAGAGGCTGCATAGGTCGCCCCCTTTCTGGACTGGCCCTCTGGAGGGAGGCATGCCTCGCTCCCTCGTTGCCCAGGATCCCACATGTCTCACCTCTCTCAGTGCTCTGAGAGTGGGGGCTCCTCCTCCGTTCGAGTGCTGGCCACAGATCTCCCCCTCGGTATCCCTAGCTACGTGCCACAGCCCTGGGGACACCAGGAAGTCCTATGGCTTGGGGTTGGGCTCTTGCTGCGCTGGGGAATCCAATGTGCTCCTGGGTCACGGGGAAGGTACTCAGGTGGAGCAATGCACTCAGGCTGGGCTGCAGAGGCTGCACTGTGCACCTACTCTTGCAGAGTGGCTAGGCATGGGCCCTGGGAGGGGCCAGTGGACAGGAGGACTTGCAGAACGGAGGCACCCAAGTCCCACAGGGAAGCTGCCACTGCTGTCTCCTGGCTCAGACGTCAGCTGCTGCCAGAGTCTCCTCCAATTAAAATTGATTTAATTAGCATATTGTTCTGCGGGCTGTACAGGAAGCATGATGCTGGCACCTGCTTGGCTTCTTGGGAAACTTACACTCATGGCTGAAGGCAAAAGGGGAGTCAGCAATTGACATGGCCAGAGCAGGAGGAAGAGAGAAAGATGGGGAGGTGCTGTACACTTTTAAACAACCAGATCTCACTGTACAGTTCCAAAGACGGATGGTGCTAAACCATTCATAAGAAGTTTGTCCTGTGATCCAATCACCTCCCACCAGGCCCGACCTCCAACACTGGGGATTACATTTCAACTAAGTTTTGGACACAGATCCCAACCAGATCATTCCATTCTATGGAATGCTACCGTGTAATGCATCATCTATTATCATTAATTCAAAATAAATTAAAGACTGAAATGTAAGACCTAAAAGTACAGAACTCCAAGAAGAAAAAAAATAAAATCTTTATAACATTGTAATGAACAATTACTTCCTGGATATGACACCAAAAGTATAAGCAACCAAAGCAAAATTAGATAGATGGGAGTACATCAAACTTAAAAACTTCTGTGTAGCAAAGGAAACAATCAACAGAGTGACAAGGCAACCTATATAGAAAGGGAGAAAATATTTGCAAATCATATAACTGGTACGGAGTTAATATCCAGAAACTTATAAAAAAAAGTCTTATAACTCAACAACAAACAATAACTTGACTGAAAAATCAGGTGGGGTGCAGTGGCTTATGCCTGTAATCGCAGCACTTGGGAGGCCAAGGAGGGAGGATTGTTTGAGGCCAGGAGTTTCACGTTAGCCTGAGCAACATTTTGAGGCCTATCGCTACCAAATTATGTTTTTTTAATTAGCTGGGTGTAGTGGTCCATGCCTTAAGTCCAAGTTACATGGGAGGCTGAGGTGGGAGGTTAACTTGAGCCCAGGAGTTCAAGACTAGCCTGGGCAACATAGGGAGATCCCAACTGTACAAAAAAATTAAAAAATTAGCTGGGTGTGGCGGCACTTGCCTGGAGTCCTAGCTACTTGGGAGGCTGAGGTGGGAGGATTGCTTGAGCCCAGGAGTTTGAGCCTAAAACGAGTTATGGTCACACTTTTCTGTAATGTCACAGAAATGGGATCACACATTATGTGATCTTTTCAGAGTGGCTTCTTTCACTTAGCAATGTGCATGTCAGATTCATCAATGTCTTTGCATGGCTTCATAGATCACCCCTGTTTCTCGCTGAATAGCATTCTATTGCATGGATGTACCCAACTTGGTTATTCATTCACCTATTGAAGGTCATCCTGACCCCTTAAAGTATTTGGCCATTATGAAGAGATCAACTGTACATAACAGCATATTGGCTTTTGTTTGGACTTAAGTTTATAAAGTTGTTATCTAAATACCTAGTAGTTGGCCATGTGCAGTGGCTCACACCTGTAATCCTAGCACTTTTGGAAGCCGAGGTGGGTGGATTGCCTGAGCTCAGGAGTTTGAGACCAGCCTGGGCAACACGGTGAAACACCTTCTCTACTAAAATACAAAAAATTAGCCAGGCGTGGTGGTGTGTGCCTGTAGTCTCAGCTACTTGGGAGGCTGAGGCAGGAGAATGGCGTGAACCCAGGAGGTGGAGGTTGCAGTGAGCCAAGATCGCACCACTGTACTTCAGCCTGGGTGACAGAGCGAGACTCCATCTCAAAAAAACAAAAAACAAAACAAAAACAAAACCAAATAAACAACAACCAAAAAAAAAAAACCAAAAAAAAAAAAAACCCCAAAACCTAGGAGTGCTTCTATGGTGAGAGCATGTTTAACTTTAATATAAACTGCTGTATTGTTTTCTGAAGTTGCTGTATCATTATGCATTCCACTATCATTGAATGAGAGTTCCTGTTGCAACTTATTTTAATTTTATTTATTTATTTGTTTTTTTGAGAGAGTCTTGCTCTGTAGCCCAATCTGAGTGCAGTGGCATGAACATTGCTCACTGCTGCCTCTACCTCCCAGGCTCAAGCAATTCTCCCACCTCAGCTGGGATTACAGGCATGTGCCACCAGGGCTGGCTAATTTTTTTTTTAATTTTTGTTAAAGATGAGGGTCTCACTATGTTGCCCAGGCTGGTCTTGAACTCCTGGTTTCAGTTGATCCTCCTGACTTTGCTTCCCAAACGGATGGGATTACAGGTATGAGCCACTGTGCCCCGCCTCCTATTGTAATTTTTATTGCATTAAAAAAAGATTTTAGTCAGTTTAGTAGATGCTCAGTGGTATACCATTGTTGCATTAATTTGCTTTTCCCTCTTGACAAGTGCCATAAGTGTTCTTTTGGATGCTTGTTTGCTGTCTTATATCATTTTTAGTGAGGTGTCAACCTTTTAGTTGTGTTGTTTTCTTGTTGAGCATTAGAATTTCTTTGTATATTTTGCATATAAGTCCTTTTCAGGTTTGTTTTATAAATATTTTCTCTCAGTCTGTGGCTTTGTTTTTGATTCTTGTAACAGGATGTTTCACAGAGTAGACATTTCAAATTTTAATAAAGTCCACATTATCAATTTCTTTTTCTTTTATGGACTAGCTTTTGCTATTGTATCTAAAAATTTATCACCAACCCAAATCCATGTAGGTTTTCTTCTATAACTTTTACTATTTTATATTTGGAAATTTAAGTCTATAGATTATCTTGAGTGATTTTTTGGTTGACCCGTGAAGTTTGTGTCTTTGTTCATTCCCCCACTATGGTTTCTGTTGTGCTGTCACCACTTGTGGAACAGACTTTTCTTTCCCCATTGAATTGCGTTTGCCGCATGACAAAATCAGTTAACTGTATTTATTCGGGTCTTTTGGGTTCTCTATTGCGTTCCATTTATCTTTTTGCTTATTCCGTCACCAATATCACTCTTCATTACTTTAGCTTTGTGGTAAAGATAACAATAGTAAGTTATTGTTTCTAAACGAGGACTATCTGCATTTATTTATATATTTTTTATTCCTCTCAACCATGATTCAGTTTCCTGAATGCATATTTGTTTGTCTTTTGTTAGATTTATACTCAATGAATTGAAATTTTAAAGAGTATCATTTACAATAGCACACCCAAAATTTAATTCATTAAGTTCAAATTATTCCTATACATTATTGGTGATATAAAAAAAATCAGCTAGGGCTGGGCGCGGAGGTTCTCGCCTGTAATCCCAGCGCTTGGGTGGCTGAGGCGGGAGGATTGCTTGATCCTTGGAGGCGGAGGCTGCAGTGAGCCAAGGTCATGCCACTGCCTCTCCAGCCTGGGCTACAGAGCAAGCCTCCGTCTCTAAAATAAGAAAGAGAAAAAGAAAAAGAAAATCCATTGACCTTTGTCTACTGGCCATCTTCTTTACTTGTTAAAAATCTCCATGCGTTCTGATCAAGGCATGTAATGGTGGGCTCGATTTCAGTTGAAATTTCCAAAATCATGGCCCGGAGTAATCTGGAGGCTGAATTTCAGAGATTCCCGAGGGCTGCCGCGAGGGGGCGCCCAGCCCCTGCTAAACCCGAGCGCTGCGCGCTTGAGCCGTCTCTGATCCGCAAGGCGGCGTTGCGGGGCGTTTACCGTGAGGACAGAGCTTCCTCCCCTCAGGACGCGGCTGGGAGAGGCTGCGGCCTCGGGAGACATGGGGACACTTGGGGCCGCGTCCACAGTGAGACAAGGAGACGCTGCTGCAGCTTCGGGACACCTGGGGCCGCCCAGGCGAAGATGAGGAAAAAGCTTCCTGTTGCCGTTGAGTGTAGCGGCGGGAGCGCGGCCGTGTTTCCCTGTCCGCCGTTTGTAGCGGGACCTCACTTTATATTAATAAAAGCGTCCCCTCATGAGGGCTTGGGCTGGTCACCCCCAGCGCAGGCCAAGATGCAGGTTATGGATGTGAGTTTGTTTCTGGGGAGAGACCCTGGTACCAGGAGAGGAGACGCGGTCAGGAGGTTGGGGACGGGAAGGCGCCACAGCCTGAGGCCAAGAAAACAGGCGCCCCCGGATCAGTGCTCGTTTTTTTTTGTTTGTTTGTTGTGTGTGTGTGTGTGTGTGTGTGTGTGTGTGTGTGTGTGTGTGTTTTGAGACCGAGTTTCGCTCTTGTTGCCCAGGCTGGAGTGCAGTGGCGCCATCTCAGCTCACTGCAACCTCCGCCTCCCAGGTTCAAGCGAGTCTACTGCCTCAGCCTCCCGAATAGCTGGAATTACAGGGACCCGCCACCACGCCCAGCTAAGTTTTTGTATTTTTAGTAGAGATGGGGTTTCACTATGTTGGCCAGGCTGGTGTCAAACTCCTGACCTCAAGTGATCCACCTGCCTTGGCTTCCCAAAGTGCTGGGATTGCAGGCAGGCCTGAGCCACCATGCCCGGCTGCTTTTTTTTTTTCTAAATTAAAAAAATTTTAGGCTGTCTTTGCTTTGATAAAATACATAGGAGTATTTTGTGTGAAGTTGCTGTAACTGCTGGGGAATCCAAGAGAAGGGATAAGTTAAACTTTGCTATTGCAATATTCCTAGAAGAAGGAAATTATTGTAAACTATAAACAACCACATTAATACCTTGTCAGTAAAGCAGAGACATCAAACTTCATTATAGAGGCCAAACCAATCCAAATCCAGGTCAGTGGAAGCTGTATACCAAGCGCCCTGCTGTCATGTCAGTATTGCGGCTGTCATATCAGTATTACAGGTGTCATATGTGTCTTAGGGGTGTCATAGTACTATTGTGGGTGTCATCAGTATTGCGGGTGTCATGTCTGTATCATGGGCGTCATATCACTGTTGCAGGTGTCCCATCAGTCTTATGGGCATCATATCAGCCTTATGGGTGTCATATCATTATTAAGGGTGTCATATGAGTCTTAGGAGTGTCATGAATCTTGCGGGCTTCACATCAGTTTTAAGGGTGCCATAGCAGTCTTGCAGGTATCATCTGCATTGTGAACGTCACAGCAGTGTTGTGGGTGGGTATTACGATATGCCATGATATGTTATACCAGTATGACACCTCTTCTGAAAACAGTCATACCTAGACATAGTGCTTTGTTTGTTTGTTTGTTTGTTTTGAGACGGAGTCTCGCTCTGTCGCCCAGGCTGGAGTGCAGTGGTGTGGTGGAGTGGTGTGATCTCTGCTCACTGCAAGCTCCACCTCCCGGGTTCACGCCATTCTCCTGCCTCAGCCTCCTGAGTAGCTGAGACTGTAGTCTCAGCCACCATGCCCGGCTAATTTTTTTGCATTTTTAGTAGAGACGGGGTTTCACTGTGTGAGCCGGGATTTTCTTGATCTCCTGACCTCATGATCCGCCCGCCTCGGCCTCCCAAAGTGCTGGGATTACAGGCCGGGAGGCGGAGGTTGCAGTGAGCCGAGATTGCACCACTGCACTGCACCCTGGGTGACAGAGCGAGACTCTGTTTTGAGGGGAAAAAATAAACTCATACATGGAAAATTCCAAAACATTGCTGAAATAAATTCAAGAAAACTTTTGGCGGAAATTCACAAGCTGATCCTATCATTTATATGAAATTTCAAGGGATGCAGAATAGCCAACATAGTGTCAAAGAAACCAACTCAGAGGCTCACATTTCCAAATTTCAAATCTTACTAGAAAGCAACATTAACAAAAACAACATGATTTTGGCATCATCAATGGAATAGATCAATGGAACTGAATTCTGAGTCCAGATAAACCCATACTCCTATGAGCAATTGTTTTATTTTTTGAGGCAGGGCCTCACTCTGTCTCCCAGGCTGGAGTGCAGTGGCACAATCATGACTCACTACAACCTCTATTTCCTGGGCTCAAGTGATCCTCCCACCTCAAACCTCCCAAGTAGCTGGGACTAGAGGTGTGCACCACCACAGCTGGCTAATTTTTTTTTATTTTTTTCAGGTAGGGTCTTTCTCTCCTGCCCAGGCTGGCCTCAAACTCCTGGCCTCAGGTGTTAGCTACCATGTCCAGCCTGCTGATTTTTAAAAATGGAATTTCTTTTTCCTTTCTTTTTTTCTCTGGGCATGGTTTTGCTCTGTTGCCCAGATTGGAGTGCAATGGTGCGAACGCAGCTTATTGCAGCCTCAACCTCCTGGGCTCAAGCAATCCTCCCTCCTCCGTCTCCTGAGTAACTAGGACTACAGACATGCACCACCACACCTAGCTAATTTTTAAGTTATTTGTAGAGAGAGGGTTTCCCTGTGTTGCCCAGACTGGCCTGAAACTCCTGGGTTCAAAAGATCCTCCCACCTCAGCCTCTCAAAGTGCTGGGATTACAGGTGTGAGCCACCACCCCTAGACTGGAATTTTTTTCATAATTACATTCTCACGTTGTTTGTTTCTAGTGTCTAGAAATATAGCAGATTACTGTGTATTGAGATTTTGTGTTGTAACTTTGCTTACTTTACTAGTTTTAATAATATTTTGGGGGTTCTTAATGATTTTCTGTATGTAAGATAGATCATGTGATCTGTGAGTAGACAGTTTTGCTGTCCCCTTTCACATATGAGTGCTCTTTACTTCTTTTTCTCTCCTATTTGTTGTGGATGGAACTTCCCATACAGTGTGGAATACAGTGATGAAAATGAGCATTGATGCCTTGGTGGTGATCTTAGGAGTAAAGCACTGGGCCCTGACAATGGAGATGGTGCTGGAGGCCGATTGTTGTATTTAGAAAATTCCTATCTCAAGGTCAGGGGTCAGGGTCAGTGGTCAGGGTCAGGGGTCAGGGTCGGGTTAGGGTCAGGGGTCAGGGTCGGGTTAGGGTCAGGGTCAGGGTTAGGGGTTAGGGTCAGGGTCAGGGTCAGGGTTAGGGTTAGGGTTAGGGTTTAGGCTTAGGGTTAGGGTTAGGGCTTTGAATAAACTTATATGGTAGCCAAGTTGTGGTTACAGTGGGCCTTGGGTGAGACCAAGTTCTATGCCTACTTCAAGTGTGAACCAGCACAGTCTCAGTGGTGATGGCCTCAGGGGTGCTTATGTTACCCCAACTCCAGCTCCACATGCCTCAGCACAGAAAGAGAGACTGCTGGTTTCAGAGAAAGAAAGGGAAGAGAACAAGAATCTCTACTTGATAAATCAAGAGAATTTTTCTTAATGTTAATCCAAGGCCACCAAAGCAGTACCTCTACGTGTTTGCTACTGTGTTTTTGGGCTTGGAACCTAAGTGTCTTTGAACACCTGGAAAATGTTCCCAAAACTAATGGGCACAAAGAAGCCCAGACTGTGAAGACTACAATAAAGACTGAACTCTTCAATGCCCAGAAATGGATGAACATCTACAAGTATCAAGGCCATCCAGGAAAACATGACCTCACCAAACAAGCTAAATAAGGCACCAGGGGCAAATCCTGGAAAAATAGAGATATGTGACCTTTCATACAGGAAATCCAAAATAGCTGGTTGAGGTAATTCAAAGAAATTCAATATAATGCAGAGAAGGAATTCAAAATTCTATCAGATAAATTTAACAATGAGATTGAAATAAAAAGAATAAAGCAGAAATCCTGAAGTTAAAATGCAATTATCATACTGAAGAATGCATCAGAGTTACTTAAAAAAATTGATCAAGGAGAAGATAGATTTAGTGAACTTGAAGTCAGACTATTTGAAAAGACAAAGTCAGAGGAGACAAAAAAGAATGAAAAATAAAGCATGCCTACAGAATCTAAAAAATAGCCTCAAAATAGGAATCTAAGAGTTATTGGCCTTAAAGAGGTGGTAGAAAAAGAGATAAGAGCTAAACATTTATTGGCCCGGTGCAGTGGCTCACGTCTGTAATCCCAGCACTTTGGGAGGCTGAGGCGGGTGGATCACAAGGTCAGGAGATCAAGGCCATCCTGGCTAACACGGTGAAACCCCATTTCTACTAAAAATACAAAAAGAAATTAACTGGGCGTGGTGGGGGTGCCTGTAGTCCCAGCTCCTTGGGAGGCTGAGGCAGGAGAATGGCGTGAACCCAGGAGGCGGAGCTTCCAGTGAGCCGAGATCGCGCCATTGCACTCCAGCCTGGGCTACAGAGCGAGACTCTGTCAAAAAAAAAAAAAAAAATTAAACATTTATTTAAAGAAATAATATTAAAAACAATTCCCCAACATTTGATATCAACATTCAAGGACAAGAAAGTTACAGAACATCAAGCAGATTTAACCCAAAGAAGACCACCTCAAGGCACTTAACTGAACACCCAAAGGTTAAGGATAAAGAAATGATTCTAAAAGCAGCAAGAGAAGAGACACAAATAACATTCAATGGAACTCCAATACATCTGACAGCAGACTTTTCAGGGGAAAATTTACAGGCTGAGAGAGTGGCATGACATATTAAAAAAGCTGAAGGAAAAAAAAAAGACTTTTACTTTAGAATAATATATCTGGCAAAAAGTCCTTTAAACTTGACAGAGAAATAAGAACTTTTCCGACAAACAAAAACTGAGGTATTTCATTAACACCAGACCTGTCCTACAAGAAATGCGAAAGGGAGTTCTGAGCCTGAAAGAAAAAAAGTGAGCGAGCAATAAGAAGTCATCTGAAGGTACAGAACTCAGTAGTAATAGCACATGGAAAAACACAGAATATTATAACATGGTAATTATGGTGTGCAAAAATCTCAAATAGAGTAAACAATAAACCAATAAAAAATAACTACAACATATTTCCAAGACATAGACAGTAAAATAGGGAAGGAAGAGAAACAACAAAAAGTTTAAAAGAATGGCAATGGAGTTAAAATGTAGAGTTTTTATTAGTTGCTTTGCTTGTTTCTTTGTTTATGCAATCAATGTTAAATTGTCCACAGTCTAAAATGATGTGTTATAAGATATTATATTCAAGCCTCATGGTAATTTTAAATCAAAAAGCATACCACAGATGTACAAAAAGTAAAAAGCAATAAATTAGATAATATTAAAAGATAAATCACCTTCACTAAAAGGAAGACAGGAAGAAAGAAAAGAACAATGAGAGGACAAAAATCAATCAGAAAACAAGTAACAAAATGGCAGGAGTAAGTGCTTATCAATAATAACATTGAATGTACATGAACTAAATACTCCAATCAAAAGACAAATAGTGGATGAATGGATAGAGAAGCAAGACAATAATCTGTGACCTACAAAAAAATACTTTACCTGTAAAGATACATTTAGACTGAAAATAAAACGATGGAAATAGTTATTCCATGCCGATAGAAACCAAAAAAGAGCAGAAATAGCTTTACTTATACCATACAAAAATAGATTTCAACAAAAGACTGTAGGAAGATATTAAGAAAGTCATTATATAATAATAAAGAGATCAATTCTTCCAGAGGATATAATAAGAAATATATATGCACCCAACACTAAAGCACCTAGATAAATGAAGCAAATATTATAAGAGCTAAAGAAAGAGACCTCAATACAATAATGGCTGGACACTTCAATACCCTACTTTAGTCATTGGATAGACCTTCCAGACAGAAAATCAACAAAGAAACATCAGACTTAATCTGCACTGTATAACAAATGAACCTAATAGATATTTACAGAAAATTTCATTCAACAGCTGCAGAATACACATTGTTCTTCTCTGCACATGGGTTATTTTCAAGGATAGACCATATATTAAGTAACAAGTCTAAAAACATTAAAAAAATTGAAGTAATATCAAGCATTTTCTCTGACCACCATGGAACAAACTAGAAATCAATTAAAAAATGAATTTCAGAAACTATACAAACACTTGGACATTAAACAATATGCTCTTTAATGATCAGTAGGTCAATAAAAATGTTAAAAAGAAAATGGAAAAATTTCTTGAAACAAATGATAATAGAAACATAGCATAGCAAAACCTGTGGAATATGGTAAAAGAGGTACTATTATAAAAGGAAAATTTATAACTGTAAGTGCCTATATAAAAATCAGAAAAGCTGCAAATAAATAACCTAACAATACATCTTAATTCACTAGAATAAAAAGGCCAAACAAAACTCAAAATTAGAAGAAAAGAAATAATAAAAATTAGAGCAGAAATAAAATGAAGAAAACAGTGCAAAAGATCAATGAAACAAAAAGTTGGTTTTTTGAAAAGTAAAACAATTAACGAATATTTAGACAGCTAGCTAAAAAACAGAGATGATACAAATTAATAAAATCAAAGGTGAAAAAGGAGACATTACAAGTAACATTTCAGAAAATCAAAGGATCATTAGTGGCTACTATAAGTAATTGTATGCCAACAAATTAGAAAACCTAGAGGAAATTAATTCTTAGACACACACAACTTACCAAGAGTGAACTAGGAAAAAATCCAAAACCTGAACAG
This sequence comes from Pan troglodytes, assembly GCF_028858775.2. Lineage (NCBI taxonomy): Eukaryota > Metazoa > Chordata > Mammalia > Primates > Hominidae > Pan > Pan troglodytes. The sequence continues at coordinate 153,483,917 of NC_072421.2, forward strand.
ACCAATAACGAGTAACAAAATTAAAGCCATAATAAAAAAATGTCTGTAGGACCAGACTGAAAAATAGAGAAGGAAAGAACATTTCCAAACTCATTCTTTGAGGCTAGTATTACACTGATATCAAAACAAGACAAAGACACATTTAAAAAGAAAACTACGAGCCCATATTTGAGAATATTGATGCAAAAATTTGCAAAAAACCTAGCAAACTCAATTAAACAATACATAAATAGGTAATTCATAATGACCAAGTGGAATTTATCCCAGAGATACAAGGATGGTTCGACATGCAAATCAGTCAATGTGATATATCATATAAATAGAATGAAGGGGCCAGGTGCAGTGGCTCACACCTGTAATCCCAGCACTTTTGGAAGCCGAGATAGGCGGATCTCCTGAGTTCAGGAGTTTAAAACCAGCCTGGCCAACATGGCAAAACCCCATGTCTACTAAAAATACAAAAATTAGCCTGGTGGAGTGGTGGGCACCTGTAATCCCAGTTACTTGGAAGGCTGAGGCAGGAGAATCGCTTGAACCCAGGAGGCAGAGGTTGCAGTGAGCTGAGACCATGCCATTGCACTCCAGTCTGGGTGACAGAGGAAGACTTCATCTCAAAAAGAAGAAGGACAAAATCCATGTAATCATTTCCATTATGCTAAAAAAGTATTTGATAAAATTTAATATTCTTTAATAATAAACCCTTTGAAAACTGGGTATGGAATGAACATATCTCAACATAATAAAAGTCATATATGACAGACCCCCAGCTAGTATCATACTAAGTGGGGAAAAACTAAAAGCCTTTCCTGTAAAATCTGGAAGATGACAAGAATATCCACTTTTACCACTGTTATTCAACATAATTCTGAAATTCCTATCTGGAGCAATCAGACAAGAGAAAGCAATAAAAGGCATCCCAATTGGAAAAGAAGTCAAATTATTGTTTTTGCCAGTGATATAATCTTATATTTGGAAAAACGTAAAGACTCCTCTGATAGGGTTTGAATGTGTGTCCCCTCCCAAATTTAATTCTCAATGTTGGAGGTGGGCCAGGTGAAAGGTGATTTAACCATTGGGGTGGATTACTCATAAATGGCTTAGCACCATCCCACTTGGTACTATCTTCATGATAGTGAGTGAGTTCCCATAAGACCTGGTTATTTAAAAGTGTGTAACAACTCGCCCCTCTGTTTTTTTGCTCCTGCTTTTTGCCCTATGATGTGAAAGATTCTGCTTCAACTTTTGCCATGACTGTAAACTTCCAGAGGCCTTCCCAGAAGTGCATACCAGTGCTGTGTCTTCTCTACAGCCTGTAGAATCATGAGCCACTTAAACCTCCTTTCTAAAAAATAAATTACCCAGTCTCAGGTATTTATAGTGATGGGAAAAAAGCTTAATACAGAAAATTGTCACAAAGGAGTGGAAAATTGTTATAAGAATACCTGAAAATGTGGAATCAGCTTTGTAATTGGGTAAAGAGGCAGAGGTTGGAAGAGTTTGTAGGATTCAGAAGAAGACAGAAAAATGAGGGAAAGTTGAGATTTTCTTAACTTTGAATGGCTTTGACGAAAATGCTGATAGTGATCTGGACGGTGAAGGCTGAGCTGAGGAGGTCTCAGATGAAAATTAGAAACTTATTAGGATCGAAGCAAAGGTCATTCATGTTGTCTTAGCAAAGTGGTTGGCTGAATTTCTGTCATGCCCTAGGGATATATAAAAGTTTGAATTTGAAAGTGATGATTTAGGGTTTCTGTTGAAAAAATGTCTAAGCACTAAAGCATTGAAGATGTGGCCTGGCTGCTTCTAACAACCTATGCTCACATGTTGCAGCAAAAAAAAGTAAGTTGTAATTTATTTTTACTTGCAAGGGAAGCATAGCATAAAAGCTTAAAAACTTTGCAGCCCAGTCATGTGGCAGAAAAATAAAAAGCTTTTACAAGAGAGGAACTCGAGCAGGCTGTGGAGCAATCACTTGTTAGAGATATTTGTATAACTTAAAAAAAAAAAAGGCAAGTGTTGATAGCCAAGACAATGGGGAAGAGGAATTGAAGGCATTTTAGAAATCTAAAAGGCAGCCCCCCATCACAGACCCTGAGGCCTAAAAGAAGAGAATAGTTTCTGGGATCAGGCCCAGGAACTGCTGCCTTGGGTAGCCTTAGAACATGGCTCCCTGCATCCTGGCCACTGCTCCAGCTCCAGGTGTAGCACAAATTGGCCCAGTTACAACTCCAGTCACTGCTTCAGAGGGTGCAAGCTATAAGCCTTGGTAGCTTTCATATGGTGTTAGGCCTGTGAGTGTACAAAATGCAAGAGCTGAGACTTGGGAGCCTCCACCTTTACTTCAAATAATGTATAAAAAAGCTAGGGTGTGCAGGCAGAAGCATGCTGCAGGGGTGGAGCCCTCATGGAGAACCTCTACTAAAACAATGCAACGAAGAAATGTAGGGTTACAATCCCCATGTGGGTTCCCCACTGGGGCATGGCCTAGTAGATCTGTGAGGAGAGGATCACTGTCCTCCAGATCCCAGAATGGTAGATCTAGCTACAGCTTGCACTTTGCACCTGGAAAAGCCAGAAGCACACAAAACCAGCCAGAGGCACACAATACCAGCCCATGAGAGCAGCTGTGGGGGCTGAACCATGCAAAGCCACAAGGTCTAAACGTCCCAAGGCATTAGTGTGCCCTGGAAATGGGACATAGAGTCAAAAATAATTATTTTGGAGCCTTAAAATGCAATAACTCCCCTTCTGGGCTTCAGACTTGTATGGGTCCTGTGGCCTCTTTTTTTTTTAGCTGATTTCTTCCTTTTAGAATAGGAGTATTTACCCAATGCCTATGCCCCATTTGTATCTTGGAAGCACTTAATTTGTTTTTTATTTTACAGGCTTATAGGAAGAATAAACTAGCTTTGTCTTAGATGAGACTTTTGACTTTTGAGTTAAGGCTGAAATGAGTGAAGACTTTCGGGATTATTGGGATGTCATGATTGTATTTTGAAATATGAGAAGGATATGAGATTTGGAATGGCCAGGGGCAAAATGATATAGTTTAGGTATGTGTTCCCACCAAAATCCTATATTAAAATGTAATCCTCAATGTTGGAAGTGGGCCTAGTCGGGAGGTGATTGAATCATGAGGGCAGGATTTCCATGAACAGTTTGGCATCATTTCCTTGGGTGCCATTCTCACAATAGTAAGTTTTCATGAGAGCTGGTTATCTACAAGTGTGTAGCACTTCCCCCCTGCCCTCACACTTACCATGTGATGTGCAAGCACCGGATTTATTTTTCACCTTGATTGTCAGTTGTCAGAGGCTTCACCAGAAGCAGAAGCCAGTGCTATGCTTTCTGTACAGCCTGTAGAACCATGAGCCAATTAAACCTATTTCCTTTATAAATTAACCAGTCACCGATTGTTTTTACAGCAATGTGAGAATGGCGTAATATTTCCATCAAAAAACTATTAGAAGTAATAACTTGAGTAAATTTGCAGAATACAAAATTAACATATACAAATAAGTAGGATTTCTATATGCCAACAGTCAACAAACTGAAAAAGAATTCAAAAAAGTAATCCTATTTGAAATGGCCACAAATAAAACAAAATGTGTGGGAATTTACCAAAGAAATAAAAGTTTTCAACAATTAAAAATGTAAAACACTGATAAAAGAAATGAAAGAGAAGACAAAAAAATGGAAAGTTATTTCTATGTTCACAGATTGGAAGAATCAGTATTTTAAAAAATGTCCATACGATCCAAAGCAATCTATACATTTCATGCCATCTCTATCAAAATAACAATGACATTCCTCACAGAAATAGAAAAAAAATCTGAAATATATATGGAACCACAAAACACCATAATAGTCAAAGCTATTCTGAGTATATAAACCAAAACTGTAGGAATCCCATTGCATGGTTTTAAATTGTACTATCAAGCTATAGTAATTAAAACAGCATGACACTAGAATAAAAAGACATAAAGACAAATGGAATGAAATAGAGAACTTAGAAACAAACTCATACAGCTAAACTAATTTTCAACAAAAGTGTCAATAACATACAACAAAAAACAAGACAGTTTCTGTAATAAATAGGGCTGGGAAAACTGGCAAGCCATAGGCAGAAGAATGAAACTAGAAACCTATTTCTTGCAAAATACAAAAATCAAATTAAAATGAATTAAGGACTTAAACCTAACACCTCAAACTATCAAAATTTTACAAGAAAACACTGGGGAAACTCTTTAGGGCATTGGTTTGGACAAAAATTTCTTAAATAATGCCCCATAAGCACAGACAACCAAAGCAAACATGGACAAATGGAATTACAGCAAGTCAGAAAGCTTTTTTAAAGTGAAGGAAACAATAAACAAAGTGAAGAGAAAACCCACAGAATGGAAGAAAATATTTGTAAATTACCCATCTGAAAAGCAATTAATAGCTACATGATATGGTTAGGCTTTGTGTCCCCACCCAAATCTCATATTGAATTGTAATCCCCAGGTGTTGAAGGAGAGACCTGGTAGAAGGTGATTGGATCATGGGGCTGGTTTCCCCCAGGCTGTTCTTCTGATAATGAGTGAGTTCTCATGAGATCTGATGGTTTTATAAGGGGCTCTTCCCCCTTTGCTTCACATACATGCTCTCTCGCCTGCCATCATGGAAGAGGTGCCTACTTCCCATCTGCCATGATTGTAAGTTTCCTGAGGCCTCCCCAGCCATGTGGAACTGTGACTCAGTTAAACCTATTTCCTTTATAAATTACCCAGTCTCGCCAGGCGCAGTGGCGCATGCCTGTAATCCCAGCACTTTGGGAGGCTGCGGCGGGTGGATCACGAGGTCAGGAGTTCAAGACCAGCCTGGCCAAGATGGTGAAACCCCGTCTCTACTAAAAATACAAAACTTAGCTGGGCATGGTGTCAGGTGCCTGTAATCCCGGCTACTCAAGAGGCTGAGGCAGAGAATTGCTTGAACCCAGGAGGTGGAGGTTGCAGTGAACCGAGATCATACCAGTGCACTCCAGCCTGGGCGACAGAGCAAGACTTCATCTGAATACATAAATAGATAAATAACCCAGTCTCAGTTTTTTTATAGCAGTGCAGAAACAGACTAATACACTACAATATATTGAGTTCAAAACATTCTATATAAAAAATATAATCAATTAAAGAGTGGACAAAAATTTAAATGGACATTTATGAAAAGAAGACATACAAATGGCAAATAGGCAAGTGAAAAGGTGCTCCACATTACTGATCATCATAGAAATGCAAATCAAACCCAAAATGAGATATCATTTCACCTCAGTTAAGGTGGCTTTTATCCAGAAGTCAGTCAAAAACAAATGTTGCTAATAGCCAAGATTTGGAAGAAACCTAAATGTCCATCAACAGATGACTGGATAGAGAAAATGTGGTACATATACACAATGGAGTACTATTCAGCTATAAGAAAGAATGAGAGTCTGTCATTTGCAGTAACAGAAATGGAACTGAAAGTCTTTATGTTAAGTGAAATAAGTCAGGCACAGAAAGAAAAATGTCACATGTCCTCACTTATTTGTGGGTGCTAAAATTTGAAATAATTGATGTCATAGAGAGTATAAGGGTGGTTACCAGAGGCTGGGAAGGGCAGTGGGGGAACAGGGGGTTAGTGGGGATGTGAAATGGGTACAAAAAATTGTTAGAAAGAATGAATAAGACAGTATTTGATAGCACAACAGGGTGATTATGGTAAAAAATTTTTAATTATATATTTTACAAAAACTAAAATAGTATAATTGGATTGTTTATAACACAAGCTATAAATGCTTGAGGGGACGGATACCCTGTTTTTTATTATGTATTACTCGTTACATGCCTGTATCAAAGTATGTCATGTACCCCCATAAATATATACACCAACTATGTACCCATAAAAATTAATTAAAAATTACAATTAAAACCGAAGAGAGGAGAGTCTAACGAGGCAGGTGTGACCCATGGCTTGAACTAGCTTTTCAGGGTAACTTTGGAATGTCCTTATCCAAGAAGAGGGGTCCATTTAGTCAATAGGGGCTTAGAAATTAATTTTTAGTTTGTAAGTGGAAAAAAGAGAATTTTTAATCCTGAGCCATAGCTCTCAGTCAGTCAGTCCCTGCAGGGAACCCTGTTCTTTACTCTGGAGATAAACACTATTTTTCTTTTCCACTGAATAACACCACATTTCAAAATGAGGGGAAACATCTTGAAACTAAGAGGTATGGCCTTATTAAATTTGATTTGGTTTCCATTGTAATTAATTTAATCACATGTGTTCTAGAGTTTGTCCTCAGTCTTCTCCTACTTTAGGCTCATGATCTGTTGAATTTGCTCAGCTCCCTGCTCAACAGCAGGAAATCAGAATTATTTAAAAGCCTCATTGTGGCTGGGAGCAGTAGCTCATGCCTGTAATCCCAGCAATTTGGGAGGCCAAGGTGGGCAGATCACTTGTTATCAGGGGTTTGAGACCAGCCTGGCCAACAGAGTGAAACTCCATTTCTACTAAAGATACAAAAATTAGCTGGGTGTGGTGATTCATGCCTGTAATCCCAGCTACTTGGGAGGCTGAGGCAGGAGAATCACTTGAACCTAGGAGGCGGAGGTTTCAGTAAGGCAAGATGGTGCACTGCACTCCAGCCTGGGCAGTAGAGCAAGACTCTGTCTCAAAATAATAATAATAAATAAAAATAAAAATCTCATTGTGTTTCAAACAAAATTTCTTTTGCATATCAACTGTGTCAACTTGCATATTAACTATAATCATTTTGTTTACTTTATATCCAATCTTGAGAAATCTTTGAGGACTAATTTCACTCTTTTCTGCCATTTTGGTAAACATAACAAATGCCACCATACAAAATGCACAAAATTCCTGAGAAATACATTTTCTCCTTGAGGAGTAGACTTGCTGTGTTAGAGGAACTCATGGTTATCAAGCTTCTAGTTTAATAAACATGACTAGAATTCTCTATCTTAATATGAGTAGCTAGGTACTCACAAGGCATCTAGAAGGTTAATACCTATGGTCTGGAAATAGCCACATTTTTTTACTGGCCACAAATTACAATTGCAGAATATTTATGGCCATACAAGACATCTTCCACCAAGCCTGAAAAATGTATAAATGTCCTAGGAGTGCAGCATTTTTTGTTAAAGATAATATTAACGAGCTAGCTTAGGTTAATGGGTTAATGGTCACTGTTAAAACCAATAGCCCCGACTTTAGTGAGTACATCTGCACCTTCCAAGTTTAATTATAACTCTTTCTCTTTATAGTTAGAGTACAGACACTAACAAAAGACAATGCATTCCTCCTCTTGTTTTCTGAGGATGTCCAACTCTGTAATGGAGTCATTTCTAATAAACTTGCTTCTTTCACTTTGCTCTCTGACTCACCTCAAATTTTTTCCTGCACAAGATCTAAGAATCCTACTCTGTGGTCTGTATCAGGAACCTCTTTTCCAGCAACATCTTTCAGCAACACCATGAAGGGACACCAAGACAAGACCCCCACTCCAAGGAAAACAATCCACATAGAATCAATCAGCTGGCAAGTGGGCTGTCTTTTAGAGTCGCGAAGCCATTCAGGTTGGCAAGAATGATTACCCACTGTTACTTAAGTGAGAGGCCCTAGGGTATAATATTAGGGTGAGAGACTCAGCCCAAAGTTAGAGACCTGGGGGTGTCATACTCAGATTAGAGGCCAAGCCCACAGGGTTAGAGGCCCTGGGGAATATTGAGAAGAATGGATTTGGCTAAACAAGATGTTTGCCACTTTCTCTTTTTGGACTGTCCACCTTGTGCTCTTTGTCCCTCACCTGAGTGCTCTGCATATTGTTGCCTTTCTGCTCACCGCCTCCGTTTTGCAGTAGCCTGGAGGCTGCCCCAGGAAAGAGGCCCCAAACAGTTTAGCTTTTACTTTCCTCAGCAATCCTCTGACTTTTAGCCTTGATGTCTTAGAGCTATTGCTGCTACCACTTTTCTAGTTGGCAAAGCTAATAAACTAACATTAGAACAGCACCTACAGGTTTTTGACCCCACACCAAGGGAAGGTGGTCCTAGAAGCTAAAGGGCACCAGTGGATAATAGGAGAATATTTATGAAAGTGTGAGGCCTTATTGCTAGACCGACCCTCCAGACATAACCCTTAAAGCCTGGCAAACCATAAACCCAGCTACTTACCTGTCAGAGTCCACAGGTGCTCCCAGCCTTTCTGGCATACAGGTTGTATTAGTCTGTTCTCACGCTGCTAATAAAGACATATCTGAGGCTGGGTAATTTATAAAAAAAGAGGTTTAATTGACTCACAGTTGCACATGGTCGGAGAGGCCTCACACTCATGGCAGAAGGCAGGTGAGGAACAAAGTCACATCTCTTACATGGCAGCAGGCAAAAGAGCTTGTGTAGGGAAACTCCCCTTTATAAAACCATCAGCTGTAATCCCAGCACTTTGGGAGTCCAAGGCAGTGGATGACCTGAGGTGAGGAGATCGAGGCCAGCCTGGCCAACATGGTGAAACTCTGTCTATACTAAAAGTACAAAAATTAGACAGGCATGGTGGTGGGCACCTGTAATCCCAGGTACTCGGGAGGCTGAGACAGGAGAATCGCTTGAACCCGGGAATCAGAGGTTGCTGTGAGCCAAGATCATGATAATGCACTCCAGCCTGAGCAACAGAGCAAGACTCTGTCTCAAAAATAAATAAATAAATAAACCATCAGATCTCATGAGGCTTATTCACTGTCACGAGAACAGCATGGGAAAGACCCATCCCCCGATTCAATTACCTCCCACTGGGCCCCTCCCACGATATATAGGAATTATGGGAGCTATAATTCAAGATAAGATTTGACTGGGGACACAGCCAAAGCATGTCACAGGTTATGAAACAAATTTATTCTAGCAGGCCAGACGTAGGAGAGATGAGCCCCTTGACCATCCCAAGGAAGAGTGGTTAACAGATGCAAGTTGTTTTATGCATCAGGAAAACAGGAGGGCTAGATATGCTATTAGTAGTCAGCACAAGAGAATCAAGGCACAAGCCTTGCTGGCCTTGACCTCAGCTCAAAAAGCTGAGTTAATTGAACTTACTAGGCCCCTGCAGTTGGAGAGGATTTAAAAGTTAACATTTACACTGATTCCAAGTATGATTTTTTAGTGCTTCATGCTTATGCTGCAATTTGGAATGGGTGGGGACTCCTGACCCCAAAGGGCTTTTCCATACAACATCATTCAGATTTTGAGCTTGTTAGAATGCTGCTTTGCTGCCAAAAAGTGACTATAATTAATTGCAGAGGAGATCAAAAGAGAGACTGACCATGTAAAAGGAAATGCCCTTGTAGATGCCACAGCCAAGGCCCCTGCACTGAAAGGGCCAATGAAGCTTGTGGGCGTGCTGGTCAGCATACATAGAACTGGGCCGGAATACCCTGAAGAAGAACAAAAATGGTCCAGGGATTGCATTTCAGTCCAGGGCCTCTCGGGCTGAATGATGGTAATAAATTACTAATGCCAAGTACCAATCACAGGAGTATAACTCAGCACTTTCATGATTCTTTTCACCCTAGAAGGGATTCTTTGTTTCTGTTAATGTCTCATTTGTTTATAGGGGTAAATCTTTTCAAGACACTAAAACAGGTGACTCAGCCCTGTGAGCTCTGTGCCTGACATGACCCAAATGGCCAGCAATTTTCTCCTTCTCCAGTTAAACCTGTCCAAAATTGAGGAACCTATCTACATGAGAACTGGCAACTCTAATTTACCCCGAAGCCTTTCTGCAGGAGATTCAAATATTTGCTAATGCTTACTGATACCTTCACTGGTTAGATCGAGGCATTCCCCACCCCATCTGAAAAATGTTTACCAGAAGAAATAACTCCTCAGTTTGGGTAATCCAAAAGCCTGCAAAGTGACAATGGCCCATCTTTCACAGCAGGCGTAACCCAACACCTATCCTCAGCTTTAAGAATCCAATATTACCTTCACTCTGCTGGAGACCGCAGTCCTCTGGAAAGGTGAAAGGGCTAATCCTAAAGAAGACTCTAGCTAAATCAGAGGCCTGACTATCTCTAACACCCATAGCTTACTGCGGGTTTGAACTGCTCCAAAGTAAAACGTATAATCAAGTCCTGTTGAGTTAACATGTGGAAGGCCTTTCCTAACCACAGATCTCCTAATAGATGAAATGAATCTCCATTACAAAAATGTCATCAATCTAGGACAGGTGCAAAGGCACTCTGTGAATATGGAAACAAGAGTCTTCCCCTCCCACATGGGAGGAAAATTCAGTTTCAGCTCAGCTAGGAATTTAGTCTTACTAAAGACGTGGGAGGAAGTTCTTCAGCTGAGCAGCTTTCCCCAACGTGGAAGGGACCATAGCAAGGACACCTGAGTTCTCCAACAGACGTTCAACGCCAAGGGATTCACAGGTGGGTGCACCTGTGTGGAAGTAAAGCTGTTGCTTATTCTGGGAGCCCAATCGGAGGCTGGGGGAGGTGGACGCGGGGCTATTGAAGCGTTGGCGGAGGGCGGGCTGGGTCGCTGCGCGTCTGCTCCTCCTTCTCGTGTTTCTCCTGCCGCCCTAATCCCGCCTTGGCCATGGGGGAAATCCTGCTCACGCAGAGCGGGCAGTGCGGGAACCAGATCGGCGCCAAGGTTGGCAGCCGGGGCTCTGAGGGCCCAGCCCGGGCCTGCCGGGTGGCCGGGGAAGATGTTGGCAGTGGCGGGAGCGGTGCCCCTGCATTGCGGCCCCTGGGCTCCCTGCCGGGGACGCGGTGGAACTGGGCGGCTGGCGAGGCGGCTGGGGTGGACCCCAGGGACAGGGCGGCCTAGGGATGGGGGTGCGGATGAGGGTGGGGGTGGGAGAGGGGCTGGGGCGCCTCCGTGACTCAGCCCCGGCCTGTCTGGCCCCTCCTGTCTCTTGCAGTTCTGGGAGGTGATCTCTGATGAACATGCCATCGACTCCGCTGGCACCTACCATGGGGACAGCCACCTGCAGCTGGAGCGCATCAACGTGTACTACAACGAGGCCAGCGGTGAGACCCCCGTCCTTCCCCCACCGCCCTCCTGGGAACGTGGCTCTCCCCTCGCTCATGCCCTCCCGCCCCACGCAGGTAGCAGGTACGTGCCCCGCGCTGTGCTCGTGGATCTGGAGCCGGGCACCATGGACTCTGTGCGCTCGGGTCCCTTCGGGCAGGTCTTCAGGCCAGACAACTTCATTTCCGGTGAGCTGCGGGCGAGGACTGGGGTGCGGCTCCTTAGCCAGGGCAGCTCAAAATCCAGGAACGCTCCAAGGTCATCCTGTGGGAACTGTGGCGCCAGGGCCCCTGAACACTCTCCTGTCCTCAATCTGCCTCTCCTAAACGGGCTTCGGGAGGAAGGCCCGGGTGTCTCCTCAAGGTGAGGAGCTACTGATGTCCTTGCCGGGAGCTGAGCTGGGGCCGTGGCTACTGCCTTTCCTGAGAATGGGCAGGAGCCACCTGCAGCGAGGTCTGTGAGCCCGTCTCAGGTTTGACTCCTGTCTTAATTTCTAACAGGGGAAGCTGCTGTCCTGTAACTCTGGAGGAGGGGGTTTCATTTGCTCCACCTACAGGGCGAATGGTGCTTTCACCTCACATGTGACACTGGTGCTTTCTGCATTATGGTGGTGACCACTGATGACCGTATACCTGGCCGTCGAGTGACTGGCTGTACTGTCTTACAGGTCAGTGTGGGGCCGGAAACAACTGGGCCAAGGGACACTACACCGAAGGCGTGGAGCTGATGGAGTCAGTGATGGACGTTGTCAGAAAGGAGGCTGAGAGCTGTGACTGCCTGCAGGGTTTCCAGCTGACCCACTCCCTGGGTGGGGGGACTGGGTCTGGGATGGGTACCCTTCTGCTCAGTAAGATCCGGGAGGAGTACCCAGACAGGATCATAAACACATTCAGCATCCTGCCCTCGCCCAAGGTGTCAGACACCATGGTGGATCCCTACAACGCCACCCTCTCAGTCCACCAGCTCATAGAAAACGCGGATGAGACCTTTTGCATAGATAACGAAGCGCTATATGACATATGTTCCAGGACCCTAAAACTGCCCACACCCACCTATGGTGACCTGAACCACCTGGTGTCTGCTACCATGAGTGGGGTCACCACATGCCTGCGCTTCCCAGGCCAGCTGAATGCTGACCTGCGGAAGCTGGCCATGAACATGGCTCCATTTCCCCAGCTACATTTCTTCATGCCCGGCTTTGCCCCACTGACCAGCCGGGGCAGCCAGCAGTACTGGGCCTTGACTGTGGCTGAGCTTACCCAGCAGATGTTTGATGCTAAGAACATGATGGCTGCCTGTGACCCCCATCACGGCCGCTACCTAACGGCGGCTGCCATTTTCAGGGGTCGCATGCCCATGAGGGAGGTGGATGAACAGATGTTCAACATTCAAGATAGGAACAGCAGCTACTTTGCTGACTGGTTCCCCGACAACGTAAAAACAGCCGTCTGTGACATCCCACCCCGGGGGCTAAAAATGTCAGCCACCTTCATTGGGAATAATACGGCCATCCAGGAACTCTTCACATGTGTCTCAGAGCAGTTTACAGCAATGTTCAGGCGCAAGGCCTTCCTCCACTGGTACACGGGCGAGGGCATGGATGAGATGGAATTCACCGAGGCCGAGAGCAACGTGAACAACCTGGTGTCTGAATATCAGCAATATCAGGATGCCACGGCCGAGGAGGAGGAGGATGAGGAGTATGCTGAGGAGGAGGTGGCCTAGGACTCTCCTTTTCTAGGTAAAGGGGGGAAGCAGTGTGGATTCTTCACTGTGTTGTGACAGCTATGTATCACTATGCACTTGTTCATTTGTGTCTTCACATCTCCTGCTGCTGCATTTTAAAGCACTTTTATAGTGTGCAGTTTTGACTAATAAAGTGTTCTCACAGCATCTGGTTTCACCTCCATCTTCCATGGGCCCTCTGGCTACTGCTGCCAGATGCGCATAGTTGTCCTGCAAGGCGGAAGCTGTCTGGGGTCATCACATGCCCAGGAACAAGCATTCCAGTGGCTCCAGGAGGGCTCGGCATGGGCTGTGGACATGGCAGGCAGGCTTCACGCGAACTTGGGGATGCCCTGGGCCTTGGGCAGCGACGTGGTGGAAAACCTGTTCCTGAAGACAAGCCTTGGCTTATCCCATGTACCAAACTTCTAGGGGACCAGCTGGCCATGTTTCTGGAACTTTAAAAGGGGTCAGTGACCCTGGTGGACAATGTCTCCAAAGTCCCATCTTGGAGTAGGAATGTGGTCAGACAGCTGGCTCTGAACCAGCAATGAAGGGTGGGCAAGTGGGACCCCAGCCACTCCATCATCACGATGGCCTGGGTGTGTTTGTGTGGCCTCATTCTCTTAACGAGGTGGGCATGGGGTATCTGGCAGGGACTAGGCAGGAATCGAGCCCAGTGTCTGCTAACATGCACTGAACCCTATGTAGAAGGGGATTAGGTCCTGGGGCCGTAGATGTGATTGCTGGGCCTGTGACATGCACTGAACCCCTATGTAGATGGGGATTAGGTCCTGGGGGTCATAGATGGCAGTTGCTGGGCCTGTGTGCTCAGGGCAGTCCCTCCAAAGGCACGGATGGGGTTTCTGAACAGGACCTGGGGAGACAGGCAGGTGCTCACAAATGCTGCTTCCCCCAACTGGCAACCAGTGAGAAAAACACCTGAGTGGAGGTCTGACCTGCCCCAGTCTGGAGGACTGATGCTCTCTGGAAAGGTGGCTAATGAGTACTGTCTGCTGTCTCCCTGTCCCCCACTCCAAAACTTCAGGGCAAAAATAATCCAAGATTGCCAGGATGATCCTGGTGAGGGTGGCACCTTTGGGGACAGGCCCTTCAGCCTGGCAGAGTCTCCTCCCCAGGCTTCTTGGGGAGCCTGGACTGCAAAAGCCTGCTTTGGGGAAGCTGTCAAATGAGAGGTGTGTGTGTGTGAGCTGGGTGCTGGGCAGCAAGCACGGACAGTGTTCTTCTCCCTGGCTCTTGTAGAACTTGTCCATGGCCTGTGTGATGGTCTCTTGGTAATTCCCATCCTACCCCCATCACACAGATAACATGAAGCCAGCATAGCCTGGGGGTGGGCAGATGTACAGGGTCTACTCCAGGTCCCCTGGGAATGCCCACCTGCCTGCGACGTGTCAGGGAAAGCAGGTGAGGCCCCTTCTTGTTCTCTGAATGTTGTCAATGGTCTATTGCAGCCAAATGGGAACAGGCAGGCAGGAGAGTGTCTCATCTCGAAAGAAGTGGCTCCTGGAAGCAGCTGGGAGGTGGGAGAGGTTCCCCATACTCCCCCACACTCCCCCACACTCCCCCACACTCCCCCACACTCCCCCACACTCGCCCAGCCTGTTCTAGGAGCAGGAAAAGGGGCCTCTGTGACAGCCCTCCTCAGTGGCTCTCACTGTCTAAGGGGTGTCCTTGCCCAACCCAGGTGTGCACCCATCTGAGATGGTCTTGCGTGGACCTGGTTAGGAAGGTTCAGCTGCAGCAACCACCGGAACCTGCCCACACCTGGTGTCTCCACTCACGCGTGGGGCTAGATGTTCCTCCCTCCTGTAGTGGCACAGCCAGACTGGGAGAGGGGGCAAGTCACCACTGCAGTTCCCACCTGGGTCTGAGGGGGGGTCAGGCTTGGTGCCCATGTATTTCCCAATTACCTGGTTCCATCTGGGGGCTTCATGGACAGGAGTGGTGCTTTTCCAGGCCTTTTTTCCACGTGCCAGCTACAGGCCCAGGTTTCCTGAGTTTCTGGAGCCCCTCTTCCAGCCTGGCAAGCAAGGCGTGTTGTAGGGGAAGGACATCAACCCTACAGGCAGCAGAGTATGTTCTCTACCCCTGGAGGCCCCTGGTTGTTTACCTCTTTGGGTGAGAGTCGGGTTAGGATCTCAACATTCTTGTAGGACTTCAGAACTGTACAGACAGGGGCCCAGGAGGGAACAGGGGCTGGGACTGGCAGCTAACCAGAGTGGTGGGGGTTGTAGGGCTCAGTTTGGTCTTGCAGGGAATTCAGGGAGGCTTGGATTTGCTGAAGCTCTAGATGAGCTTGGGCTTGGATATGGAAACAGCATAGAGCAGGGGCCCTTCTGCATGCTTGACTCTGAGCAGTTGCACCCTGGTGCATTCATAGGTGTTCCCCACCTGGAGCACAGCTGTGGATAGAAGCAGGGAGAGCTGTGGAGGGAAGAGGAGGAGGAGGGAGTCTCAGGGCAGCCCCAGCATCCAGGCAGGGCCTCTGCAAGTGAGATGCAGATCCAGCCTGTTGGGCACTTAGCAGCTGCTTGGTCAGCTGCAGGTCACCTGACCTCTGTTCACCAGTAAATGGGGGTTGCAGTAGCACTTACCTTCTGGGACTCCTGCAGCTTGAAGGGGCAGCACACACCACGTGCTGAGAAAGCACCTAACTCAGGTAAGCTTCTCCAAGAGCACCACATCAGATTAACACCCAACCTGTATAGGACACCATCAAATCTCCCCACCCCTCATTCCAACGGAAGAAAAGGGAGTCTCCATCTTTGGGGAGCAAGCACAGGCCTATCTATGCAGTGGGCACATGGCCCAGGTGGGGAAAAGGCCCTTGGATATGTGCTGGTTTCACCAACCATCTGTGGGTTGGGTTTGGCCTGGACCCCTGTACCCCAGGAGGCTGGCAGCCCCCTGCATGGGAGAGGACTGGGAGGTGGGTGGGAGGGCTGAGCTTTGAGGGAAGCCATTATTTGGCCTCATGGGAAGTGGTGCAGGTGGTTGTTGGTGGCTCAGTTTTGCAGGACCTGGGTCATCAGCCAAGGAGTGAAAATTGCCTTTTTATGAGAAATTGCTAAAATTGATGCAATCTCATAGTTGAAAAGGTGAGTAATGCTGACAGTTGGCTTCACCTGCCCCTTCCCCACAAGTAACTGGTGTTCAGAGGTGGATTTGGTTCCTTCCCAGCCTTTCCCGTTTGCATGTAGCTGTGTGCATGTACTTTTGTGTGTGTATACACGCATGTTCCCTGGAGGGGTTACTTTTATTTTTTTATTTGGGGGGATAACTAGTGAGGCAGCCTGACACTTGCTGATCTTGTCTTTTAATTGTGGAGTCCTCTATGGAGTGGGCATCGGGTACTTACTAGCTGGCCTCTGCCAGCTGTTTGGCTGCCCCACTTTCTGCCCTTCACAGACATGCTGGCCACCTGGTGTGACATTCAGTGGCCTTGTTTGCAGCTAGTGTGATGAGACAAGTGGATCAGGTACATTATAAACTGAAAAAGCACACAACATGCAGAGGGAAAGGATAAATGACCATGTGTGTCCTGCTCTGCTGAAGTCCACATCACATGACTGAGATGACAAACATTTTTTCACCTAACATTTGGGCCCTGAGAAACAGCATCTATGTTTTACTTTTTATTTATAACAGAGTTAGAAGAAATACTACCAGGCTTTCTTTTCCATTTTCCCCAACTCCCACTTTACCCCCTCAAGTTTACCTACCTCAGAGAGAAAGCGGAGCTCGCCTGGTTAATGACAGCCTGAAATTATTTGAGCCAGGTCACTGTGTAAAGGTCATACTGCTTCTGTCTCCTTGTGCATCACTTGCGCAGCTCAGATATTTCATGGCTCCCTGTATACAGGTAGCTGTGTTGCCCTCCTAGCAGCTTTCTTGGTTTGATACATGCCTGGGAGCATGTGGGAGCACTTAAGGTCTAGGCTCATGGGAGGACAGTTCTGCCCACCCCAGCTCATCTCTCCAGCTCAGCCTGCATGCCTGCCTTCCTCCAACTGATTCCAGAGTAGGGGATGGGAGGTCTCACACTGACCTCAAGTTTATGTGACTTTTTCCGCCTCTGCTTTCCCAGACAGCCCTTGCTGTGGGACTTGTAAGGAGATTTGTGAAGTCAGTATCTACTTTTCTTGTGTGGGTGTTTATAAATTATTCCCCTGGAGGGGAATAAATGTTGGAGGTACTCCAAACCCCTAACATATAAACATCTAAGCCTGGCCCTTTTTTGGTGGTAAAATATATACAACATAAAACTTACCATTTTAACCATGTTTAAACATACAGTTGAGTGGCATCCAGTATAATGTGTTGTACAACCATCTCCTTTATCCATATCTACAACTTCTTTATCAGCCTAAACTGAAACACCAAACCCATAAATAAGTCTTCGAATAGAAGACTGATGCATTTGACTCTATAAAAATTAAAACTTTATAGGTGAGAAAAATGCCTCAAAGTCAAAAGTCAACAGACTGGGGAAACAGATCTGCAACATACATGACAGACAAAAAGCTAATTTGGGTAATATATGTGTATATATATAGCTATATAGCTATTCTAAATTATTAAAAGACCAACAGCCAAATTGAAAAATGGACAAGGGATGTAAAGAAACAGTTCAAAGAAACATGTAGATTTTTAAATATTTGCTAATTATTTACTGTGGTAAAATATGTATAACAGAAAATTTAAGTACATTAAGTATAAATACATTGTTGTGCAACTATCACCACTATCCATTCCAACCCTGTGTTATTATCCCAAAGTGAAACTTTGTATCCACGGAACAATAGCTCCCCTCTCCCTTCCCCCCATCCCCTGGGAACCACATCCTACTTTCTGTGTCTATGAATTTAACTGCTCTAGGTACACTATAAAAGTGGAAAGCATGGAGTATTAGCATTTTTTTGTTTTAATGTTTTCAAGGTTTATGTTGTAGCATGTATTAGAATTTCTTTTTAAGGCTGAATAATATATCATTGTGTGTATTGATCATATTTGCTTATCCATTCATCTGTAGATAGACATTTGGGCTTTTTCTACCATCTGGCTCTTGTGAATGCTGCTATAAACATGGGTGTGCAAATTCCCACTTTCAGTTTTTTGGGGTATATACCCAGATGCGGAATTACTGGATCATATGGTGATTACTGTTTTCCACAGTGGCTGTGCCATCTTACTTTCCCACCAGCAGTGTGCAGGAGTCCTGACTTCTCCACATCCAGCATTTGCTGTTCTCTGGGGCTTTGTTGTTTTGCTTTGCTGGTGGTGGTGTTTTTGATGGCAGCTATGCTTACATGTGTCAGTTGGTATTGCACTGTGGTTTGGATTTACTTTTTTCTCATGATTAGTGATGCTGAGCACCTTATCCTGTGCTTGCTGGTCATTTGCATATCTTCTTTAGAGAAATGTGTATTCTAAAACCTTTGCTCATGTTTAAATTTGATTGTTTTGTTGTTGTTGCTGAGGTCTTTACATAGCCTGGATATTAATTACTTATCAAATACATAATGTGTGAATATTTTCTTTCTCTTCATGAATTTATTTTCAATCTATTGATTGTATCTTCAGAACATAACAGCTTGTCACTTTGATGAAGTTCTTTTTATGTATTTTTGTTGTTGTTGTCTGTGCTTTCACTGTCATATCCAAGAAGTTATTGTCAGATTCTACATTATGAAACATTTTTCCTATGTTTTCTTCTAAGGGTTTTATAGTCTTAGCTCTTACAATTAGATGTTTGGTCCATTTTAAATTAAGTTTTTTATATGGTGTAAAGTAAGGGTCCAACTGTATTTTTTCCATGTAAATATTCATTCTTAACACCATTTAAAAATATACTGTCCTTTCCCCATAGTTTTGACTCCCTTGTTAAAAATCATGACTGTGTTTTTTAGTTCTTTATTTCTATTGCATTGGTCTTTATGTCTGTCTCTATGGTGGTACAGCATTGTTTTGGGTACTGAAGCATTGCAGTAAGTTTGAAACCAGGAGGTGTTAGTCCTCTAACTTTGTTAGTTTTTAAGATTGATTTGGCTACTTGGGGTTTTTTGAGATTTCATCTGAATTTCAGAATAGGTTTTTCTATTTTTGCAAATATTGGAATTTTTATAGTGATTTTATTGAATCTGTAGATAACTATTGATAACAATGGTGTCTTGATGAGGTTTTGTCTTCCAGTCCATAAACACATGATGTCTTTTCATTTATTTCTGTCATCTTTAATACTTTCCTGCAATGTTTATAGTTTTGCTGTACAGGTTTTTCATTTCCTTGGTTAAGTGGGCTTCTAAGTATTTTATTCTTTTGATGCTATCATACATGATACTGTTGTCTTGATTTCTTCTTCAGATAGTTTGTTATTGTAGAAATACAACCGATTTTTGTGTCTTGATTTTGTATCCTGCAGTTTTGCTGAATGTTATTTATTGCATCTGATAGTTTATCTCACAGAAACTAAAAGATTTTTAATATATAAAGTTATGTCATCTGCAAACAGAAAATTTTACTTTTTTAAAAATTGGAATATCTTTTATTATTTTACTTGCCTTATTGTTTTAACTAACTAGAACCTTCAGTACTATATTAAATAGAAGTAGTGAAAGCAGGCATCCTTGATTTTGCTCTTAGGGTAAAAGCTTTCAGTCTTTCATTATAATGTTAGCTGTGTGTCTTTTTAAATATAACCTTATGTTAAGGTGTTTTATTCCTTTTTATATCTTATTAAGTATATTTTATCATGAACGTGGTTTAAATTTTGACAAATGCTTTTTCTTCTTTGATTAAGATGACCACATGAGGTTTTTTCCTTCTTTATGTTAATGTGATATTATGCTGATTTTCATGTGTTGGAACATACTTTTGTTTCAGGAGTCAATTACACTCATTCATAGTGTATAATCCTTTTAATGTACTGCTAAATTTGAATTGCTGGTATTTTGTTGAGGATTTTTGCATCA
This sequence comes from Pan troglodytes, assembly GCF_028858775.2. Taxonomy (NCBI): domain Eukaryota; kingdom Metazoa; phylum Chordata; class Mammalia; order Primates; family Hominidae; genus Pan; species Pan troglodytes. Next base: position 153,503,691 of record NC_072421.2, read on the forward strand.
GCATTTGTAAGGGATGTTTGTTTGTAGTTTTCTTATGGTGCCTTTGTCTGACTTGGTGTCGGGGTAATACTGTCCTCGTAGAATAAGTTAGAAAATGTTACCTCCTCTTCAACGTTTTGAAAAAGTTTGAGAAAAACTGGTGTTAATTCTGCTTTAAACGTTGGGTAGAATTCAACAGTGAAGCCATCTGGTCCAGGCTTTTCTTTGTTGCTGGGTTTTTGATTACTGATGTCATCTTCTTGCTGAGTCTCCTTGCTGAATAGGTTTATTCAACTTTTCTGATTCAGTCTTAGTAGGTTTTTTGTTTCTAGGAATTTGTTCATTTTATTTAGGTTACTCAATTTTTTAGTGTATAGTTCCTTATGGTACTCTCGTGCATCCTTTTTTTACTCCAAAAATTTGTTAGTAGTGTACCCATTTTATTTTTGAGTTTAGTAATTTGAGTATTCCCTTTTTTTCCTTAGTCAATCTAGATAAAATTTTGTCAATTTTGATCTTTTTCAGAGAACAAACTTGGTTTTGTTGATTTTTGATATTGTTTTTCTGTTCTCTATTTCACTTATTTCCACTGCTATCTTTATCATTTTTAAAATTTTGCTAGCTTTTAGTTGTCCCTCTTTTAGTTGTCCCCCTTTTTCCCTCTGTTTTTAATTCCTTAGGAGTAAAGTTGTTGATTCGGTATCTTATTTTTTATTATCATTTATAGCTATAAATTTTTCCCTTATGGTACTGTTTTTGATGTATCTCTTAACTTTCGGTATTTCATATTTTTAATTTGTCTCTAGATATTTTCTGTTTTCTCTTGTGATTTCTTTTATCCATCCTTGAGTGTTTAATACCTATATTTTTAGACATAAAATGTGAAACCTACAAAATTTTCTTGATTTGTTACAGTTTCATTTGTTGTAAGTTTTTATTTAAGAATTAAATGTGTGTATCAACATTTGTTATGTTCTCATAAACTTTGTAATACATGGAGATTCCTGGTCCACATATATAAGCCTCTACATGAATATTATTTTGAAGCATTTAATTTTCTGTTTTAAGATTTCAAAGGTCTAAATGAAATTGAGATTTTGGTTTCTGAGATGAAATCATGGTAGGTGACTGATAAATGCTTAAAAATTAGCCAAAACTTCAAATTAAGTTAAAGTTTACCTTCAAGATTCAACCTGAATGAGTTGCCCTGTATTGCTGGTAATAAAAAATAAGTCTTTAATGGTATAAATGCAAACTTCAGAGAATGTCTTTTTTTCCCCCATTGACATCTAAATTAAAAGCTGTAAAAAATTTTGATGGCCTTATGCATTTTTTACTTTAGAATTCCAACTTTTTCTGGTTAAAATTTTTCCAAATAGATTCCTGTGTATTTGAAAGACAAATAATTTTTTAGTTGAAATGCTTAAGCAGTTAAATAAGGCCATGAAACTTTCTTGAACCTGTGGGAATCCATGAGAAAATCTGACATTATCTTCTATTCTCTTGGAAGGTAGAAATATCGTTTGACTTCTGTTTTGCTGACAAGAAATGTGGTCCTGAGCAACGCTACCTGGACAATGACCTCACACATGGAAAACGCTGGAGCCCATCTGTCTCCAATCTGCTGTTTTCCAAAAATTAGGGAAGTTCAGTTTTCCCTTTGATACTCTCTGTTTCTACCAACCCCAACGCCAGGGCTGTCCTGCTTCTACAAGTGACAATGACAAATATAGGCTTGAAGGAAGATGAGCTGATGGCATTCCCAGCTTACTACCACTCCTTGGGGGCCTTATCTCACATACGTGGATTCAATTCATAGACTCAGCTGGGTGAGGATCTATTGTTCAGCTACATTAGAAGTGACTGCTTAAGACTCTGGTGTGTGGTGAAATGAGGCAGAATTTTCTCAATGCAGTGTTGGGAGAAGTTTCTCCTCATAATTACCATCTTACTATCACTAAATCATAGCTAAAATAAGGAAATTATTCAAGAAGAAATAGAAATGTAATCTTATGAAGACATAAATTTAGAGATTTGTGGAAAGCCCTTCATAATTTCATGGTATTCTCTTTGAGCTGGGATTATAGTTGATATTTCATTATAATATATTAGCTGTTCTAGACTTTATGCATTTATGTAAAGTTTTCTTTGTTGTACTTTAAGTTCTGGGATACATGGGCAGAGCATGCAGGTTTGTTCCATAGGTTTACACGTGCCATGGTGGTGTGCTGCACCCGTCAACCTGTCATCTACATTAGGTATTTCTCCTAATGCTGTTCCTCTGCCAGCCTCCCACCCCCTGACAGGCCCCAGTGTGTGATGTTCCCCTCCCTGTGTCCATGTGTTCTCATTGTTCAACTCCCACTTATGAGTGAGAACATGCAGTGTTTGGTTTTCTTTTCTTCTTTTTCTTTTTCTTTCTTTCTTTTTTTTTTTTGAGACAAAATTTCACTCTTGTTGCCCAGGTTGGAGTGCAATGGCATGATCTTGGGTTACCGCAACCTCTGCCTCCTGGGTTCAAGCGACTCTCCTGCCTCAGCCTCCCAAGTAGCTAGGATTACAGGCATGTGCCAACATGCCTGGCTAATTGTGTCTATTTTTAGTAGAGACGGGGTTTCTCCATGTTGGTCAGGCTGGTCTCAAACTCCTCACCTCAGGTGATCTGCCCACTTCGGCCTCCCAAAGTTCTGAGACTACAGGCATGAGCCACTGCTCCTGGCCTGGTTTTCTTTTCTTGTGTTAGTTTGCTGAGAATGATGGTTTCCAGCTTCATCCATGTCCCTGGAAAGGACATAAATGTGTAGTATTCCATGGTGTATATGTGCCACATTTTCTTTATCCAGTTTATCACTGATGGGAATTTGGGTTGGTTCCAAGTCTTTGCTATTGTGAACAGTGCTGAAATAAACATACAGTGCATGTGTCTTTATAGTATAATAATTTATAATGCTTTGGGTATATACCCCGTAATGGGATTGCTGAACCTTGAGGAATTGTCACACTGTCTTCCATAATGACTGAACTAATTTACACTCCTACCAACAGTGTAAAAGCATTCCTATTTCTCCACAGCCTCATCAGCATCTGTTGTTTCCTGAGTTTTTAATAATCGCCATTCTAACTGGTGTGAGATGGTATCTCACTGTGGTTTCGATTTGCATTTATCTAATGACCAGTGATGATGAGCTTTTTTTCATATGTTTGTTGGCCGCATAAATGTCTTCTTTTGAGAAGTGTCTGTTCATTTCCTTTGCCCACTTTTTGATGGGGTTGTTTTTTTTCTTGTAAATTTGTTTAAGTTCTTTGTAGATTCTGGATATTAGCCCTTTGTAAGACATATTGCAAAAATTTTCTCCCAATCTGTAGGTTGTCTATTCACTCTGATGAGTTTATTTTGCTGTGCAGAAGCTCTTCAGTTTAATTAGATCCCATTTGTCAATTTTGGCTTTTGTTCCCATTGCTTTTGGTGTTTTAGTCATAAAGTCTTTGCCCATGCCTATGTCCTGAATGGTATTGCCTAGGTTTTCTTCCAGGGTTTTTATGGTTTTAGGTCTTATGTTTAGGTCTTTATTCCATCTTGAGTTATTTTTTTGTATAAGGTATAAGGAAGATGTCCAGTTTCAGTTTTCTGCATATGGCTAGCCAGTTTTCCCAACATGATTTATTAAATAAGGAATCCTTTCCCCATTGCTTGTTTTTGTCAGGTTTGTCAAAGATCAGATGGTTGTATGTGTATGGTCTTATTTCAGAGTTCTCTATTCTGTTTCATTGGTCTATGTGTCTGTTTTTGTACCAGTACCATGCTGTTTTGGTTACTGTAGCCTTATAGTATAGTTTGAAGTTGGGTAGTGTGATGCCTCCAGCTTTGTTCTTTTTGCTTAGAATTGTCTTGGCTATTTGGGCTCTTTTTTGGTTCGTGAGAATTGTAAAATAGTTTCTTCTAATTCTGTGAAGAATGTCATTGGTAGTTTAATGGGAATAGCATTGAATTCTTTTATAAATTACTTTGGGCACTATGGCCATTTTCATGAATTAATTCTTCCCTATCCATGAGCATGGAATGCTTCTCCATTTGTTTATGTCCTATCTGATTTCTCTGGGCAGTGGTTTGTAGTCCCCCTTGAAGAGGTTCTTCACTTTGCTTGTTAGCTGTATTCCTATGTATTTTATTCTCTTTGTAGTAATTGTGAATGAAGTTCATTCATGATTTGGCTCTCTACTTGCCTGTTGTTGGTGTATAGGAATACTAGCGATTTTTGCACATTGGTTTTGTATCCTGAGATTCTGTTGATGTGGTTCATCAGCTTAAGAAGCTTTTGGGCTGAGATGATGGGGTTTTCTAGATACAGGATCATGTCATCTGCAAACAAAGATAATTTGACTTCCTCTCTTCCTATTTAAATACCTTTATTTCTTTCTCCTGCCTGATTGCCCTGGCCAGAAATTCCAGTACTATGTTGAATAGGAGTGGTGAGAGAGGCCATCCTTGTCTTGTGCCAGTTCTCAAGGGGAATGCTTCCAGGTTTTGCTCATTCAGTATGATATTGGCTGTGGGTTTGTCATATATGGCTCTTATTATTTTGAGGTGTGATCCTTCAATAGCTAGTTTATTTAGAGTTTTTGACATGAAGGGATGTTGAATTTTATTGAAGGCCTTTTCTGCATCTGTTGAGATAATCGTGTTGTTTTTGTGTTTAATTCTGTTTATGTGAGGAATTACATTTATAGATTTGCCTGTGTTGAACCAACCTTGTATCCCAGGGATGAAGCCATCTTGATCGTGGTGGGTCAAGGTACCCTTATCAGTCTTAGATTCAGTCTTTTTACATAATCCCATATTTCTTGAAGGTTTTATTCATTCTTTTTTGGTCCTTTTTCTCTATTCTTCTCTGTTCTTTTTTCTCTATTCTTCTCTTCCTGTCTTAGACAGATGGTTTTGAAGCTCTGAGATTCTTTCCTCCACTTGGCCTATTCTGCTAGTGATACTTGTGGTTGCATTGTGAAGTTCTCGTGTTGTGTTTCTCGCCTCCATCAGGTCAGTTATGTTCCTCTCTAAACTGAATATTCTGGTTATCACCTTCTGTAATTTCTTTTATGATTTTTAGCTTCCTTGCATTAAGTTAGAATGTTCTCCTTTAGCTCAGTGTGGTTTGTTATTACCCACCTCCTAAAGCCTACTTTTGTCAATTCAGCCATCTCAGCCTGGGGTCAGTTCTGTGCCCTTGCTGGGGAGGTGTTGTTGTCATTTAGAGGAGAAGAGGCATTCTGCCTTTTTCAGTTTTCAGCGTTTTTGTGTTATGTTTTCTCATCTTTGTGGGCTTATCTACCTTTGATTTTTGACATTGCTGACCTTTGAATGGGGTTTTTATGGGGTCTTTTTTGTTGATGTTGTTGCTTTCTGTTTGTTTTTAACAGTCAGACCACTCTTCCCTAGGTCTGCTGTGGTTTTCTGGGGGTCCACTCTGGACCCTGGTCACCTCAGTCTCTCCTGCACCTGGAGGTATCACCAGTGAAGGCTGCGAAACAGCAAAGATCGCAGCCTGTTCCTTCCTCTGGGAGCACCAGTCCAAGGAGGTACCGACTTGATGCCAGCTGGAACTCTCCTGTAGGAGGTGTCTGGAGACCCCTGTTGGGAGGTCTTGCCCAGTCAGGAGGAACAGAATCAGGGACTGCTTAAAGAAGCAGTCTGGCTGCCCTTCGGCAGAGCAGGTGTGCTGTGGTGACTGCCAGGAGTCTCCAGAGCCAGCAGGCTGGAAAGGCTCAGTCGGCTGAACTGGGGAGACAGCAGCTACCCCTCTCCCTGGGGACTTCATGCCAGGGAGAAATCAGAGTTCTGTCCATAGAACTCTGGCTGGAGTTGCTAAAATTCCGATGGGGAGGCCCTGTTCAGTGAGGAGGGATGGATTTCGGTCTCACTTAAAGAAGCAGCCTGGCCACGCTCAGGCACAGCAGCTGTGCTGTGTTATGGGGGACTCCTCCTGGTCCCTGGTGCCAGCAGGCTAGAGCGGCCAACTCAAACCACAGATAGAGTGGCTGCCCTCCCCCGGGAACTCGGTCCATCTCCGGCTGTCTCCAGCCTGCTGCCGCTGGCCAGCTGGAATTCCAAGCCAATGGGACTTGTGAGGTGCTGTGGGAGTGGGGCCTCAGAATGATGTCACTTGGCTCCCTGGATTCAGCCCCCTTCCTAGGGGAATGCACGGATGTATCTCCCGCTTTGCTGGAATTCTCGGGGCAGAGGATGCAAAACTCCTGGGTTTCCACGCATGCCCCAGTGAGCCAGCGAGCACTCCGCCGAGACTCCACACAGCTCTGTGCTTCAGACCCAAGGCCATGGCTGAGCTCACCAGGGGACCTCCTGATCTGCAGGTTGCAAAGATCCGTGGGAGAAGCATGGTTTCCCGGGCAGAGTCGCACAATCACTCACCGCCTCCCTTGGCTGCGAGTGGGGGCTCCCCTAGCTCCGTGCCACACCTGGGTGGGCCATCGCCCACTTGCTTTTCCTCACTCCCCGTGGGTCGAGCTGTCTGCCTAGTCAGTCCCAATGCAAGAACCTGGATACGTCAACTAAAGGTGCAGAATTCACTCGCAGTTTTCACTGCTCTCCGTGAGAGCCGCAGGCCACAGCTGCTTCTAAGAGGCCAGCTTGGCCCCATCTAAAGTATGATTTAATACATGAGATGTTTTAAATACGTAACAATATTTATCACAAATAATATTTTGTCTCAATGTGATATAAAAATTGCTAATAAATCAATTCTTTTTTGGTTACCACAAAGCTATCTGGAAATGTAACATCTGCCATTTAGAAAATTTTTGTAGAGTTAATAGAACTTTACCTGAAGGGAGGCTGGCAATATGCATCATGATTTCAAATATTGTATTAGTTGTTTTGTAATTTTGTGTTTTTTAAAACTAAATATATTAAATTGGTTGTATATTACTTTAGGTAGCACTATTTGGCGATGAGAGAATAATAATTTGCAAAATATATATTCCTTATTATAAAAATGTCCTCTGTTTTATATTACTACCACTTCCTCTGAAAGTTTAAAATTGTAATTTTCTAATTAAAATATATATTCACAAATGTGACTTGTAAATGTGAATATTTATAATTTTAGGGGTTTTTTTTTGCATTTGGTAGGGACAGGGTTTTCTGGTGTCTATTCTTCTTCAAAATAAAAGGTAGACAGAATGGAATCAGGAAAGGTTAAAACACAAAGGAACACAATGATGATGATAGAGATTATTCCTTTGCGGCTGGCCAGGGCCTAAAAATATCAAGAAGAAACATGATCAATAGAAAACCTGCATGTCCTTGAACATTATAGAATTTTTAATTTCTCTTAAAAGTATTCATGATAAAATTCTCTGTACTTTGCACATTTAAGAGAGATAAAATCAGAGGGCAGGGGCCTCCCTGATCCTGATAAGAGCGCCCAAAGCACAAAGGATGTGTCTTTATCTCTCCCAACTCCACGGCGGAAACAGTTGCTCTGGTTATCTTATCGCAGTGATGCACAGAGACATGATGGTCAAAGAGCTTGCACACTTTAAAAAAGAAATGTTGGCTGGGCGCGGTGGCTCACATCTGTAATCCCAGCACCTTGGGAGGCCGAGCCGGTGGATCACGAGGTCAGGAGTTTAAGACCAGCCTAGTCAAAATGGTGAAACCCCGTTTCTACTAAAAATACAAAAATTAGCCAGGCACGGTGGCAGGAACCTGTAATCCCAGTTACTCGGGAGGCTGAGGCAGAGGAATCGCTTGAACCAGGGTGGTGGAGGTTGCAGTGAGCCGAGATCTAGCCACAGCATTCCAGCCTGGGCGATAGAGTGAGACTCTGTTTAAAAAAAAAAAAAAAGTTATGTTGAGATTAAAAAAAATAAATGCCATGATTTGTCTACAGATCTTTATTACTCTACCTCATTTACATTAAATTTATGAACAACTTAAATAACACACAGGGCTTTTATTATTATTATTGTGATAATTTCTTTGTCAACATCATTTTTACCATATTGTATAAACAGCATTGTAAGACCTGTGACTGGTCATTGACAATATATACAATATGTGTATATTTGTACACAGGATCTAGCTCTGTCATTCTTGCTGGAGTGCAGTGGCACAATCACAGATGACTCCAGATTCAAACACCTAAGGTCAAGCCAGTCTCCCACCTCATCCTCCCTAGTGGCTGGGACTACAGGCATATGCCGCCACAGTCGGCTGGTTTAAAAAGAAATTGTAGAGACAGGGTCTTGCTATGTTGCCCAGGCTAGTCTTGAGCTCCTGGCCTCAAGTGATCCTCCAACGCTGGCCTCCCAAAGTGCTGGGATTACAGGTTTGAGCCACCATGCCCTGCCTGCTCATATATTCTTCAATAATGAGATAAGAAAAACCTATCACCAGGCTGGATTTTTAGAGGTTTCCAAAACTGGAACATATGACCTGTGATCAAGCCCTTCCACTGTTTTCTGTCTTTTATCTCTGCAATAACAGTTCTACTACTGTTTTCCTCAACCAGCTAAGAATTAAACATCTCGAGATCGTAAATGTCTATGTTTGTAAACATCATGATTCTGGCTGTAGCCTGCATTAAGTTAAATTGTCAGAGAAATTGAGATGTATTTTAGTTATTTGGTTATTATAATTATTCTTTTGGCATTTCTGCATTTCACAAGATTCTTTTCATGGAAATATCTAGTTAGAAAGAATAATACTTTTCTAAAATTGTGAGCTCAGTTTCTCAGGTTGCCAACTATTGCCACTGCACTAACCAACCTTCCTTCATCTGTCACATGAAACTCTCATAATCACTTTATGTTGTTGATAACCAGTCACAGGTCTTACAGTGCCGTTTATAGAATATGATCAAAGTAGTGTTGACTAAGAAATTATCAATGTAATAATAAAAAAGCCTAGTATTTTATTATATAAGTTGTATATACATTTAATTTAAGCCAGAGTACAAAGATCTGTAGACAAATCGTGCCATTTAAAAAAAAATCTCAACAAATTTGACATTATTATGAAGATGAAGAAACAGATTTATCAAGCTCTATTTTCTTTAAATTATTTTTTATTATACTCTCTTTGCTTCAGACATCTGATCTAAACATCGGCAGTGTTTGTGATCGGTCTTTTGTTTTGGTACATTTAATGGTGTTATTTTCCCCAGAACTACTCATGATTATATATATGCTTAGGGACTTACACAATTTTGAAGGTTAATCAAGCACAGTGAGAATGAACTTGATTTGCATTGTCTGTCTCTGAGAGTGGTCAGGGACTTCACCCTCAGCCCAAAGACAATCTGGTTGCCACGTCTCCTGGTGAGAGCTGAGATGTACATCCTGATTTATGTTTTTAATGTATCATATGGGACTCAGTTTTCTTTTATACTCTTACCAACCTATATGACCTCTAAGGATTTTTATTTTATTCTTTTTTTCCTCACATCTGTACTATGTTATTGTAAATCCTATGATACTTCTAAAATGAATGTGTCAGATTTACTGAAAGAAAATATAAGGAACACAGTAAAGTTTAAAATTGGGATGAGCAATGAATAACATTTTAGTATAGCTAAGCAATATTTGCATATTTGTGTGTAATGTGTTTAAGCAAGTATTGGAGGATATTTATACAAATAATAACATTACCTACCCCAAATTCAAATTGAGTCATGTCTTATAATTTTTTAATTTTTAATTTTTGTGGGTACATAGGTGTATATATTTATAACATAAATGAGATGTTTTGATACAGACATACAAAGTTAAATAATCACATCACAAAGAATGGGACATCCATCCTTTCAAGCATTTATTTTTCGAGTTGTGAACAATGTAATTACACTCTTTAAGTTATTTTAAAATGTACAATTATGTTACTATTGACCATTGTCACCCTATTGTGCTATCGAATAGCGACTCTCATTCATTCTAATTATTTTTTGTACCCATGAACAATGCCCACCTCACCCTAGCTCCCCACGATCCTTCCCAGCCTCTGGTAATCATCCTTCTCTCTATGTTCATGAGTTCAAGTGGGTTGATTTTGAGATCCCACAAATAAGTGAGAACATATGATGTTTGTCTTTCTGTGGCTGGCTATTTCGCTTAACACAATGATTTCCAGTTCCATCCATGGTCTTGCAGATGACTGGTTCTCATTCTTTTTTAGGGCTGAATAGTACTCCATTGTGTGTATGTACCACATTTTTTAATCCATTCTTGATGGACACTCAGGTTGCTTCCAAATCTTAGCTATTGTAAATAGTGCTGCAACAAACACAGGAGTACAGATATCTCAACATACTGATTTCCTTTCTTTTGGGTATATACCCAACAGTAGGATTGTTGGATAATGTGGTAGCTCAATTTTTAGTTTCTTGAGGAACCTCCAAACTGTTGTTTATAGTGGTTGTACTAATTTACATTCCCACCAACAGTAAATGAGGTTTCCCTTTTCTCCAAATTCTCGCTAGCATTTGTTATTTCCTGTATTTTGAATATAAGCCATTTTAACTCCAGAGAGATGATATCGCACTGCAGTTTCGATTTGCATTTCTCTATCAATGATTTTGAGCACCTTTTCATATGCCTGTTTGCCATGTGTATGTCTTCTTTTGAGAAATATATCTTCAAATCTTTTTGGTCATTTTTGACCAGGTTATTAGATTTTTTCTTGTAGAGTTGTTTGAGCTTCTTACATACTGCAGTTATTAATCCTTTGTCAGATGGATAGTTTGCAATCATTTTTTTCCCATTCTGTGGGTTATCTCTTCACTTTCTTGGTGTGTTATATTTTATTTTTCATTTATTATTTTTATTTTATTTTTTCATAAGTTATCGGGGTACAGATGGTATTTGGTTACATGAGTAAGTTCCTTAGCGGTGATTTGTGAGATTATGGTGCACCCATTACCCAAGCCGTATAGACTGCACCATATTCGTAGTCTTTTATTGCTCGCCTCCCTCCCACTCTTCCTCCCAAGTCCCCAAAGTCCGTTGCATCATTCTTATGCCTTTGTGTCCTCATAGCTTAGCTCCTACATATCAGTGAGAACATACAATGTTGAGTTTTCCATTCCTGGGTTACATCACTTAGAACAATAGTCTCCAATCTCGTCCAGGTCACAGGAAATGCTGTTAATTCATTCCTTTCTATGGCTACATAGTATTCCATTATATCTATCTATCTATCTATCTATCTATCTATCTATCTATCATCTATCTATATCTATATATATCTATCTATATCTATATATATCTATCTATCTCACAGTTTCTTTATCCACTTGTTGACTGATGGGCACTTGGGTTGGTTCCACGATTTTGCAATTGTGAATTGTGCTGCTATAAACATGCGTGTGCAAGTATCTTTTTTGAATAATGATTTATTTTCCTCTGGGTAGATACCTAGCAGTGGGATTGCTGGATCAAATGGTGGTTCTACTTTTAGTTATTGAAGGAATCTCCACATTATTTTTCATAGTGGCATACTAGTTTACATTCCCACCAGCAGTGTAGAAGTGTTCCCTGTTTACTGCATCCATGGCAACATCTACTGTTTTTTTATTTTTGGGTTGCAGGAGGTAAGGTGGTATTGCATTGTGGTTTTGATTTGCATTTCCCTGATCATTAGTGATATTGAGCATTTTTATTTATGTTTGTTGGCCATTTGCATATCTTCTTTTGAGAACTGTCCATTCATGTCCTTAGCCCATTTTTTGATGGGGTTGTTTGTTTCTTTCATACTGATTTGTTCGAGTTTGTTGTGGATTCTTGATATTAGTCCTCTGTCAGATGTATAGATTATAAAGATTTTCTCCCACTCTGTGGGTTGTCTATTTACTCTGCTTACTGTTCCCTTTGCCATGCAAAAGCTCTTTAGTTTAATTAAGTCCCAGCTCTTTATCTTTGTTTTTATTGCATTTGCATTTGGGTTCTTGGTCATGAAATCCTTGCCTATGCCAATGTCTAGAAGGGTTTATCCAGTGTTATCTTCTAGAATTTTTATAGTTCAGGTATTAGGTTTAAGTTCTTAATCCACCGTGGGTCGATTTTTATATAAGGTGAGAGATGAGAATCCAGTTTTATTCCCCTACATGTGGCTCGCCAATTATCCCAACATCATGTGTTGGAAAGGGTGTCCTTTCCCCACTTTATGTTTTTGTTTACTTTGTCGAAGATCAGTTGGCTGTAAGTATTTGGGTTAATTTCTGGGTTCTCTCTTCTGTTCCATTGGTGTATATGCCTATTTTTAAACCAGTACCATGCTGTTTTGGTAACTATGGCCTTATTGTACAGTTTGAAATCAAGTAGTGTGATGCCTCCAGGTTTGTTCTTTTTGCTTAGCCTTGGTTTGGCTACATGGCTCTCTTTTGGTTCCATATTAATTTTAGAATTGTTTTTGTAATTCTGTGAAGAATGATGGTGGTGTTCAGATGGGGATTGCATTGAATTTGTAGATTGCCTTTCACAGAACGGTAATTTTCACAATATTGGTTCTACCCATCCATGAGCATGGGGGTGTGTCTCCATTTGTTTGTGTCATCTATGATTTCTTTTCTTTTTTTTTTTTTTCAGAGGGAGTTTCGCTCTTGTAGCTGAGGTGGGAGTGCAATGGTGTGATCTCGGCTCACTACAACTTCTGCCTCCTGGGTTCAAGCGATTCTCCTGCCTCAGCCTCCCGAGTAGCTGGGATTATAGGCATGCGCCACCATGCTTGGCTCCATCTATGATTTCTTTCAGCAGTGTTTTGTAATTTTCATTGTAGAGGTCTTTTGATTCCTTTGCTAGGTATATTCCTAAGTTTTTTTTTTTTTTTTTTTTGCAGCTATTGTAAAAGGGGTTGAGTTCTTGATGTGATTCTCTGCTTGGTAGCTGTTAATGTATAGAAGAGCTACTGATTTGTGTACGTTAATCTTGTATCTGGAAACTTTGCTGAATTCTTTTATCAGTTCTAGGAGCTTTCTAGAGGAGTCGGTAGGGTTTTCAAGGTGAAAGATCATATTGTCAGCAACCAGTGACAGTTTGACTTCCTCTTTACCGATTTGGATTTCCTCTATTTCCTTCCTTTGTCTGATTGCTCTGGCTAGGACTTCCAGTACTATGTTGAAGAGGAGTGGTGAGAGTAGGCTCCTTGTCTTGTTCCAGTTCTCAAAGGGAATGCTTTCACCTTTTCCCCATTCAGTATTATGTTGGCTGTGGGTTTGTCATAGATGGCTTTTATTACATTAAGGTATGTCCCTTGTATGCCTATTTTGCTGAGAGCTTTAATCATAAAGCAATGCTAGATTTTGTCGAATGCTTTTTCTGCATCTGTTGATATACTCGTGAGTTTTTTAAAAATTCTGTTTATTTGGTGTATCACATTTATGGACTTGCATATGTTAAACCATTCCTGTATCACTGGTATGAAACCCACTTGATCTTGGTGGATTATCTTTTTGATATGTTGTTGGATTCAGTTAGATAGTATTTTGTTAAGGATTTTGGCATCTGCGTTCATCAAGGATATTGGTCTGTAGTTTTCTTTTTTGGTTATGTCCTTTCATGGTTTTGGTATTAGGGTGATGCTGGCTTCATAGAATGAATTAGGAAGGGTTTCTTCTTTCTCTGTCTTGTGGAATAGTGTGAAACGATTGGTATCATTTCTTCTTTGAATGAAAGAAGACATTCAATTTCAATTTTCTTAAATTTATTGAGACTCATTTTATGGCCTATCATATGGTCTATCTTGGAGAAAATTCCATGTGCTGTTGAATAGAATGTGTATTCTGTGGTTGTTGGATGAAATGTTCTGTATATATCTGTTAAGTCCATTTGTTCCAAAGTATAGTTTAAATCCATTGTTTCTTTGTTGACTTTCTGTCTTGATGACCTGTCTAGTGCTGTCAGTGGAGTATTGAAGTCCCCCACTATTATTGTGTTGCTGTCTATCTTATTTCTTATGTCTACTAGTAATTATTTTATAAATTTGGGAGCTCCAGTGTTAGGTTAATGTATGTTTAGGATTGTCATATTTTTCTGTTGGATGAGACCTTTTACCATTATATACTGTCTCTCTTTGTCTCTTTTAGCTACTGTTGCTTTAAAGTTTGTTTTGTCTCATATGAGAATAGCTACTGCTGCTCGCTTTTGGTGTCCATTTGCATGAAATGCCTTTTTCTACCACTTTCCTTAAGTTTATGTAAGTCGTTTTGTGTTAGGTGAGTCTCCTGAAGGCAGCAGATAGTTAGTTGGTGAGTTCTTATCCATTCTGTGGTTCTGTATCTTGTAAGTGGAACATTTAAGCCATTTAAAACCAACATTAGTATTAAAAAGTGAGGTACCATTGCTTTCATCATGCTCTTTGTTGCCTCTGTACTTTGTTTTTGTTTTTGCTTTTTAACTTGTATTTTTGTTTTATAGGTCCTGTGTGATTTATGCTTTAATGAAGTTCTGTTTTGATGTGTTTCCAGGATTTGTTTCATGATTCAGAGCTCCTTTTAGCAGTTCTTAGAGTCCTGGTTTGGCAATGGCAAATTCTGTCAGCATTTGTTTGTCTGAAAATGACTGTATCTTTCCTTCATATATGATGTTTAGTTTTGCTGGATACAGAATTCTTGGCTGATAATTGTTTTGTTTGAGGAGGCTGAAGAAAGGGCCCCAATCCCATCTAGCTTGTAAGGTTTCTGCTGCGAAATCTGCTGTTAGTTTGATAGGTTTTCCTTTATAGGTTACCTAGTGCTTCTGTCTCACAGCTCTTAAGATTCTTTCCTTTGTCTTAACTTTGGATAACCTAATGACAATGTGCCTAGGCTAAGATCTTTTCGTGATGAATTTCCCAGGTGTTATTTGTGCTTCTTGTATTTGGATGTCTAGGTCTCTCACAAGGCCATGGAAGTTTTCCTAGATTATTCCCCCAAATATATTTTCCTGGCTTTTAGAATTCACTTCTTCCTCAGGTATACCAATTAGTCTTAGGTTTCATCATTTAACAGAATGCCAGACTCCTTGGAGGCTTTGCTCATATTTTCTTATTCTTTTTTCTTTGTCTTTATTGGATTGGGTTAAATCAAAGACCTTGTCTTTGAATTCTGAATTTCATTCTTCTACTTGTTCAATTCTATTGCTGAGACTTTCCAGAGCATTTCACATTTCTAAAAGTACGTCCAAAGTTTCCTGATTTTTTATTTTTATTTTTTATTTAAGCTATCTATTTCCTTGAATATTTCTCCCTTCACGTATTGTATCACTTTTTGGATTTTCTTGCATTGGGCTTCACCTTTCTCTGGCCCCTCCCTGATTAGCTTAATAACTAACCTGAATTTTTTTTAGATGAATCAGTGATTTCTTCTTTGTTTGGATCCATTGGTGATGAACTGGTGTGATTTTTTGGGGGGTGTTGAAGAGTCTTGTTTTGTCAGATTACCAGGGTTGGTTTTCTGGTTCCTTCTCATTTTGGTAGACTCTGTCAGAGGAAAGGTCTAGGGCTGAAGACTGTCGTTCAGACTCTTTCGTCCCACGGGGTGTTCCCTTGACGTAGTACTCTCCCCTTTTTCCTATGGGCATGGCTTCCTGTGAGCCAAAGTGCATTGATTGTTGTCTCTCTTCTGGGTCTAGCCACCCAGCAGGTCTACCTGGCTTTGGGCTGGTACTGGGGGTTGTCTGCATAGAGCCCTGTGATGTGAACCATCTTTGGGTCTCTCAGCCATGGATACCAGCGCCTGTTCCAGTGGAGGTGGTGAAGGGTGCAATAGACTCTGTGAGGGTCCTTAGCTTTGGTGGTTTAATGCTCTATATTTGTGCTGGTTGGCCTCCTGCCAGGAGGTGGTGATTTCCAGAAAGCATCAGCTGTAGTAGTGTGGAGGGACTGGCAGTGGGCAGGGCCTTAGGACTCCCAAGATTATATGTCCTTTGTCTTCCACTACCAACTTAAACATTTGTGACAATTTCAATATCAGAAATTTATGTGTAATCAAATTTATTCTGCTAGCTTATTTTCTTATATGCTTCAATCTTTATAATTTAGTTCTCACATGAGGGAGATCTAATATTGGAAATATTTTCAATGTGTATATTTATGTATTTATTCTAGTTGTCCTGGCACAAGGTTATCGATGTTGCTGTGTGACCAGCCATTGGCTTTTCACATTTACAACCCCTCTGAATTTTTTCTTGCCTTATTTCTGGTGCTGGGAAATTCTGATGTTTTCTCCTCATCTCCATTGAACATTTTAGGGATTCTTGAAACTTTTGATGCACAAACATCCACACTTTCCACATAAGTAAAATATTTTACTTAGATATTTTCTAGCAGACACTGAGTTCTCATGAGAAATCCTCAGTCTCTTTATTTGGAACACCCCCTCCCCAGTATTCCATATGGAGTAGTTATGTGTAGAATGTGATTACTTCATTAATATGTCAAAGTATGGATACATTTTGAACACATTTCTGAAGCTGTAATTCCTTCTTGATGAATTGTACCTGCGCATGAGCAGAATTGATGTTTTCTCTGGAGCAGTAAGTTAGCACTGGTAGAATCTGTTCTGTGATCCCAGGTCCTTGGGCTCCAGTGTCAATGCTTCCTCCTTAGATCCTCCCTGACACTGTAAATTTACCTCAGTCCCTATTTCTTAATCCAATAGCTATTTAAATTGATCTTCAATTACTTTGTATGTGGCCAGATATTATTTATGGGTTATATTCTAATTCACATTTTTCTGATGTAATTTCAGAGAGCCTAGAAAATATCACCTAGTGAATATCTACTTCCATGAGGTCAGTGACACATTTTTAGGTCTTAAACTTCAATATTTAAAATATTTGTCTCTGGAATTTGAAAATAATATGTATGCCTTGTTTACTGGATAAAAAGGCTAATCAGTTGTTCATCTGATTAGTAATCAAAGTTTCTAAAATTTAATACTTCATGTTACTTTATGTTTTATATAAATGTGTATTTCTATGACAGTTTTAGTGTCACCTAATATTATTTACAATGTTGTAATTTTTATTTATATGAATCTTTGTGTTATACATTTTAATGTCATTGGTATTAAAACTATATGTGCAAATAGCTTGAAATAGCACCTAACACATCATGGATTCTATGTAAATATTCACCACTCTATTTCATCACATTTTAACCAATTCATACCATTCTTCATTTGCTAACATTTTGTTTGTCCTCATTCTAATTTGTGTTGGTGTCCTGTCTACATATTAATAAAAGAGAGGAGGTAGGCCCAGACTTCCATCTTGATTAAATACCAAGACAAATGGCACATTTTCCTAGTTCTATTTATATACAACATTACATTTGTCTCACACTATAAATAAGAGTATTCAGTTAAGTACAGCAAAAAAAAAAAAAAAGTAATCTTAACCTTCCTACAACAGATGTTGGGATATTCACGGATTGTCCACAACTTCCTTCTCCCAACATTATTTTTATTCTTATGTCTCAACTGCCATGAAAACCTAGAAGCATGAAATACTACAAATTAGAAACAAATTCCCTGCTATACACAAATTGTAAAATTAAATCAAGAAGAAAGAGAATATATGCGTACTCATACAGCAAGTAAATAGATTAGACTAATGAAAACTCTTCATCAGTCTAGCCCAGGCTCACATAGCTTCACTAGTGAATTCTATTAAACACTTAATGAATAACCAATCCTTCACAAACACTTGCAAAGCAGAGAAGCAGGAAAACATCAATTCATTTTTGAGGCCAGTATTACCCAGATAACAAATCAGACAAAAGCATCACAAGAAAATAAATGTGCAGACTATTAACCCTCATGAATGAAGACAGAAATCTCCAAAAACTCTAGCAAACTGGATGAAGCAACACATAAAAATGTTAGATAAGCCTGGCATGGCGGTGCACACCTGTAGTCCCGGCTACTTAGGAGGCTGAGGTGGCTGGATCACTTGAGCCCAGGAGTTTGAGGTTATAGTGAGCTGTGACTGTGCCACTCCACCCCAACCTGGGTGACAGAGTGAGGCCTCATCTCTAATAAAGATTAAAGAAAATTAGAAAAAAGTTAGACAATATAACCAAGTGGAATTATCCTACCAATACAAATTTAAAAATCAGTGTAATACACCATATTAATAAAAGAAAAGACCATGATGATTTCAATGGACGTCTGACAATGTCTGACACTCATTCCTGATAAATCTTCCAGAAATCTAGCAATAGAAATAACTTCCTGAACCTCCAAAAGACATCCATGAAAATTTAATAAATTCCACTAAGGTATATTGAAAGGCATATTGATACTTCCAACTCTATGGTTTTAAAAATTAACAAAGAAATCAGAACTAATAACAGTAATCTAACCATCTGGAAAACATTAAACACCTTTCTAACAATATTTCTTTTGATGTGATAAAGGTAAAAATCCAAATTTAATAAGAGGAGTGCTTTTGAGACAACTGAAATTTGGTGTTCCTGATTTTTCTGACTTATTAGCAATCAGAATCTAATTATCAATAATGCCAAGAAGACAGGAGTACTCTCCAATGACATTAAAATGTATAACACAAAGATTTATAGTTAGGCATAATGTATAACACAAAGATTCATTGTTTGGAGTAACAACATTTCATATTTGAATCAGTTAATAACATTGTCATCATTGCGTATTCTCCTGGAAGTAACACACAATACAGACTTCAAAAACCCAGAGCTTTTGCTGGGGATATATGCTCCTTCCAAAGGCAATAGATTGTGTGCAATATTATGAGAATTAATTCCTCCAAAGGTAAAGTGTCGCTGTGTGGGCTTCTGGGAATATCCCCAAAATCCACATATTCTAAAAATCTTTTCCACTACAAACCACCATAAATGCTGAACAACAGAACATGCGCTCAACTGCGCAAATTATACTTTGGGGCTTTTGTATACAGTCTTTGCACAGGAATATTTAAGTGAATATAAATTAATTGAAATGTTTTCCAGGTGGATATTGAGGGAGAAACAGAAAAATCCAAGAGAGTCCCCTGTGGAAGAAAATTCTCCAACCCAAAACTCAACCGAACTCAAAGCGCTGAACAGCGCGTCAATTAAGACTTGTCAAATATAATCACACGATCTAATAGTTTTAAATATGCAAAATAAAAAGCACCAAAGTCAATGTCATTCAGAAATAACAACAACAAAACCAGAGCTCCCCGATGCATTTAGGCCTCAAGGAATTCCAAAGTATTGTATTAGGTATAGTAAATATATATGTAATTAGAAATGTTTACAGAAATTAGAGAGATGTGTTTTTTAAAAAAGATTTGGCCTCTAAAACAGTTAACAATTCCAGTAAAGAAGAAAACAGAAATTCAATGTTTGATATACATACATAAAAATACATTTCAGGAAAATGAAAAGTCCGTGTGATAACAGAATCCAAATTATATAAAAGATAGAAATCTCAATGTTTGTTTTTACACATTTTAAGGAAAAAACAACCCCGAAAGCATAAAATGCAGAAAATAATGTTAATAAGTCTTGAGTTTTCAAGTCCCTCTCACTGGCTTTGGCACTTACAGAACAGCCAGCACAGGCTCAGGATCCCCTAATGGGCATTTCTGCCAAGGAGACCATCCTCATGAAAATGGAGCCGAAAGCTATGCGCACAAGATGGATGGATGCTCCTGTCCCAGAGACCAGCAGGTGCAGGTGTAGAGGGAGTGGGCCAGGGAGGGGCTGTGAGCACCAACCTGGGAGGGGTGGCTAGACCTCCATTGGACCCTCCTGTCCGCAGGGGCCTCAGAGGGTTCCAGCAGAGGCCAGTCCTAGGTTCCTTGTCCCATGGCTGGCCCCTGAGACTTGCTTCACGTGCCAGCTCTTTCCACAAAGACATCAGGATGGCAAACCCAACCCAGCCCCCTCACAGAGAAAGGGGATTAATGTCAGGGCCCACGCCCATCCTGGTCTTTTCAGTAACTGTTTAAATAGTGAATAGGTTAGCCCAGAATGTGCTGCTGTGGCCCCTGGGATCACATCCCTGGAGGGAACCTGCCTGGGGTTGTGAACTGAAGGGCGAGGCTGGACAGCCAGCTTGGGGTTCAGTGAGCCGAGACTTAGTTTTCGGCTCAGTTCCCTCTGCCACTCGTGGGGGACTTGGGCTTGTCTAGAGCAGGCATTGAGGATGCCCCTGCGCCGGCGCTGCGCCTTTGCGAAGCTGGAGCTGCGTTCTCCTCAGCACAGACCCGGAGAGCATCGCGAGGGCGCAGCTGCGTTCTCCTCTGCACAGGTTTCCGGAGTACCGTGAAGGCGGAGCAGCGTTGTCCTCAGCACAGACCCGGGCGGGCGGACAGGCCAGGGGCACCGCGAGGGCAGAGCTGCGTTCTGCTCAGCACAGACCTTGAGGGCACTGCCTCGTTTTGGGAAAACTAGGGGCCACAGCGACTGTGAATAAAATCCTTCCTGTTTGCAGCCCTGAATATTCAGGGTTAGAGTCCAGTTAGAAGGGTTCCGTGTGGACAAGGAGAAACCAAAAGCCCCCGTGAATCCTGCGCACCTAGGTTCTCCCCACCCAAGGTGAGGCGACTGCAGTGCGAGGTCCACACCGCGGCCTTGGAACACAAACGCAGCATTCCTAATGCACACATGACACCAATAATATGACACACCCATTGCACATGTAACAAGCACCTGTAATGCTAATGCACTGCCTTAATACAAAAAGATTAATATAAGATCGGGCATCCCCACGCTGCCATGCAGTCCTAAGATAGCGATCACAATAATCAACATTGACATAGTCAATATAAACGGGGTTAGGGTTAGGGTGAGGGTGAGGGTGAGGGTTAGGGGTTAGAGTTAGGGGTTAGGGTTAGGGGTCAGGGGTTAGGGCTCGGTTAGGGGTTAGGGTTAGGGGTTAGGGGTTAGGGTTAGAGTTTAGGGTTAGGGTTAGGGTTATTGGTTAGGGTTAGGGGTTAGGGTTAGGGTTTGGGGTTGGGGTTGGGGTTTAGGGGTTAGGGGTTAGGGTTAGGGTAGGGGTTAGGAGTTAGGGGTTAGGGTTAGGGTAGGGTTAGGGTTAGGGTTAAGGGGTTAGGGTTAGGGTTAGATTACAATTTCTAACCTGTTTTATTTTGTTTTTTTTTTTCTGAGACAGGGTCTCCCTCTGTTGTCCAAGGCTGGAGTGTAGTAGCGCTATCGCAGCTGACTGCAGCCTCAACCTTCCAGGCTGAAGCGATCCTCCCACCTCAACCTCCCACGTGGCTGAGACTACAGGTGCTTGCCACTATGCCCAACTAATATTTGGAATTTTCATATACGTGGATTCCAGAGGGGTGACAGCGAAACGTGAGTAAGCATGGATTTTGGTATATGCAGAGATGGGGGGCTGGAACTGATTCTGTATACTGAGGGATGGCGACTGTATATGTTTTTACAATTACGCTGTAGGATACATACTGTTGCATAGCCTTGAAAATAATAATTTTTAATTCAGTGGAATAATAATAATATTGCTAAAAGTAGCAGCTGGCCAGGTGTGGTGGCTCACACTGGTAATGGCAACACTTTGGGAGGCTGAGGCAGGAGGATGGCTTGAGGCCAAGAGTTTGCGACAGGCCTTGGAAACAAAGGGGGAGTCACCATCCCTACAGAAAAATACATGAATTAGCCTAGTGTGGTGGCATGTTCCTGTAATCTCAGCTACTTGGGAGGCTGAGGTGGGAGGATCACTTGAGCCCACGGAGGCTGAGACTGCAGTGAGTCATGATCAGGCCTCTGCACTCCAGCCTGGGTGACAGAGTGAGACCCTGTCTCAAAACAACAAAAAAGTAGCAGCTAACATCAACTGACCTTTTATACCAGGTGCCTATGGATACCATAGTTTAATTTCTTATAACTGTTTCTTATTTCACTTACCAACTCTGTCTTCAGTTACTCCCAGATTTTTACTGTGTGTGTACAGATGACCTTTTGTTTAGATTGAATTGTCTCCCCAGAAGTAAGATTACTGTGAGTCATGGTGAATGGACATTCTCATTACCATTGATGTAAATTGACAGGGTTTTGGGTGCCTCCCAGCTATAATCTTAGCACTTTGGGAGGCTAAGAGAGGAGAATTGCTTGAGGCCAAGAGTTGGAGGAGGCAGTATGGCAGTATGGTGAGACCCTGTCTCCATTATTTTAAAAAATTGACAGGCTTTACCCTGGAAGGCTTATACACAATTTAAACACCCCTCATAGTATAAGAAAGTGCCCATTTCACTGCACCTTTGCCAGCACAGGGTATTATAATTTAGTAAGCCATTTAGTAAAGACCTCATATTACTTTACTTGTCACATTTCAACATCTTTCCTCAGCTTATTAGCTCTATTTCTTTTCTGTCTGTAAACGGTTGTTGTTGTTTTGTTCTTTGAGACAGGGTCTTGCTCTGTCACCAGGCTGGACTGTAGTGGCATAATCATGCCTCACTGCAGCCTTGACCTCCCAGGCTCAAACTTCAGCATTCCGAGTAGCTGGGACTACAAGTGTGCACCACCAGCCCCAGCTAACTTTTTTCTTCTTTTGGATAGAGACAGGGTCTCACTGTGTTTTCCAGACCGGTCTCTAGCTCCTGGCCTTAAGCAATCCTCCTGCATTAGCTTCTCAAATTGCTGGAATTTCAGGCATGAGCCACCATGCCGGGCCTGGGCTAGTCCTATATTCTCTAGAGTTCTCTTTACTTTGTGCTAGCCAATCTCTCATTATGCTGTTCACCTGTTATAATGAATAATTCTCTGTATTAAATTTTACCACTTTAAACTTTTGAGTGGTTTATGCTTCCTGATTGGACTCTGACTAATATGTTAGGAAGGGTCCCAGGAGATAAACCCACACAGATGGGATTTGGGCATAGGTTTGGTTTCCCAGGGGGCAGTGCTGAGCTCTTTGCCAGTGGGAAATGGGATGCTGATGATTTCCAGTAGGTGACCTCACAGTGACTCAAGCTACCACTTACTGTTGATTGTGATGAAATGCCAGCTGAGGCAAATACCTTGGGAGCTAAGTGGTTGCTGCCCTTGACCACTGTGAAGACTGTTTTGGGAAGGGTCGTTTTGGATGCACTTGAGCAGGGGTCCCCAACCCCTGAGCCATGGAGCCGCAAGGAGCCACACAGCAGGAGGTGAGCGGTGTTGAGTGAGGGAGTGAGGGAAGCTTCGTCTGTATTTACAGCCACTCCCCTTTGCTCACATTCCCACCTGAGCTCCACCTTCTCAGATGAGCAGCAGCATTAGATTCTCATAGGAGAACGCACCCTGTTGTGAACTGGGCATGTGAGGGATCTAGGTTGCGCTGTCCTTATGAGAATCTAATACCTATTGATCTGTCACTTTCTCCCATCACGCTCAGGTGGGAACATCCAGTTTCAGGAAAACAAGCTTAACACGCCCACTGATTCTACATTATGGTGAGTTCTATAATTATTTTATTATATATTACAGTGTAAGAATGGAAATAAAGTGCCTAATAAATGCAAATGTGCTTACATCTTTTGGCCCAGCTCCTACCTCCCGGCAGCCTCTCCAGGCCCAGAACTTTCTCCAGTCAGCCTCTACAGACCAAGCTCATGACTCACCATGGCCTATTTAGGCCCATACCCTACATCACGGCAGTCTCCGCAGATGAGCCTACTGCCTCACAACAGCCTCCACAGGCACAGCTCCATCGTTACAATGGCCTCTTTAGACCCAGCTCCTGCCTCCCAGCCTTCTCTCCAGGCCCTGAACTTTCTCAAGTCGACCTCACCAGGCCCAGCTCATGCTTCTTTGCAGCCTCTCCAGGCCCAGCTCCTGCATCTTGGTGGCCCCTCCAGGCCCACCCTCTACCTCCCGTCAGCCTCTACAGTCCCAACATCTGCCTCACAGCAGATTCTTCATGCCCAGCATCTGCCTCACTGTGGACCCCCCAAGCCAAGCTCCCAACCTTTCAGCAGCTTCTACACACCCAGCTCCTGCCACCCAGTGGCCTCTTTAGGCCAAGCTCATGCTTCACAAGGGCCTTTCCAGGCCCAACTTTTGTCTCATGGCAACCTTCCCTGGCCAGATTCCTGCCTGTCTCCCAGCAGCCTAGACAGGCCCAGGTCTTGCCTCACACTGGCCTCTCTACATCCAGCTTATGCCTCATGGTGGCCTCTCCAGGCCCAACTCCTGTCCCAGGACGTCATCTCCGGGCCCAAAACTTACTCAAGTCAGACTCTCTAGTCCCAACTGCTGCCTCCTGGTGGCCTATGAAGGCCCAAAATCTCCTCAAGTTGACCTCTCCAGGCCCAGCTCCTGCCTCCTGTTAGTGTCTACAGGCCCAACCTCTGCCTCATGGGGGCTTCTCCAGGCCCACCTCTTCCTCTTGGCTGGGTCTACAGGCACAGCTGCTGCCTCACAACAGCCTTTTTTGGCCCAGTTCCTGTCCAGCTCATGGCGGCCAATGTAGGCCCAAAACTTCCTCAAGTCAAACTCTCCAGGCCCACCTTCTGCTTCCCGGTGGCATGAACAGGCCCAGCTTTGACTTGAGAACAGCCTCTGCAGGCCCTGCTCTTGCCCCCCAGGAGCTTTTTCCAGGCCCAGCTCTTGCCTCATGGCAGCTGCCCCAGGCCAAATTTCTGCCTGCCTGCCAGCAGCCTCAACAGGCACAGCTCCTCCCTCACAGTGGCCCATTTAGGCCCAAGTCATGACTGTCGGGCCATTTCCAGGCCTAGTGCCTGCCTCGTGGCTGACTCTTGAAGCCCAAAACTTCCTCAAATCAGCCTTTTGCCCAACTTCTGTCTACTGTCGGACTCTACAGGCCAGCCTCTGCCTCACAGTGGACCCTCCAGACCCAGATGGTGTCTCACTGTGGCATCCTCAGGCGAAGCTCCTGCCTTTCGGCAGCCTCTCCAGGCCCAGCTCCTCCTGCCTCCCAGCGGCCTCTTTCGGCCCAGCCCAGCTCATGCCTCCTGGCGGCCTTCCCAAGCCCCGCTTTTGACTTTCGGTGGCCTCTGCAGGCCTCGACAAGGCCCAGCCTCCTGCCTCCCGAAGGCCTGCACAGGCCCAGCCTCTGCCTCACAGCGGACTCTCCACGCCCAGCTAGCTGTCGCCTCACTGCGGCCTCCCGAGTCCAAAGCTCCTGCCTCTCGGCCGCTTCGACAGGCCCAGCTCCCGCCTGCCAGTGGCCTCTTCAGGCCCATGGGGCTCATTCCTCACAACGGCCTTTCCAGGCCCAGTTTTTCCCTTCCGGCGGCCTCTCCGGGCCCAGAACCTCCTCCCGGCGACCGCCGCAGGCCCAAGTTGTCCTGGAGTCGGCCTCTCCCGGCCCTGCCTCCCAGCAAGTAAGCAAGCTCTTTTGGCTCAACTCCTGCCCAGCTCCCAACCGCCTTTGTAGGCCCCGAACTTTCTCCAGCCAAGCTCTGAGGGCCCACCTCCTGCCTCCTGGTGGCCTGTACAGGCCCAGCACTGGTTGGAGAACAGCCTCTGCAGGCCCCGCCCTTGCCTCCCAGGGGCCTCTCCAGGGGCCCTGGAGCTCCCTCGTGGGAGCCAGCTCTTGCTCCCACGGCGGCCTCTGGGGGCCAAGTCCCTGCCTGCCTCCCAGCAGCCCCCGTGCAGCCCAGCTCCTCCCTCACGGTGGCCTGTTGATGCCCAACTCATGCCTCTGGCACCCTGCCCAGAGGCGTGAGCCCCTGCCTCACACCGGCCCCTCCCACGTGGAGAGAGGTCAGCGTGAGCCCCTTGCCTCACACCGGCCCCTCCCACGCGGACAGAGGTCAGCGTGAG
Organism: Pan troglodytes; assembly: GCF_028858775.2. Lineage (NCBI taxonomy): Eukaryota > Metazoa > Chordata > Mammalia > Primates > Hominidae > Pan > Pan troglodytes. The sequence continues at coordinate 153,529,420 of NC_072421.2, forward strand.
CCCCTTGCCTCACACTGGCCCCTCCCACGCTGAGAGAGGTCAGCGGGAGCCCCTGCCTCAACAGGCCACCGTGAGGGAGGAGCAGGGTCGCACGCGGGCTGCTGGGAGGTAGGCAGGGACTTGGGCCCGGGAGGTCGCGGTGGGGCGAGAGCTGGGCCTGGAGACTCCCCTGGGAGGCAACAGCGGGGTCTGCAGACGCCCTTCTCCAGCCGGAGCTGGGACTGTTCAGTCACTGGGAGAAGGGATGTGGGTCTGAAGAGCTTGGTTGCAGAAACTTCGGGGTCTACAAACGCAGGCGGGAGCTGAGCCAAAAGAGCTTGTTTGCTGGGAGGTGGGAGATGCAGCCAGGAGGAACAGCTGGGCCATGTGGGAGGCAGAGGCCAGGCCTCCTCAAGTTGGCCTCTCAGACCCACTTGCAGCCTCCCGGCGTCCTCTCCGGGCCCAGCTCTTCCTCCCGGCTGCATCTCCGGGCCGGACTCTGGGCCGACTCCAGGTCCCAACAACGTCTTTGGACTCAGCTCCTGCCCAGCTCCCAGCGGCCCTGGTAGGCCCACAACTTCCCTAAGCCAAGCTCCCCAGGCCCAGCTCAGGCCTCACGGTGGCCTCTCCAGGCTCAGCTCCTGCCCTCCGATGGCATCTGCAGGCCCCAAACGGCCTCCGGTTGGTGGGCTCCTCTAGGCCCAGCTTGGGCCTCCCGGCGGCCTCTGCAGGCCCAAGTCGTCCTCAAGTCGGCCTGGAAGAGCAGCAAGTCAGCCTCCCCGGGCCCAGCTCCGTCCTCTCGGCGGCCTCTCCAGGTGCAAAACTTCCTCGAGTCAGCCTCTCCAGGCCCAGCTCCTCCTGCCTCCCAGTGGCCTCTTTCGGCCCAGCCCAGCTCATGGCTCTTGGCGGCCTTCCCAGGCCCCGCTTTTGACTTTTGGCAGCCTCTGCAGGCGCAGAACTTGATCTCCAGTCGGCCTTTGCAGGCCCGGCCTCCTGCCTCTCGAAGGCCTGCACGGGCCCAGCCTCGGCCTCAGCCTCACAGCAGACTCTCCACGCCCAGCTAGCTCTCGCCTCACTGCGGCCTCCCCAGTCCAAAGCTCCTGCCTTTCGGCCACTTCGGCAGGTCCAGCTACTGCCTGCCAGTGGCCACTTTAGGCCCAGCTCATTCCTCACAACGGCCTTTCCAGGCCCCGTTTTTCCCTTCTGGCAGCCTCTTGGCCTCTAATTTGTTTATCTTTTGTGTATAAATCCCAAAATATTGAATTTTGGAATATTTCCACCATTATATATTTTGGTAGGTAATTTATTTGGAGTGAGTTTCTGCACCATGCCCGAATTTTTTATTTTATTTTCCTTATTATTTGGTGTTAAACAGGTTTAATGACGGTCATGGCAGCTTTTTGGCACAATGAAAAATATCGCCCATGATCAACGTGTTCTGTTCTGGGGAAGGGGGCAAAGGCAGGGTGAATCACTTTCTTAAAAAGTATAGCTCAAGTTGGGAGTGCAGAGGGAATGGGGAGAAAACCCTCCCGCTGCCTGTGTCGAAGTGCAGGAGCCCCCACCCCCATACTCACCTGAGTCCAGCCCCTCTGGGGAAAGAAGGGGTGCATGAACTCCCCCTAGTCCACAGGCGCCTCCCTGTGGCCCAAGGCCCTCTTCACACTCCATCTTGTAGCCCCAGCAGGAGCTATTTTCCGAAAAGTGAAAAGCTCTGAAGGTCCCACAATTCATGGTATGTACAGGGGCTCGGAGGAGGGAAACTGCCCAGCTTTCCCCCCGGCACAGCTGCAGGGGTAGGGGGTATAGATAAGAGGAGCAGGCCTTGGCCAGGCGTGGTGGCTCACGCCTGTAATCCCAGCACTTTGGGAGGGGGAGGCAGGCAGATCACGATGTCAGGAGATCGAAATCAGCCTGGCCAAGATGATGAAGCCCCGTCTGTACTAAAAATACAAAAATTAGCCGGATGTGGTAGCGTGCACCTGTAATCCTAGCTACCTGGAAGGCTGAGGCAGGAGAATGGCGTGAACCCGGCGGGAAGAGGTTGCAGTGAGCCAAGATCGCACCACTGCACTCCAGCCTGGGTGACAGAGCAAGACTAGGTCTCAAAAAAAAAAAAAAAAAAAAAAAAAAAAAAAAAGAGGCAGGCCTTACTCCGTCCCAAACTGAAAGGATTAAATGGCTTTACCTGGGAGAAGATAACCATCCTGCCCTCCATTGCTACCCCCACATACTTTCCATGTTCTCAGGGGGTACTGTGAGTCCTGGGATCTTTGGGGTTGCCCACCTGCCTGTGGTAGTTATGGAGACCCCCAGGTGTTGAGGCAGGGCTGGGGTGTCCCTTTCCAACCAGGCTGTCAAGGCCCCAACTCTGGGGCAGAGGCAGTGGCAGGGCAGCCAGGGTTGCGCCAGAGCCTGAGCAGGTTGAGGTGGGGTCAGGCAGGGCTGGGAGGGCAGGGGCAGCAGCAGTGGACCCGCTATGCACACATCATCTTCTCCAAGGTTTGTGTGCAGAACATCCTGCCTATGCTGCCCCAGCAGCTTCACTTGGCACCTGCCCCAGTCCAGCCTCTGGGAACCATGCAGCAGCTCCCAGCGGCCCTGCACCCACCACCAGCATCCGTTTCACCTGCAGCTGAAGATCCGTGAGGTGCCCAGAAGATCATGCAGTCATCAGTCCCACGGAGCAGCCCGCGAGGCTGAGGCTCCTCCCACTGGACCGCCCCCCAACTGGCACCACTGCTGCCCCTGCCCCTACTCTCAGCCTCACGTGACTCTCGGGCAGAGGCAGTGGTGGGGCAGCCAGGGCAGCGTCAAGAGTCTGAGCCAGGTGAGGTGCAGTCAGGACCCTCACAGGGCTGGGAGTCAGGGCAGGGGCAGAACAAACCTTGGAGGGGAAGATGTGTGCATAGTGGGCCTGGAGGGCGGCTGTGGCCTAGTGGACAGGAAGAAGAAGTGGGCCTGGAAGAGCTGCTTGATCAGGGCTGGCACTGGTCCAGGGCACGTGCAGTGAAGAGGACAGCGCCTTCTCAGTCTCCGGTTCCCTGAGCCTGTCCTCGGCTTCTCCACCTGTACAGGCAAAGGGGAAGCTGTCCCCATCACACATGGCACACTTGGGGGTGTCGGGCTTTGGACTGCAGCTGGAGCATCTTCTCATCTTGCATTTGGGCGTGGTGGGGGTCCTCCAGTGTGGGATCCATGTCCGTGGGGTTCCCTCTGCCCCGACCCCGAAAGCCCAGTCAGTTTCTTTTCAGGCTCTGCCCCCCGGGTGGCTCAGCTCAGCTCCTGCCTAGGAAAGCCTTAGTGTTGGGAGGGACCCTGATGACTGAGGAGCCTGGTAGCTCCAGGTCGCCCACACTTTCAGGTCTCTTGCACCAGAAGGTGGCAGGATCCATTGGGAGGAAACAGGTCACCTTGGAAGGCATCCCTGGGCCCCCATCCCCAGGGGTAGGGGCCGTAGGGGGCCCGCTCTGCTGCCTTGACCAGACTCCTGGGCTTTGAAGGCTCCTGGGCCCAGTAAGAAGGAGGTGGGTGCCAAGGTTGAGGAGGAAGCATCCGAGTATGTGTAGGAGGAGGACAGGGTGGGACCATAGACTTTGCCAAAAGCTGCAGGTGGATCGGGGGACCCTGGGGGCTCAGGATCCAGCAAGGGGCGGCACGAGTAAAGGAGGAAGGAATGACAGGTGCAAATACCTTCCCACCAAAGCCCTTGTTGCCCTCTGGCTCCTCCCCAGAGTTGTCCCCACTCTCAGTCGGTCACCCACTCCTTGAACTTGAGATCGGTGTCAGTGGTGCTAAAGCCATCATCAGCAATGACATCATCACCCCTTCCTCCTCATGGATGACCGTGTGCTCCTGGTCACTCACTATGTCCTCACTGGCCATGTGCTGGGAATGAGCAGCTCAGGTGGGCAGCAGCAGGGCTGCCCACTGGTCACCTCCCTCACCAGGGGCTGCAGTGTGGCCTGGAGCTCCATACTGAGTAGAAGGCTTTGGGCCAGAGTATGATGCAGTGCCAGACACCACCTGTGTCAGTTCCTATAGTGCCTGACCGTCTATTTCCCTGCCATCCAGGCTGTGTACCCCGCTGTGGGAGAAGGCTTGGGCCAGGCTGAGCCAGGTTCCCTGACTGTGTGCAGCCGTTCTGCCCCACAGAAGCTGCTCCTTGGTATCCGAGCTCTGGAGTGTTTGGGCTGCAACTGACAGGAGTTCAGAGGACACCCCAGGGGCAGTGGCAGTGCCCGTCTCTGATATGCTCTGCTCCCACGAGCCCTTGTTACACTCCTGCTAGCCCCTGGCTTGTGGGCTTGGCCTCTGAGCTGGACTTCTTTCGGTCCTTGTTGCAAGTGGGCCACCTTCACCTGGAAGGCCAGGTCATATTTCTGCATCTCATTGGGCCCCAGTGTGTACCACCGCTCACTCAGCATCTGGCTGATGGTCCAGTTATCCTGGTTGGGGTGACCCTGGTGCGCCCCGCCAGGGCCTGGTGCCGCTTGCTGAAGATCATGACCGCCACTCATGGGCCACCGGATGTGGTCCTTGTCCCATTTGTTGGGGCTGCATCCATCCTTCTCAGAAGATGAGTCCTGTTCCTTGCGCAGGGCACTGAGGGACTGGGCCTGACATCATCTGAGTGGTAGAGGCAACTGGGTGTCAGGAGACATGATGGAGAGGAAAGCATCATCATGGTCATTCTCTGTCTCACTGTCCAGCAGGGACTCCCCTGAGGGGCCCAGGGCTCCTCCTCCATGGTGGGAGGTGAGCTTTTACCAGGTTCCACCACCCCCAAAGTGTGTGGGGTTGCGGGCCCTGGGCTTTCAGGGCAGGTGGCTCCAGGGAGCCGCCCAGGGTCAACACTCCCTGTCCCACCTGGTGGACGCTCATGAGCAACAGCTGCCAACTTGGCAGGTTGTTTTCTCTGGTTGGAGGCCACTGAGTGACTGGCAGGTTGCTGGGCCTCGTGTGGCTGCAGGGAGGGGTGAGGAAGGGGATGGAGTACCAGGGGAACATGGCCGCAGAGTGACCTTCCACATTCCTCCACACAAACATGCTGACGCCACGGGAGGCCTCACTGAACGCAGGCCTGGGGGCCGAGTACTTGGTCCAGGCAGGGGGTTCCTGGCAGGGGCTCACACCTCCTCGCCCCCTCCTCAGCCAAGGTGGCTTGGGCCCAGAGAAGGGGAGGTTGGAGAGGAGCAGAAGGCCAGGCCTCAAGTTTTGTTTTTTTTGTTTACTTTGTTTTTTGTTTTTGAAATGTAGTTTGACTCTTGTCACCCAGGCTGGAGTGCAGTGGCACGATCTCAGTGGCCTTCATACCTGGCTAATTTTTTGTATTTTTACTGGAGGTGGGGTTTTGCCATGTTGGCCAGGCTGGTCTTGACCTCCCGACCTCAGGTGATCCACCCACCTCAGCCTCCCAAAATAGGATTACAGGCATGAGCCACCGCTCCCAACTTCATTCATTTTTACTTGAAAAACTCCGTTAAGCATTTTTTTAAGGTAGACCTAGTGGTCCTGAATGCCCTCAGCTTTGTTTGTCGAGGAAACACGTTATTTCTTTTTTCTTTCTGAAGGACAGCTTTGTCAGACATAGTATTAGTTGCTGGCAGTTTTTTTCTTTCAGCACTTTGAATGTATTATTCGATTCTGTCCTGAGCTGCAAAGTTTCTTTAACTTTTGACTATTTGATTATATTGTGACTTGGTGAGTATCTATTTGGTTTGAACCTCTTTAGGAATCTTTAAGCTTCATGGATTTAGATGTCTAAATCTTTCCCATGATTTAGGCAGTTTTCAGCCATTCTTTAAATAAGCTTTCTTCTCCTTTCTCTACTTTCCTTCTCAAACTCCCATAACCTGACAATGGTTTGCCTAATGGTGTCTTGTTGGCTTTCTTTTCTCTGTCTCTTTTTTTTTTCTTTTTTTTTTTTTTTTGAGACAGAGTCGTGCTCTGTCACCCAGGCTGGAGTGCAATGTGTGGTCTCGGCTCACATTGCACTCCAACCTCCGCCTCCTGGGTTCAAGCGATTCTCCTGCCTCAGCCTCCCAAGTAGCTGGGACTACAGGTGTGTGCCACCACACCCGGCTAATTTTTGTATTTTTAGTAGAGATGGGGTTTTGTCATGTTGGCCAGGCTGGTCTTGAACTCCTGACCTCTTAATCTGCCTGCCTCGGCCTCCCAAAGTGTTGGGATTACAGGCTTGAGCCACCACGCCCAGCCTTCTTTTCTCTTTTTTATTCTTTTTTTCTTTGTCCTCTGACTGGATAATTTCAGAAGATCTATATTCAAGTTTACAGATTCTCTCTCCTGTTGAAGTTTACTATTGTGTTATATCACCCAGTCTGGTCTTGAACTCCTGGGCTCAAGAGATCCTCCCACCTTGGCCTCCCAAAGTGCTGAGTTTACAAGCATGAGCCACTGCATCCAGTCAGTCCCAGCACTTTGGGAAGCTGAGGTGGGAGGATCACTTGAGCTCAGGAGTTTGAGACCAGCCTGGGCAACATACTGAGAACTTGTCTCTATATTAAAAAAAAAAAAAAGTCTTTGGGAGGCCAAAGCGGGAGGATCACCTGAGGTCAGGAGTTCGAGACCAGCCTGGCCAACATGGCAAAACCCCATCTCTACTAAAAATACAAAAATTAGCCAGGTGTGGTGGCACACGCCTGTAGTGGTGGTGCATGCCTGTAGTCCCAGCTACTCAAGAGGCTGAGGCAGGAGAATCACTTGAACTGGGAGATGGAGTTTGCAGTGAGCTGAGATCGCACCAGTGCACTCCAGCCTGGGCAACAGAGTGAGACTCCGTCTTATAAAAGGAAAAAAGAAAGAAAAGAAAAATTCCATATCTGAGTGTTTACTCTTGAGTTTTTGAGATTTTTATTAAGATTGTGCTCTACTGTGATGATTTGGGTTTGTTTGATAATCAGAAAAAAGCATATTCTTTTGGGTGTTCAGCCACACTGCTTTGGTGTCACAACTGCACATTGGTTTCACAGCTGCAGGACAAATTCGAGCATCTTAAAATGATTCAACAGGAGGAGATAAGGAAGCTCGAGGAAGAGAAAAAACAACTGGAAGGAGAAATCATAGATTTTTATAAAATGAAAGCTGCCTCTGAAGCACTGCAGACTCAGCTGAGCACTGATACAAAGAAAGACAAACATCGTAAGAAGCAATAGTTTCTCTTACTATTCTGAGAGCCTTATCATTCTACATCCCATCTTCCTGTGAGATTGTCTTTGTAGCATTTAACTCTAATTGCAGTTCTCTTTTTAAAAATTGGCTTGCTTATTGTATATTTTCCCCAACTAAAGCGTGAACTCCTAGCAGGGCGTGGTGGCTCATGCCTGTAATCTCAGCACTGTGGGAGGCCGAGGTGGGTCGACTACCTGAGGTCAGGAGTTCGAGACCAGCCTGACCAACATGATGAAACGCTATCTCTACTAAAAATACAAAAATTAGCTAGGCGTGGTGGCTGGGACCTGTAATCCCAGCTACTTGGGAGGCTGAGGCAGGAGAATCACTTGAACCCTGGAGGTGGAGGTTGCAGTGAGCCGAGATCTCACCATTACACTCCAGCCTGGGCGACAAGAGCAAAACTCCATCTCAAAAAAAAAAAAAAAAAAAAAAAAAAGGGTGAACTTGAAGGCAGGTCCTGTGTCCATCTTTTCAGATTCGGTATCCCAGCACTTAGGACATAGAGAAACACGAAGATGACAATCAATATTTGCCAAAATGTAAAAACAAAAGAAACATGTAACATCATGTAAAAGAAGCCGGTTAGGTGGAGAAATTTCTTTACCATAGTCTTGCTTGTGGATCCAGTAGTGACTTTTACATTTTATATCTAAATAGAAGCTGGAGGTTTTGTTGGGTACTCATAGGCATAAAATATTATGTTATTTATTATAGAGTTAAATGCTACAAAGACAAATCTAATTAATAGGCCTATTTTCTTTTTTAAGTTCTACTCATAATTTCTTCATAGTTTTTATGATAAAAGGTTGGATTTTGATTAGAACTCCCATGCTTTTGTGTCAGAATTAAAACTGGTATTAGAATAAATAATTCAAAAGCTAGAGAAAGAGTACAATGAGAAGCCATGAGTTGCATTCGAATTATAATATTATGTCTTACAGATTTGGGGTATATGCTAAAGTTACCAAAGTTGTAGAAAATAAGGCCGGGCATTGTGGCTCACATCTGTAATTCCAGCACATTGGGAGGCCGAGGTAGATGGATCATTTGAGGTCAGGAGTTCGAGACCAGCCTGGCCAACATGGTGAAACTCCGTCTGTACTAATAGTACAAAAATTAGCCAGGCGTGATGGTGTGCACCTGTAGTCCTTGCTACTCAGAAAGCTGAGGCAGGAGAATCGCTTGTACCCAGGAGGCAGAGGTTGCAGTGAGCAGAGATTGTGCCACTGCACTCCAGCCTGGGTGACAGAGTGCTATGAGTCACCACACCTGGTATGAGCCACCGTGCCTGGCCCACAATGACTTTTACACATGTTGTTAAATCATCTTACAGATTTTATAATTTGGGGGAAGAAAAGTTTTACTAAATGGTCTTTTAATGGAAACTCTACAAGAACCAGAATCTTTGCTTTGTTCACTTATGTATCCATTCCTAGGCCTAGAAAAATGTCTGACACATAGCGGCAATTATTCATTGAATAAATGGACCCAGCGATAGTACATTAGCTATGCTATATGCATACATTAAAGATGTAGATTATTGACTTTCAAAAGATAATTAATGTAACTTCTTACTGCTTCTGAACATGTTTGTGAGTTATATTGCTGAGGGACCTTTATCTTCTCATTCTTTCACCGTAACCCAGTGTTATAAAATGGAAATCACCAATATTGTTCCATATCTAAAATTAATATCTACCTTGTAAAAAATATCACTCTGCTGCATTTGACAATAGACTTTTTAGGTAATAATGATGCAATCCATAGGGTTTTTTGGGGGCACAGAGGGATTCATGCTAACAGAACATATTATTTTCTATTTTCCCAGAGCTGTAAAACATGAAATTGGGGTAGTATAAGGCATATTTTTACTCTTTTTATAATTTTGTCTAAAAAAATTAGTGTTTGTTCCCTATATAACTTTTAACTTTATAGGTAAATATTTGTCTCTTTCAGCTCCAGTTTTATGTGAAATAGAGTTTTCAGATTTATGTAGCATGGAAAGTTTTAATACGTCAGAGTTACTGATTTTTGCCATTTTCTCAATTATTTCTTTTTTATCTTTAGTTGATTTTTTTGTAGTGACACATTTTGTTTCTAGTCTCATTTCCTTTTGTTTATATTCTATGTATATTTTGTTTTTGGTTACTATGAGAATTACATATAACATCCTAGAGTTATAACATTTTAATTTGAATTTATTTCAACTTAAGTTCAATCACATACCAAAATTCTACTGCTATACATATAGCTCTACTCTTTTTATGTTATTGATGTAACAGATTATATCTTTATTCATTGTATACCAGCTAACAGATTTACAATTACATTTTATGCATTTGCCTTTTAAATTATGTAGAAAATAAAAAGCAGAGTTAGAAACCAAAATTACAATAGGACTGTTTTTATGTTTGTTTATGTATTTACCTTTACCAGAGAGCTTTGTATATTCATACAGCTTGCTTATTTACTTATATAGTTATTGCCTAGAGTTCATTTATTTCAACCTGAAGGACTTAACACTTCTTGAATGGCAAATTCAGGGATAAATGGATTTTTTTTCAGTTTTAAAAAAAAATCCGGAAATGTCTTAATTTCTCCCTCATTTTTGAAGGATAAGTTTTCCAGCTATAGATTTCTCAATTGACAGGTTTCTTCATTATTTTAAATATATAATCCACTGCCTACTGGCCTTCAAGGTTTCTGCCGAGAAATCAGCTGCTAATGTTATCTGGATCCCTATCTGTGAGAGTTGCTCTTCTCTCTGAGTTTTCAACATTCTCCCATTATCTTTTGTTTGTTTGTTTTTGAGACAAATAATTGTACATATTCATGGGATACAGAGTGATATTTTGATACATGTATACAATGTCCAATGATCAAATAAGGATAATTAGCATATCCATCACCTCAAATATTTGTCATTTATTTGTATTGTGAACAGTCAACATTCTTTCTTCTAGTTTTTTAAATTTATAAACATTTAAATTTTATTACAGAAATTTAAATTTTTTGATTCTGAAAATGTCATATATGTATGCAACATCGTTTTGTCATTTATTTATATATTTATGCATCTTTCCTTTTAGTTTTGACAGAGATTTTCTATTTTATCATTATTTCAAAAGAACTCTTACCTGTGTTTATTTATCAATTATATTTCCCTTGTTTTTTCCTACTATATTAATTTATTTACTTATCTTCTAAAAATCCTCCATATAATCTGTTTATTTTGTTTCCTTTCTGTAATTTCTTCAATGATTAGTTCTGTTCTATTTTCCATTAAAATATTTAAATCTTGTATGAATTTTTGTCAGATTAGAAATTTAGGGCATTTCTTAATTTCTCTATATTCTAGCTTTTGACTTTTTTTTTTCTGACCTAAGAGGTATTTAGAGCACATTTTAGATTTTTAATTTTGACTAATCATTTAAAATGTATACTAATCTTCAATTTAAATAAAAAACTGGTCTATAGTGACAAAAATTACAAATGAGCCTAACTAATAAATTATCAGTTGTGTTTATATGTATAAGCATGCACAGATTTTGGTAAATATGTACATAGTATATTGGTGAGCTTATTTTTATCATTCTTAACTCATTGTGTAGTCTAAACGTTGGGGAAAAAATAAAATACAATAATCAGATGGTGTGAATAAGAAAATTGTTCTATTGTTTGTAAACCAAGCAACTGTTTTAACTGCTCCCCTCTTCCTGATTGACTTCTAAAAGGGATTAATCCATATTGGGTCCTATCATATATGTCACGGTATAACATCTCCAGCTATAAAATGGAAATTTGAGAATAACTTTGCTGCTACTCAGATACATTTTATTTCAAAAACATACACTAAGGTGTTGCTGTTTTATCTTTCCAAAAACATATTCACACAGAACTTTCAATCACACTGAGCCATATTTGAACAATCTTTCAAGGTCAGCTCTGGCATAAGCTAACATTATACCATTTAACTCAGAAATTTCTTTAGTATTTGATTAATGGGTTTATGTTTGATATGTAATGTAATTTTCTAATGCTAAATCAAGTGGTAATTTTGTTAGTCAAGTTGATTTAGTGGCTTGGGAAGAAAGCTTTTAATGTTCCCCTAATTTTTCTTACCTTTGACATGATGCTTCACATGTCTTATTTTGCTTAGTGATTTTTCTTTTTTTTTTTTTTGAGACAGGGTCTTACTCTACCACCCAGGCTTGAGTGCAGTGGAGCGATCACAGCTCATTGCAGCCTTGACCTCCCAGACTCAAGCTATTCTTCCACCTCAGCCTCCCAAGTAGCTGGTACTACAGGCACATGCCACCAAACTTGGCTAATTTTTGTATTTTTTGTAGAGACAGAGTTTTGCCAAATTCTCAGGCTGATCTGGAATTTCTGGGCTCAAGCAATCCTGCCTTGGCCTCCCAACATGCTGATATTACAGACATAAGCCACGGTACCTGGCCAGTTTTCTTTTTTAAAAAATCTATTGGTTATTAATTTGAAGCCTTCCTTTTCATAGCTGTGCTCCTTAATTGGGAGCAAACATGAATGGACCACAACTTAGCCAATTTTCTATATACGATCTTTGCCATCCTAATTTAAAGGAATATTAATTCTTTCTTTTCCTCTTTCATTCCACAAACCTGTATTGACTACATCTAAGTTCTAAATGGTGCACTGGATGTTGAAAAAGTTGATGATGAGCAAGAACAAAATTCCTCCTTTCAGGAGACTTACAGTTCAATATGGGAAATATAATTTGTTAAAATATAAAAGTGCAATTGTGTTACATGCTGTACGAAGTACATGTTGACATGTGAGCATATAATAAATGGGCTGGAGGCCAGAGGATTGCCAAAGAGAATGGGCCTCCTGCTGAGATGAAAAGTTGAGCAGGGATTAGTTGGCGAAAGTGGAGGGACGATCCTTTCTAGGCAGGAGGAAGAACATGTACAGAATCTCTGAGGTGTGATGCAACAAAGTCTATATAAAAAACTGAAGAAAGGTCTAATGTGGCTTAAATACAGAAGCTAGTAGGAGAGGAGTTGAAAAGAGGCTGGAGAAGTATAAAGTGTCTGCATTCTGCAGGAACTTATATTGTATAAAAAGAATTTCTCTTTATTCTAAGTGCAATGTGAAGCCAATGAAGTGCTTTAAACAGGTGATGTGATTTGATTGAATTTATTACTTCACTTAACAAATATTCATTACATGCCCACTGTTTGTCAGATATTGCTGTAGCCCCTGGTGATACAGTAGGGAATAAAACAGGCAAAAATCCCTGTCCTCTTGCAGCTTATAATGGACTGCAATGTTTAATATGTCAGAGGAGGTCCATGGAGGAGTGACTTCTAAGCAAGAATCTGAAAAAAATGAGGATATCTAAGGAGGGAACAAATGGTTCAAAAGCCCTATAATTGCAAGCAGGCATGATGAAGCAATTGCAGTTGTCCTGACTCTCAACACCGTGGAACTCAAAGGAGATGGAAAGATTCCTTCTCTCCCTCATATATTTTCTCTCTTTCTGTCTATACATATATATATGTAATTGTAATTACACATAATGATTAGGGAAATGTCTCATATTCTTCTACTCAGAAATAAGCAATATAGCAATTACTGTTTTTTTACATTTTACAGTTACAGTTTCAGAGAAAGTTTGATATTTATCTAAAATTTTTCAATGTATGAACTTTTTCATTTGACAAACCATAATTGTACATATTCTTGGGATACAGAGTGATATTTTCTTTACATGTATAGAATGTGTAGTGATCAAATCAGGGTAATTTCCACTAATTTAAAATGCCACCTTTATGTTATTGTAATTTATATATATACTATATATATACACACACATATATATACATGTCCACATACAGTGTGTGTGTGCACATGTACACACATGCATATGTGTATATAATGCCCAGTATAAGCAATGTGCACAAATAAAATTAGCTAACAGAGATAGTATAGAGTGAGAGGAGAGGCAGATTAATCTTTGAGGAAAAGCAGAATTTTATGGCTGAATGGAGAAAGCTGAGGTGGTTTCTAAGATGGAGAATAAGACGAAAAATGTAAGTACGTTGTTTGAATTCAAGAAAGAAGGGTAAAAGAGAAGAAAGTAGTGGTCTTATCATTAAATGCCACAGAGAGGTAAAGATAAAAGCAACATATTGTTTTGGGTTTGGTAATTTAAGGGTTACCAAATTCCGTTTTGGAGGAGGAACAGATTCCATGTCCACTAGAATGGAATGAACAAGAAATGGAGGAGGAAAATAGGTAGTTTTTCAAAAGTTTTCAAAAATATGAAAAGAAGAAATGAAATGGTGCTTGGAAGAGATTGTTGAAATGGGAGAGACTATGGTGGCTTGTTTAGAAGCAGTTGAGATAGATCCAATTGAGATAGAGATATTGACTACATAAACAAAAGAATGACAAATTAATAGTGTAATGGATAACTTGACTTTGGCAAATATTGTGAATTTTTGTGAAAGTACAACTAAAAGGCAATGTCGCTCCAATAATCACCAGAGTAATCAATTTGCTTATTGCTGTCCCTTTAAATATAGTTCTCTGGTATCAACTAACATGTTTTTAACTAATGATGCTTCTTAAAGAAAAGAGAAAAGACCTTTTTCTTTCTTTCAGTCTTCAATGATTCACTGCTTCATCTCGCTCCACCAAAGATAAATGAAATCTACATCTCTTATACATTAACAATGCATGACAATTTATAAATAGCTAAATTTTTGAAGCTAACTTTAAGTACCTGAATGGAATTTAATCAACCCACTAATCTCCTTCTCACTTCTCAGTTATTTATCAAGTTTATGTCAAGGGACAAGGAAAAATTATCCAAACATTGTTTAAAACAATCATCATTAATTAGTAACACTTATCCAGGGGGGTTTTTAACCTTTCCCCCACTCAAGGATTATTCTAATGTCAGAGTAGAATAAAAAATAAGGGCAGCGATGTTGACTCTTCCAAGCTTAACATTTCTCACAAGTCAATTAGCTTTGTACTGGGAGGAGGGCGTGAAGGGCTGCTTGCGGTAGTTGTGTAGCAGCAGCACAATGGCCGCAGACAAGGAAAACAGTTTCTAGAAATTCCTCATATATAATTTTATATTTTTGACAAGATTAATGACCCATGCTCCCTTCCTCTCCATTTCTTTTTCTGGAATTCTGTGTTGGTATGTAGTTATTATATTTTATTAAAGGAAATTAGCCTTATCTCTTATTATATTTTATTAAAGAAAATTATTATATTATTCCTTTATATTTTTATTAAAGGATTTTATTATTATTAAAGGAAATTAGCCTTATCTCTTATTATATTTTTTATGACCTTCAAAGTAGTGTCTCTGCTTAAAAGTGTACCCTGGCCGGGCGTGGTGGCTCACACCTGTAATTCCAGCACTTTGGGAGGCCGAGGCGGGTGGATCACGAGGTCAGGAGATCGAGACCATCCTGGCTAACACGGTGAAACCCCGTCTGTACTAAAAATACAAAAAATTAGCAGGGCATAGTGGTGGGCGCCTGTAGTCCCAGCTACTCAGGAGGCTGAGGCAGGAGAATGGCGTGAACCCGGGAGACGGAGCTTGCGGTGAGCTGAGATCGCACCGCTGCACTCCAGCCTGGGCGACAGAGCAAGACTCCGTCTCAAAAAAAAAAAAAAAAAAAAAAAGTGTACCCTGAAGCACACATCAAGCGACATGTAGAGTTCATAAATTCTGGCCAAATGGTCATACCTCAAACCTAATCAGAACTAAGGCTCTTTACTTGCACTGACAAATATGAATGCCGGGGAATTTGGAAATGATATCTAATATATAATATTATATATATAATATATATAATATATAATAACATATATTATATATAATATATAATAACTTTGCATGTGATTTTCCTCTTAATTTTTTTTCTAGCTGATCCATATGAATTCCTCTTATTAAGAAAAATAAAGCATCCAGGATTCAATGAAGAACTGACTATCACCTTGTTAATCATTCAGAAACATGTTGCAGGCTTAAGCCATTTTTGATATAGATACTGAAACAATTACTTGCTAAGAGCAAACTTGAAGGTATGGATAAGGCCCTGAGTCATCTTCCTGAGCTGAATGATAGTTAAGCTGAATGTACGTATAAAATATGATTTTCTCACCACTTGCTCACCAACAAGGAAAACTTTTAAGTAGAGCAGAACCTGAATAGACAAGACATTTCTTTCTTTTGGTAGAAAATGATTTACCATCACTGTCTAGTTAATTGTAGACTAGGTAATTTTAACTTTGTGATTTATTGCCGGAGATATTTTCTTCTGTACTGTAAAGTGTGTGTCAAAAAAAAAAATAGCGATTTTGGAGGATTAGGGGACTTTGATAAATTGCCTGCAATTCTGGCAGTATGAACTGCATATTAATTTCTCTCTTTCAAGAACATTTTTATTTATTAATTCCTTACAAAAACTCCCTAAACTTTGGAACAGCTCTCAATTGCCTGTATTCTTTTTTTTCTTATTATGGTACTCTTCTAGAGATTTGGCTTGCATCTGTGAATAAGCCAGGACATCTTCAGAAATTGTCTGATTAAAAACACCACCAATGGAGTTTCATTAAATTTGTATTGCTCTGACTAGTGAAACACACGCATCTATGTTGCTTAGGATATTTTACTGCGGTTTGAGTTGTAATAATAGCTCTGTTTAAGATCCATCAGTCACTTGAATCTTCTCTAAGGCTTTGTATGTTAGAAGTTTATTTGCTTTCTTACAAGGCCACATTCTATCTTGTAACTAAACAACTGAATTTTATGTCTTAGCGTAGATGGTTTATTACTTTCTGGTTTTTCTTTAGTAAGATTCCTATAAAAACACTAGTATTTTTCTCTGAGTTTAAAATTCAACACATGCCTACTGATATGGTTAGGCTTTGTATCCCCACCTGAATCTCATCTTGAATTGTAATCCCCATAGCCCCCATAATCCCCACAGGTCAAGGGAGAGACCAGGTGGAGGTAATTGAATCATGGGGGCAGTTTCCCCTGTGCTGTTCTTGTGATAGTGAGTTCTCACGAGATTTGATGGTTTTATAAGGGATTCTTTCCCCTTTGCTCGGCACTTCTTCATGCTGTCTTGCGAAGAAGCTGGCTTGCTTCCTCTTTGTCTTCCGCCATGATTGTAGATTTCCTGAGGCCTCCCAAGCTGTGCTGAACTGTGAGCCAATTAAACTTCTTTCCTTTATAAATTACCCAGTCTTGGGCAGTTCTTTATAGCAGTATGAAAACAGACAAATACACCTACTATGTAAAACTTAAAATACAAAAAAAAAAAAAAACATTATCTCACTAACATAGGAGCTAATATTTTGGTGTACTTTGTTTAGTATTTTATATTAAAAATATGTACATATATATTTATATATAATTAAGAACATGTATGTACAATCATGCATACATCATGCACATACATCTACTTAAGAAAATAGCTATGTAATATACCATTACTCAACTATATTATAATTTTTTCTCCATTTCTTTATTGTATGTTATTTATCATTTTCTACTTTTTTGTTTTCTTATTTTTATTGCATAATATTTAATTATGCAAAAAATACATTAAATACATAGAAAATATATAATGTAGCTATAAGAATAAAGAACGATGGTAAAACAAATGCTAATACCCACTACCTGACTTAAAGAATATGATACTATTTTTTTCCAATTGAAATCCCCTCAACTACTCAGAATTACTGCTATCCCTTTTATCCTTTCATTAATTTTCTTCTAGTTTTCTCACATGTGAATCTATTTCTAAATACATTTCTTTATTTTGCAAGTTTTTGGACTTCATATAAATGTAACCATATTGCATATATTCTTCTTCAGCTTCTTACTTTTTCACTAAACAATATGTTTTGCTGATACTTACATTCATATGTACAGTAATAGTTGATTTATTTTAATGGCTATATATTATTCCATTGTTAGAATACACCAGGATTTATTTTTACTTATTTTTTTTGCTGGAAAATTGGGTGTCTTTTTTATTTTTTGATATAACAAACAATGTTGTAATCGTTTTGTATTTACTTCCTAGTCCACTCCTGTAAGTTTCTCTTGAATACATACTAGCAATGAAGATGCTGAGTCACTGCATATACATACTCACAACTTTATTCTATAATGCAATATTCTATAAAGTAGCTGTATCAGTTTATACTTTAACCAGTAATGGACAAGATTTTCTGTTACTTCCCATCTTTGTTAATTATTACTTTTAGACTCTAACTTTTATCAGGCTCATGGATGTAAAAAGCGTCTCAGGGTGGTTTTAATTTGCATTTATCTGCTCGTATATGAAGATGAGCTTCTTTTCATATAATTATGAGTCATTATTTTTGTTTTGCCTTCTTTTGTTTATGCATTTTGCTTGTTCTATGTCTTATTTTTCCTGTTGATTTTTGGGAGTTCATATATATTCTAAATGTATATTTATTCACTCATATATATGTTGCAAATATTATAGTTTATGATTTGTCACCTTATGATATCATCCAAATAGAGAAGCTTTATATTTTGATGTAGTCATATGTTCATTTTTCCTCCTTAATGTTTGTTTTTTTTGGTTCTACGACCTACCAAAAGTAACAAAAATTCTCATTTATTTTTAATCTAAATGTTTTAAGTATTTTCCTGGAATTCACCTTGAATTGATTTCTATTGGAGATAGGTATCCAATCTAATTTGCCTCATATGGATAACCACTTGTTCTATTACTGCTGTAATAAATTTCTACAAACTAAGTGACCTAAAATAACACAAACTTATCATCTTACAGTGTACACAAGTCAGAAATCAGGCATGAATTTTAGTGAACTAAAATCAAGTTGTCGACAGGCATGTTTCTTTATGGCGGCTAGGGTAGAATCCATATCCTGGCCTTTTCTATCTTCTAGAGAACATCAGCATTCCTTTTCTCATTGCCTCTCCTCTCTCTTTTTAAAGCTGGCAATGTCACATTTCTCTGACCATTCTTTCATTGTCACATCTCTCTCTGGACTCAGCTAAGAAAGTTTCTCCATTTTTAAGAACTCATGTGATTAGACTGGGCCCATCTGGATAACCCAGGAAGATCTCTCCATCTCGGTTTGCATCCTTAATCACATCTGATAAGCCTTTATTGCATTCAGTGTAACATATTCACAGGTTCCAGGGTTAGGCATGGGCATCTTTGAGGGCCATTATTCTCCCTACCACATTATTTGCCTAGCATCTTTCATTACATTGTCCATCTATTTACTTACTGATTTCTAATGACATCCAAATCAGTTACAACATTTTATGTAAGCATTGTTTTTATTTTTATGTTATTCCACTAGTCTATTTTTCTACCCATGGATTATGGTACATGAGTTTATTTTTGCAACTTTAAGCTCCATAACATGTTTTAAGATTTCCTCAACTTTCTTTTTCCACTTCTTCAGAAGTTGACTCTTTTGGCCCTTTGGTCTTCTATACACATTTTAGAAATGCTTCGTTGAGGACTAAGAGGAATGCTAAGATTTTGATAGGAATTTCATTGAATTTTGAGTATATTGGCATGCTACAATGGTTAGTGTTTTATACATGAAAATAATATATCCCTTCCTCTTTTCCTAGTATCATGAGATGTTTGTTAGGCAGACATGAATATTGAGTTGTATCAAATGTGTTTTTCTGCATTATTGTGGTGGTGATGTGATTTAGCTCCTTTAATTAGTTAATGTAATGAATTACGTTTGTAGATTGCTCTAACTATTGAAACAAGCTTGAATTTCTGGAATAAGCCCAATGTGATATTTATTCAACAAATATTCATTGAGTATACCTAGTATGTAACATGCTTTAAGAATACACCAGTGAACCAAACAGAAATATCTGACATTACAGAACTTAACATTCCAGTATTTGGAGACAGACGATAAAAAAGTGAACATGTATATTTACAGTTTGTCAAGGAATGATAAATGAAGACTCTTAAAGTAGATGGGGAATTGGGAGTGAAGTCTGTAATTTAAATAAGGTGGGCAGGAAAGCTTCACAGAGAATGGGACATTTAAGAATAGACTTGAAGGACAGGCAAGAGCAATCTCTGTGTTTATATGGGAGAAAAGGCTCCAGGCAGATGCAGTAACAATGGCAAATATCCTGAAGTAGGATCATGCTGGAGTTTTTGTGGAGCAGCAAGGAGACTAGTGTGACTGCCACAGAATCACCCAAGGGAAGATGAGAAGATCAGACCAGACCAGCACTTGGGCATCTAATGGGAAAAGTTTCTCAAGCCATCATAAAAATTTCACTTTTATTATAAATACTACGAGAAACCATGGGATGTTTTACAGTAAGAAAGGTGGCATAATATGTTACATGTTTTAAGCAAACTCTATAGCTTCTGAGTTGAAATAGATTGTAGGGGCTCATGGCAGAAGCAGAGGGAACATTTAGGAGACTACTGTAAAGAATATCATGAAAAGAACAAACAACGCTATGTAACATGCTTAAATGGACTGAAGAAGATGTATAAAATCAAAATGATGTTACCTTCACACCTTGAATCAGTACGATAAACCCCCTTCCCCAATCACAAAAGAAAAACTAAACACAAAAACCAGGCTTTGGTTGCTCAGACAATTTTACAGGTGAGTTCTAGCAAACATGCAAAGAACGTTTAATTGCACTGTTACAGAAATTCTTCTGGAGACAAGAAAATAAGACACATCACCCAACCAATTTCATGATAACAATGTCAATGTCTAATAACAGAAAAAGTGGATCTCCGAAGAAATAAATTTATTTGGAAATAAACAAGGATTATAATCTGAGATATTTGTGCTATGATCAATCATAGGTGCATCCCAAGAGGTTGAGGTAAGGAAAATATGTAAAGACAAAAAGAAGTCTATGCAAGCTGTTTTGAAACAAACATCATTGGTCACAGGGCCTGATGCAGGAGCTGGTGTTAACTTACTGGCAGAAACAGCCATTGCTAGGCAAGTGTTCTTGTGAGGGTGGCTTATCTGAAATGCTGCAGTCTTGAGGAATTTTTTATGATAGGTCCTATTATAGAGACACCTACAGGATGAGCTGGACAAACAGAGTGTGCTGGGTGGGCAGAAATTTCTTGTGAGTTGATAGAAAGTCCTTGTGATAGTGCTTATCGTGGACACACACACAAGATCCCCTTTTTCATGACCCGGCTCCACTTTGCTTTGGGTCTGATGTAAGTGACTTTGCCTTGTCATTGGCAACTTTCACTGTAGTATAATCTGCACATTAAAGTTACCTAACAATAGTACAAAGAAAGAAAATTAAAGGTATATCTCTTTCAAAAATATAAACCCCAAAATTGTTAGGAAATTGTAGTGAGTATAAAAGATAATTCATTATAATAGACATCTCAAGCTTCACAGAATTCTGACCTTTGCTACACTCTCATCCACAATCTTTTCTCCTAGTAAATGGCAGCTCCTTCTGTTAAGTTGCTGAGGCTTCTTATTGCTTTTTTCTTCAAATAACAGTCAGAACTGAACAACTGTAATCATCCTAGTCCATACAATTGTTATATTTTCATTTAAAGAAGATCAATGTGTGATTCTTTTTTATATATTTCTGGACAATTCTTTATATTTTAATAGTAGTCAGAATTTGATCAGGAAAACAGAAGACATCCTAAGTATTATAATGATAAAAGTTTAATATTAATTAGGGCCTTATGCTATTATTGGAAGAGCTTGGTGAATAGATATTAGAAAAGCAGCTAGACAAAATCAGAAGAGGTCTGTTTTATATCAGAGATCTTAGCCTGACAGTCTAGAGTGTGGGCACAGAACCCAAGCTTATAGGAATTTCTGAAAGGTCTGTAAATCTTATCCAGATGGACAGTGGGAGCTCATAAAGAATTCTGCAAGCCATCACATCTGTCAAACCTGCTATGTCTAATCCTTAAGCCTGCTTTATGTGAAGACCTCCTCTGCACTCCTCACTTCCAGCTCTCATGAGTTTCTTTCATAGGCAAACCCAAACCTGGAACAATGTGCCTGAAGATTTCGGGTGACACAGTACCCATACTTAAATAGGAGGGGAGCCATGGTGGAAGTGGCCATCCAGCACAATTTTCTTGGTCTTTACTCATAGTTTTGATTCCTTAAAAAAATTAACCACATTAAAATATGTGTTTCATAATCTACATCTAATAATACAAATATTTAAAGTCTTTTCAAGTTTGAATACGCTACCCATGTTGCTGCTACCCCCATTTTGTGTGTGTGATTTTTGTGTGTGTGTTAGAAGCTCATGACCTTTGAAACCTGCTCTTATGAGCTTGCTTTGATGATTTATTTGTCCAGAGAGAATTGTTTTTCCTACCTGGCATTTTGGACTGCTATCAACCTGAGACCACTTTGAATTAAATTCTCAGCTTGCAAATTTGGAAGCCACACAGATTGTGTGAGTTCAGGCTGAAACCTGTTTGAGAGCTGGATTCTGGCTATAAACTCTACAGGGAACATTTTCTCTCTCCACTCAGAGCTGAGAACATAGGGAAATTTATTTGCTAGCTCTCTTTGAAGGTTTATTTTATTTTTTTTTTAATTTCTAGTACATGTGCTCACTGAAGGTGTAATACTTATGTGAGAATCTCAAAATCAGTTGTGTTCTTTGTATGACCCTGGTTTTGTTTCCTCCTGCTCTCTTACTTTCAGTGTGTCTCAATATGTCTGCTCAATATGTCATCTTAAATTTCAACTGAGGGTGGATCTTCTTCCCAGCTCACTCACATGGTTCTTAGCTAGATTCAGTTTCTCTCCATTTGTAGGACTGAGGACCTCAGTTCTTCACTTAGGGTTGGCTACAGGTAATCATCAATTTCTTGTAACAGGACTTACACTGGGCCACTGACAGCATGCCAGTTGGCTTCATTCAAATGAGAGGGCAAGAGAAAGAGAGAGGGAGAGGGCACAAGATGAAATTCACAGTATCTTATAATCTAATCTCAGAAGTGGCATCTCATTTCTTTTGTCCTATTCTATTCAATAGAAACAAGTACCTGGGACCAGCTTATACTATAGGAAAGAGGTTATATAAGGGTATAAATACCAAGAGGTAGAGATCATCAAGAGCCATTCTGGTAGCAGCCACAATATCTTATCCAGAATATTTCTTATTCAGGCCTTCAAATGTGCTGTCTTTTCTGGTCTAATGGAAATGAACCTTCCTTCCATACAATTTCTTCTCCTAAATTGTACTCTGGCTCTCTTATCACATATAAATGTCTATGTTAGGTATTTGTGTCTGTCTTGTTTCTTGGTAGGCTTTTAAACTCTGTGAATGTTGGACTGTGATGTAGACATCATTTCACCGCACACTCTGTAACCACCAAACCTTAGCAGCTTATTCAGTAAGCACATAGTTGGCTCTTAATGAGTATTGCTTAAATTGATGAATTGAATTAGTATTTTACCTTCTCTGTTGCTTAGCTAAGCAGAAGAATTTGTCATTTTTTTAATTTAGTGACTGGTTCTATTAAAAGCTACCTTTGTCTATATCATTTTGTTATACTAAAGCACAAATGTATAAGGTCAAAAAACATTCTCAAGATTTTGTTTAAACCACAGCCCTCAGTTGTATATATTTATCTCTTGTTTTCATATGCAAGATTTCTCCTGAAATGGGCAACAATTACAAGAGTTTTTTTCCTCTTCTGAACTAAGAAAATAAATATTTAATTCACAAGTTTAGAAAAGTGAACCTGAAAAATCACAGGGCTAGGTGGGTTATGAGGCCCACTGGTACATGATAGTGTTGAATGTGGATTAGAATGAACTCCGTGGATTAGAATCTCAGACCATAGGCAAACATTTACTTGTTTTAGAATAAGCACATTTGAGTCTGCAATAAGTATTACTATTTTTAAGTTGAAAATGTAATTGGTTTCTAATAATAACCATATTGGCTAGCATTATTTCAATCGTGTTTAATGTTTTCCAATGTCATTTCATGTCAGATATATCTCTTCATTCTTAGTAACAATTTGGACAAGACAGCAAATGCTATTGTCCAAGTTTTCTAAAGAAGAATCTGAAGTGAAATGACATCAAGAGACCTATCAAGACCTGTATCCAGGAAAAGGTAAATCTGAGCTGAAATTGTAGCCCTTGTAAATTACCTACGTGACATACCAGATAGTGTTCATGATCCATTTAGTACTCTGTTCTAAAAATGAGACAATATCCATTTATTCACTTGTTCATTTATTTAGTGTTTGTTCAGCCCTTACTGCATATTCCAGGCACTATTCTGACTGTGGCAGGAGTGAACAAACAGGCATGGTTCTTACTTGCATGTAATTACAGTCTTATAGTGAAAACAAGTGTTAAACAACAAAATCTCCCAATTATTTTAAAATTATAAACTTGATTCGATACTATGTGGCCATATAATTGTTCCTAATTTGGTTGGAGAAGGGAGGCAGTTAGGGAAGCCTTCCCTGAGTTAGTGCCATTTAACCTGAATTATGATAGATGATAAGTAATTTGTCAGGGGAAAAATACTCCAGGAATAAAGAACAGGTACAAAGGTCAGGTTCTGGGAAGAGCTTGTCTTGGTCCAGGAACTAAAAAATGTTAGAGTGGCTGGATCTGGGAAAGAGACAAAGAGTTATTAAATGAGGCAGCAGGCTTCAGCAGGTGCCACATTGCTCAGGGCCTTGTAGGCCATGCTAAGGATTTGGGATGTTAATGTCAGTACAAACAATTGAGTCATAAGCAGAAAGTAAAAGCATGATTCCATCAAATGTTATTCTCTAAACAGTAATTTTATAAATGCAGGTTAAATGTGTGTGGTCCCAGCTACTCAGGAGGTCCCAGCTACTCAGTATTCCTTTTCAACAAATATTAGGTGCCTACTATTAGCCAGGTACAGCCCTTAGCTACTTTGAATGAAGCATATATTACAAACTGGCAGAATTTCTTAAACAAAGAATCTAAAGTTGTTTATACACCATAATCTCCGTATTTTATAAATTTCTTGAAATTATTTTTATGTACACTGCTTTGCAGAATTTTAACTGGCTTTGAAATAAACAATGACAATAGTCCTCCATGTTACTAGTTTCAAATTTTCCCAATACCTACTAAGACATTACTTAATCCACAGATTTACTGTCAATAGTTTGTATCAAATTGTGATCACATATTTGAAATTAATATTTCAAATTAAAGCAAAATCACAAATTTATACTTTATATTATGAATGAGATTCACAAAAGGAGCATAATATATTCTGTTGTCATCGCATACAAAATAATAACATATAGAGTATGAACCAATAATTTTTCAAATACAAAGCTATTACAATTAGGAATACAAAGAAATCATAATTAGGAATACTTCTACAATATTAACACACAATAGTGGTAACACTTGCAAAATGATGGTGGTGGTTTTTTTGTTTTTTTTGTTTTTTCCCGACAGAGTCTTGCTCTTGTTGCCCAGGCTGGAGTGAAATGGCGTGATTTTGGCTCACTGTAAACTCCACCTCCTGGGTTCAAGCGATTCTCCTGCCTCAGCCTCCCTAGTAGCTGGTATTACAGGTGCCTGCCACCACACCCAGCTAATTTTTGTATTTTTAGTAGAGATGGGGGTTTCACCATGTTGGCCAGCCTGGTCCTGAACTCCTGACCTTAGGTGATCCACCAGCATCGGCCTCCCAAAGTGCTGGGATTACAGGTGTAAGCCACTGCGTCCAGCCAGTGGTGGGTCTCATATCTCAATGTGGACTTTTACTAACTCCCGATGCCTCAGTTTCCTCATCAGTTGAAAGGAATGAATGAAAGATATGTGTTTTTCATATTACCAGGTAGATGATAAGGAGATTTTAATTTTCTTTTTTTTTACTTTTATTTTAAGTTTAGGGGCATTTGTTACATAGGTAAACTGGTGTCACAGGGGGTTATTGTACAGATTATTTCATCACCCAGGTATTAAACCTAGTACCCTATAGTTATCTTTTCTGCTTCTCTTCCTTTTCTCACCCTCCACCCTCAAGTAGACCCCAGTGTCTGTTTTATTCTTTGTGTTCATGAGTTCTCATCATTTAGCTCCCACTTATAACTGAGAGTATGCTGTATTTGGTTTTCTGTTCCTGCATTAGTTTGCTAAGGATAATAGAAGGTCCATCCATATTCCAGCAAAAGACACGATATCATTTTTTAATGGCGGCATAGTATTCCATGGTGTATATGTACAGCTTGCATATAAACTGTGGGCTAAAGACCTGCACCAGAGCAGTCTGACAGAACCTCTCTGAAAGACTTCTCCTAGGCTGTAATCCTCAGTCTCTTGTTCTCAGACCCCTAAATAAATCTAACTTTAATTTCTTAAAAGCTTAATTGTTTTCTTTAGTTGACACCAAAAATCTCCCCAGCCAGATCCACAAACTTTTTTGGTATTTTTCCTATTTTTTATATCATTCCAGGCAAGCGTTTTCTAACTCTCCCATCAGAATATGACTTTGGTGCGTTTTCCTCAGCCTCCACTGATGATTTTTTCTCATTATCCTTAAAGCCCTTTCCAGTAGACTTCTTAAGCTCTTTCAAGTTTTCAGTCTCCTTAAGGACCATTCAGTGTTTACTGTCAGTTCCCAGAATGCTTTTACAGGTTTTGCTATCATTTTCCTTGAAGTCTGTTCACTTTTCACTAACAGTCTTTGTGAAATCCTTCTGGCTTCTATCCATTGTCTGATTCCAAAGCCAATGCCACATAGTTTAAGTTTATATTATATTAGAGTGACATCTTATTCCAGGTACCACAAACCACCTCAAAACTTAGCAGCTTAAAACAACAAACTTAAAAAAAATTGTGGACTTGTATTAGTGCAAGCAGGGCTTAGCTACATGATTCTGCTCCATGTGGTATTAACTGTAGCCATCTGTGGTATTCAGCTGGCAGCTGGGTAGTCTGGAGAGTTGAAGGTGGCTTCAGTGATGTGCCTGTTTTATTAGTGGATTGGATGAAATGTTGTGGTAAGGTGGGCCTCTCTTGCTCTCCGTGTAGTTTGAGAGCCTGTCTACATGATCTATTCAGCAGCAATATGGTTTGGCTGTGAACCCACCCAAATCTCATCTTGAATTGTAGCTCCCATAATTTCCGTGTCTTGTGGGAGGGATCCAACGGGAGATAACTGAATCACAGGAGTATTTCCCCCATACTGTTCTCGTGGTCTTGAATAAGTCTCACAAGAGCTGTTGATTTTATAAGGGGGTTCCCCTTTCACTTAGCTCTCATTCTGTCTTGTCTGCCTTCATGTAGAGATGTGCCTTTTGCCTTCCACCATGATTGTGAGGCCTCCCCATCCACCTGGAAATGTGAGTCCATTAAGTGTCTTTTTCTTCATAAATCACTCAGTCTCAGGTATGTCTTTATCAGCAGCATGAAAACAGACTAATACAGTACATTGGTACTGGTAGAGTGGGGTGCTGTTGTAAAGATAACCCAAAAATGTGGAAGCGACTTTGGAACTGGGTAACAGGCAGGGGTTGAAACAGTTTGGAGGGCTCAGAAAATGACAGGAAAATGTGGGAAAGTTTGGAACTTCCTAGAGACTTGTTGAATGGCTTTGACTAAAATGTCAAATAATGATATAGACAATGAAATCCAGGCTGAGATGGTCTCAGATGGAGATGAGGAACTCACTGGGAACTGGAGTAAAGGTGTCTCTTGCTATCGAGAGAGACTGGCAGCATTTTGTCCCTGCCCTAGAGATTTGTGGAACTTTGAACTTGAGGGAGATGAGTTAGGGTATCTGGCAGAAGAAATTTCTAAGCAGCAAAGCATTCAAGAGTGACTTGGGTGTGTTAAAAGCACTCAGTTTTAACAGGAAAACAGAGCATAAACGTTCAGAAAATTTGTAGCATGACACTGTGATAGAAAAGAAAAGTCCATTTTCTGAGGAGAAATTCAAGCTGGCTGCAGAAATTTGCATAAGTAACAAGGAGCCAAATGTTAATCGCTAAGTCTTCAGGCCATGTCAGAGATCTTTGTGGCAGCCCCTTCCATCACACACCCAGAGGCCTAGGAGGAAGAAATGGTTTCATAGGCTGGGCCCAGGGCCCCTCTGCTGTTTGCCTGTGTACAGCCTAGGGACTTGGTGCTCTGTGTCCCAGCTGCTCCAGCCACAGCTAAAAGGGGTCAAGGTACAGCTCAGGCCATGGCTTCAGAGGGTGCAAGCCTCAAGCTTTGGCAGCTTCCATGTGGTGTTGAGCCTGTGGATTCACGGAAGTCCAGAATCGAGGTATGGGAACCTCCACCTTGATTTCAGAGAATGTATGGAAATGCCTGGATCTCCAGACAGAAGTTTGCTGCAGGGGTCCTCATGGAGAACCTCTGCTAAGGCAGTGGGGAATGGAAATGTGGGGTTGAAGCCCCCAACACAGAGTCCCCACTAGGGTACTGCCTAGTGGAGCTGTGAGAAGAGGGCTGCTGTCCTCCAGACCCCAGAATGGTAGATCCACCGACAGCTTGCACTGTGTGCCTGGAAAAGCTGCATACAATGCCAGCCTGTGAAAGCAACCGGGAGGAAGGCTCTCCCCTGCAAAACCACAGGGGTGGAGCTGCCTGAGACCATGGGAACCCACCACTTGCATGAGTATGACCTGGATGTGAGACATAGAGTCAAAGGAGATCATTTTGGAGCTTTAAGATTTGACTGTCCCACTGGATTTCGGACTTGCTTGGAGCCTTTAGTCCCTTTGTTTTGGGTAAATTTTACCATTTGGAATGGCTGCATTTACCCAATGCCTGTACTCCTATCGTATCTAGAAAATAACTAAATTGCTTTTGATTTTACAGGTTTATATGCGGAAGAGACTTGCCCTGTCTCAGATGAGACTTTGGACTGCCAACTTTTGAGTTAATGCTGAAGTGAGTTAAGACTTTTGGGGACTATTGCAAAGGCATGATTGGTTTTGAAATGTGAGGACATGAGATTTGGGAGGTGCCAGAGGCAGAATGAGGTGGTTTGGCTGTGTCCTTCCCCAAATCTCATCTTGAATTGTAGCTCCCATAATTCCCATGTGTTGTGGAGGGACCTGGTGAGAGATAATTGAATGATGGGGTGGCTCCCCCATACTATTCTTATGGTCGTGAATAAGTCTCATGAGAGCTGATGTCTTTACAAGGGGCTTCCCCTTTCACTCAGCTCTCATTGTCTCTTGTCTGCTCCCATGTAATGCATACTTTTCACCTTCTGCCATGATTGTGAGGCCTCCCCATCCACATGGAACTGTGATTCCATGAAACTCTTTTTATTCATAAATTACCCGGTCTTGGATATGTCTTTATCAGCAGCATGAAAATGGACTAATGCAAGCAGAATAAGCAGAATTCTTCGATACTGACTCAGCACCCCACACACATTGGTTCCAAGATGTAGAAATGGAAGCTTCAAGGCTTTTAACATCTGGACATCAAAACTGGAAGTTTTACTTTCACTGTATTTTATTGGTCAAAGCAGTCAAAGAGCCCACCCAGGTTCAAGGAGAAAGAATATGTCCCCACATTTTCAACGGGATGGTGCCACAAAATTTCTAGTCATCTTAATTCACCACAGATAGAAATATGAAGAGCTCATTTGTTATGTTATTTGTGAATGCAGACTAAAGATATTTGTTGGTTTATATAGTAGTGGGAAAATGAGAACTTTTAAAATATTCAACTTTTAGCCCTTGACATGCAAAATGAGTTCATTACATGGTAAGGATGAGGGAGAAAGAAAAGATCTGAAAAAGTAGAAGAGTGATGGATTCAGAAAGTATAGGACGATTGTCAGTGTGATTGTTTTATCTAGCCACATATAGCTGTGTGGTATCAAGATGTAGAAGGCAGAGAGTTGGATTTAACAGGATTGTTGTTTGGAAAAGTGAGTACAATCATTACGAGGGAGCAAGGTATTGAGCATGGAATATAAAGTGGGAAAAGAGGTAAGGTAAGAAGGATATCAGTAAAGTGAATGACAGCATAAATATGGTAGAACCATTGGATTGGTGGCTCTGGAGGAATTGAATAATTATTAGACTTGAAGCATTAGATGGTGCATTAGTGAGGGCATCTCCAACTAAGTCTACCATCAAGTCCTGGTGATTTATTATCTCAAATATATGACAAATTTATCTACTTATTTCCAAAACTCCCATATCTAGTTTAAGTAATCAAATTTCTTGCCTTGGCAAGCATGTTGCTTTCTAATTGACTCACCTGTATCCAATTTGAATTCCTTAAAATCCATTCTATAGATTGTAACCATAGTGATATTTACAAATGTGAAATCTGGTCAAATCTTTCTTCTGCTTAGTAGTCTTGGATTTCTCATTCTCTTAGGAAGCATCTTCCACTACTTATTTCAGCATTATCTGCACAATGCTTCCCCTCACTTCCTCACAATGTGGTTTCAGGCACAACTCCCAAGGCCTCACTCTGGCCTTGGGGAGCAGATTGTTCCCCCTGCAGGAAAACCTTTGTTCTCCACTCAGTTAACTGCTGTTTACCCTTTAGATCTCAGCTCCAGTGTTGCTTTCTTAGGGGAAACTTCTCTGACTCACATCAAATCCCTCTCTTATAGTAATTTTCATTGTATTTCAGAGTAATTTTTATGGTTGCAATTTTACATTTGTGTGATTGTTTGATTAATCTCTGTCTCCTCCACGAAAACTCCAAGATGCAGGAACTATATCTTACTGGCATTCAGCACAATACCTGGCACATAGGTGTTCAAAAAATACTAATAGGGTAAATAAATGAATTAATTTTATGCTTTTATTTTAATATTTTCATGGTATTAATATTTCTCTCTATGTGATATTTTGTATGTACATATTTTCTTTTAATTTGAAGATTTATAGTTTATTTTAGTTATGTGCTGTATAAATTATATTTAGTTCTTTAATTTTTGTGTTATTTCCAAGGGTACTCTCCATTGACTCTTTTAATATAGTTCCACTTTACCCTTTTAACCCACTTTCCTCTCCCACCTTCGTCATTCAACTTTATTTGATTTTGTTATTTTTAATTTTTCTAATAATGACCTTTATCTTTTAAAATAATATTTAATCACCCATAACATAATTTGTTGATTCTCTCCCACTGTGAAAGTTGAATGGACCAGAATATATTTCTACTCTCTTTCTCTTCTTATTTTTGTTATGAATATAATTAGTCTTTATACAGTTATGGTTTGTAACATTTGCATTCTGTTCTTTCACCGCAACCCCCAGAACATTTTGATATTAGGCTTCAGAATGCTCACTTGTATCATGTTATCTCTATTCATTTTTAGTGGATAGTTTTCTTTTTTAAGTTTTTCTGATAGAGATGGGGTCTTGCTATGTTGCCCAGGCTGGTCTTATCTTGAACTCCTGGGCTCAAGTGATTCTCCTGCCTTGGCCTTTCAAAGTGTTGGGACTGTAGGTGTTAGCCCCTGCGCCTGGCCTCTAATAGTTGTCTTCATTAAAGCCTCATGGGGACTCTATTTTTTTTTTTTTTGTGGGTTGTTTATTTTGTGTTTGTGAAGTCCGGTAAATTCAGTTGCATCTGCCTTGATGTGGTCATACTATAACACATTTTTTCTGGATAAAGATAAGCCCTTTAACCATTAGATTCAATGTTTTCTTCATTTCAGAAAAGTTTTCTTTTATCTTTGAATTTTTTAACCAGATATTGTGAGCTCTTTCACACTAATTTCTCATTTGTTGGACCTGACTTTAATGTTACATTTCACCTTCTTGTGTTTTCTATTTCGTTTTGCTCAGGATATATTTAAGCCTGTCATTTATATTCTTATCTGTGTTTTTAGCAGCATTATTCTCTCCACTTCCCACTTTTTTTCCTGCTTTTATTAATCTTCATTTCTTTCATGGTTGTCTTTACTCATTACATCCTGAATTTTGCCAGATTATTTTTTATCACTTTATTTTGTATTTATTTTCAATTATGTCTTCTAAATATCATTTCAGAGAGAAAACATTTTAGAGAAGGCATATTTTTAAAAAACATAGAAAATTTGATCCTATTTTTTACTGCTTCATGGTATGATTTGTATGCTCTGTACCTTATGTAATTTTCCCTTTTTCTTCTAGTATTTTTATAAAGGTCATCAAGTTTTATTTTTGTAATACAATTATTATAAATAATTATATAATATTATTAGTCTTTGAATATTCTAGATACCTGTGAAAGGATATTGTGGAGGAGGAGCTGGGGTAGTAAGTATGATGGAAGGCAGACGAGTTTTGGAATCTTGTCTCCAAAACACTCTCATCTGTTAGAATGACTCCTAGGCTATAGGATTGACTATGGCCTAGAGTGGATTCATAGTTGTTAATTTCATCATGTGACTTGTGACTTATCCTTTTCTTTTCATAATAGAATGAAAATTGCCATCTGTCTGGCTTCTTCCCCATCTTCTTGCCTTCTTTCATTACACCACACATGTGTCCTAATTATTCCAAAGGTGATACATTTGCATGTTTCCCTTTAAACTCCTTTCCCTCTGTCACTCTGTGGAGGGTTCACATGCTGCAATATTTCTGTTCCAAGTAAAGATCACAGGTTTTGATCCTCAGTCCTCAGTATACACACCTCTTTTAGGGATTTCTGGGCTTCTTGACTAGCTCAAGCTCTTCAGAGTCATGCACTTTATCTTGGTGTTCAGTCTTGACTGGTTTAAACTTTTGATGTCCAGAAGGTTTTCTTCATGTGTTGTTGTGTGGAGTTGTAAATATTTTCTAGCTTTTGTAAGGTTGTGGCTCATATTTATATTTCTCCTGGTTTGAAAGAAGAGAGAGAAAGAAGTATCTCAAATTGAGACTCTTAGATTGGAAATCTGAACTTATTTACACGATTGAGATTGATCTAGAGTTTTATTTTTTCTGCTGTAACTGAAATTTGGATTCAAGATTATATGTGTTTTGTGAATATGTTTGGTAACATTGTGACTTTTCTATAATTTAGGGAAGTTTGACGTAGGAGAAAGAGAAAAAATTTTTGAGAGAATCCTAAATTCATATATGGCCTAACCTTTTAATATCTATGTAATTTTAGATAATAAATAATTTGTTTGAGATTATGTGGCTCTAACAACACCTGCTTCACAGTGTAATTATGAGGATTTCATAGAATTTGTATAGTGAGCGTTAGTTTTGATGTTACTTTAAACCTCTTTGCCTTATACATTCTATTTTTTCCATGGAATATTATATGATTTCATGTCCACATATTAATCTCATACTTTCAATTACATTTTATGTTTAAATTGAATATTATGGTAATCGTTATGTAAATGATTAAAAATTTAAAGGGACAACATTTAATGTTGCTCTGGAATTCACCTTTAGTCATAAAATAAAGATTTAAAGTATCTGTAGACAATGGCAAAAGGCCTTTTTTGTCATAAGAAAATCAAATATGCTTTATTTCACCCAATTAACAGTCTCTGGGCTTGGCTACCCCTGGAAAACCAAAATGACCATAGGCGGTAATTCCCCAGGCCGTGTGATCTCAGTCTGGCATTCTCGGATCTCCAAGGCATCACTTTGGCCACTACCCTCTGGGGCTGTGATTAGCAGCTCTCTTCCTGTTTTATGCAGCTCTGCGTGTATGTGTGCAGTGATGCCGTACTGGATCTGGTTCATCTTGTGAGAACTATACCTATCTGAATTTTGGATGATGCTGTTTTCTTAGTTCCCTTGGCAAAACAGGTAGGTGAGGGATAGAAATAAAATCTATACTTAGTAGATCGGTGAGCCAAGGTCTGTGACTGGCGATGAGTGAATTACATTCTCCTGAGTTGGGTGCAGTGTCCGCCTTCTGTGTGGCCATTTGCTGTTGCCACTAGAGAAGGAGGATGCAGCAGGGATCAGGCACCGTGGAGAAAAGTCGCCGTGTGTAGGCAGCTAAGAATGTAGGAAAATGAACATCTCGGCTCCCAAAGGACGAGAATAAAGCTGTAGAAGAATGTCAGGGAGGAATCTGAGTTGATCGTATGACTATTCATCCTTCTTCCCACATTTTCCCAACTGTTTAGCCCTACTTTTTTTCGCGTTGGGTCTCATTTTCCTTCCTGTGTGGCCTGTGCCTTATGGTCAGCTCAGACGTCCATCAGTCTATCAAATGCCTAGAAACCTTTCGCCCTTTGTCACCTTCTGTGTCACCCAGCATTCCCCTTCTCAGCCCTTTTCATTCTCATGGTGGAATCCTTTTGGTTTGATTTCAAGGGTCCGGCACCGTTGATGTCACAACAGAGTGGCATGGAAAGTTTCTGAAAATTTTGTCATCTAACCTCTTGTGGGGACTTTTAATTAATTCAGCTTTTGACAACTCCATCACATTCATTATATTATCCATTCATTCATTCATTAATACATTTGACATTTATAATGCGTGCCAACAATGTGCCAGGTCAAAACTGCCCACTTACAATGTAGAACATTTCTGTAAATTTTATTTCAATTTTCTTGTATTTCTTCTCCTTTATTCTACCATCCCACTTGATCTTCTGCCACAGAAGTTCTCTTCTCTCTCTCTTTGTTCTCTCTTCTCCTCCTTTATTCTTGATACCTGCTTCTGTGTTGGCTCCTTGAGGCCAGCACTTGTCCTCCTACCTCTGTGATGTTCTGTCTAGTTTATTGGTTCCTTTTCCTACTTTACATAATCAATGTGGATAGTTTCTATAGTTGGGTCTTTGCTTTTTAATCTTTTTTTCCTGTGTATTATTTCCTTCAGGGACCTTATGCACTCTTACACATCCGTCTATTATTTTTATATGGATTACTATACAATTACATGTTGGATTTGTACTTTTCCCCCATATATCCTGTCATATGTTTTCACCTGAGCATCTCAATATCTAATACTCTTATTTGCTTAAAATACACGTGATTATTTTCTCCACCCTGACATATTTTATGTTCAACTTTCTAATTTCTAAAAATGGACCTACCATTGTCCTATTTATTCGTGCTTAAATCTTGATATTTTCTTTGAGTTCATGCTCCTTCGTATTCACTCCAGCTGTGATAAGTCACCAATCCTTTGGGTTTTTACTTATCAGTATTTCTATTTCTGTTTCCATAGCCTTAAAGCTGGAACTGTGTAGTCCCAGTGCCTCTGTGTGGCCCCCAAGTCTGCTCCATTTCAATCTTCTCTTAAGGGAACTCCTTCCCTCCGTTTTTCTTTTCCTCCATTTGATACCTCGCACTTATAGATGGGGCATCTTCCCTAATTACTCGCCTCATCCTCAATTCCCGGGACCCATACCTTCACTGGATCCCTAAATTTATTTAATAATTCTCATATACCTTTGAGAAGTTTCTAATGATAGGCAACAAATGAATCTTGACTACCTTTCTTATTTTCCTTTCTTCACCAAAATGATTTTTAGGATGTAGACAATCTGTATGCTTCAACATACACCAACTTACCATTTTTGAAATATTTTACAATCTACTTGAAAAGACTTCTTTAGACCCTATATTCATGTATTGTAATATTTATCCTCTTTTATGGCTATACTCAAATGCCACATCACTATAGTGCCTTCCCTCATCACTGTAGCTATCTCTTTTCACTCTACTTATATTGTAGAGGATTTGTTACACTTCTTGAACTGCTGATCTCAAGCGATTTGCTTGCTTTGGCCTCCCAAAGTGCTGGGCTGACAGGCGTGAGCCACTGCACCTGGCCTGATTTGTTCCACTTCTACTATATGCATCACACATGCCTGATGCATATTTTAATGCACGTTGGATAAGGATCGGCTTTGTACGACTTCAATCTTTCTTGATATGTGACACCCACTTCTATTTTGGCTGCACTTTAACAAAATGAATAAGTGAGAAGGTAATACTGGAAACAGAACATAACTGTGACTAGGAATTTGGTCTTGACTCGCCATTTAATTTTCTGATGTGCATGACTGTTTTCTTCACATGTGAAATTTAACATGAGATTGAAACTGGAGAATTTTATATTTTTCATGAAAAAGGCAATTTGGGAGAAAAGTCCATTTTCCTGAGGATAAGGTATTGTATGGTTTGACTGCTTTGCCTTGGCTGGTCAACACATTTGTACACCTGGATAGGCACAGTTTTCAGAAATCCTTTCAAGCATCTACCAATTCTCCTGTCTACAAGTTTACCTTCCTCCCATTTCTCATTCCTAATGACAAGGGAAATATCCAGTGTTATCTGAAGTGGTCATAAAAGACATTTTTTTTCTTTTTATGTGAGGAATTGAAACTTATGGCTTTAGATTATGGGGCTTACCATCAAGGAAAGGGCGTAGCGTGGTCAGAGGACAAAACTTCTTCCTGCATTTCTCAGGAAGTCTTTGATTAGTGTATCCACCTAGGAGCAATTTTTTTTTGGTGGGGGGGTGCTGGGAAATATACTTAAGTGATTAAATCCAAGTGTAGACATGAGAGCTTTACCTAAAGCCAGGTCTAATTACCATACCTGAGAATCAGGGAGTATTTAAAATTTGAGAAATAATTTTCTATACTTGAAAGTCACTTATGTAGGTAGGCCTCAGATTATAATAAATAACGTTTATTGTGCTATACTATGTGGTAGGTATGAGGTTAAGTATTTTTACCTATATTATATCACTTATTTCTTACAAATGGAGCAAGGGAGCAAGCAAGCAAGGGAGGTATTATTATCCCTATTTTATGTATTTATGTATTTGTTTTTGATTTCTATTCTTTTGGTTTTTTTGTTGTTTTTTATTGATGTATCATAGTTGTACATGTTTTGGGGTACGTGTGATATTTTTGATACATGTATACAATATGTAAGGATCAAATCAGAGTAATTTGGATATTCATCACCTCGAATATTTATCTTTTCTTTGTGTTGGGAACATTATAATTTTTCTCTGCTAGCTATTTTAGAATATATAATAAATTATTGTTCCCTATGATTTCTCCATTGTACAATTGAATACTAGAATTTATTATGTCTATCTACATATCCCCAGTTCAATAACTATAATTTCTCTGCTGTGCAATCAAATACTAGAACTTCTTCCTTCGAACGCTATATCCCTAATTCAATAACAAGTAAACTGAAGCTCAGCATGGTCTAGGAACTTTGTTACGTTAACACAGCAAGTGAGTGTTGCAGCCTGGATCCAAAAATCAGGCCTGGTCGACCTCAAAGTCCAGATTATTGACCTTTCTATCATAATGTATGGAGGTAAGTTTGTGAATTTATTCAAAAATCAGGCCTGGTCAACCTCAAAGTCCAAATTATTAACCTTTCTACCATAATGTATGGAGCTAAGTTTGTGAATTTTCATAGTTTTAGGATTTGAAGATAAAAGAGGTGAAAATTTGGAAATGGTTTCTGGACTTTTGAATTTTGGCAAACAGCTATGTGATAAGTCCACCCTGCAGACCCACAACTTTTGGAAATAACTCTACTGTGACCTTCAGTAGCAGAAGCTGCTCCTGGGGTGGTAGAACACAAGGAAAACACACACTAGTAAAAATTTCATGTGCCTTCTTCGTTCTGTACATGTGTTTCTCTTGATTAGTATATGGTAGTATCCTCAAATCATAATAACAAGTATACTTTTTCCAGTGAATTGCATGTGTATATTATTGTATACTATAAAAGGCAATATTTCCATTTATTATCATCTGTGCTTTTCAAAGAAACTCTGTGAGTCCAACAGGGCAGATAATAGAAGCAACTGCCCTTTCTCTCCCCCTTTAAATGCAACCCAATGTCAAAGTCCGTAGCATCCCCAAATGAGTGTATTAAAGGTGAGAAATTCCCAAAGTCAAAGTCAGTAGCATCCTTGAATGAGTGTATTAAAGGTGATAAATTTATTTTATTTATGTTCTTTTTAACCTGTGTTCTCAGAAACAGAGACTACTGTATTTCATCCTACCTTAGTCTTGCTTAGCAGTTTCTCTTCTCCTTTGAGGCTCTTTTATTTTTAAATCATTGTTCATATCTTCTAATTTCCCCTTTCTCCCATTCTTCCCATATTTTTAATCTTTTTTTAACTTTATCTCTGTTCTACTTTTTCTGTATTTCAAATTGATCCATAGACTTTAGAAAAATGAGTTGAATGCTGGCTGTAGGCTGTCTTATCCCCAGCAAGAAACATGTTGTAAAGTCTTAGTACCTTCCCACTGGAAGATCATTAGTCATGGCTACTATGTTTTTAAATGAGAATTGTTTTAATTATGCATTTTAAAATTATTGGAAAACATGAGGGAGAGGAATGAACCATAAGTAATAAAGATTATTGACTTGAAGTTAAGACCTTACTATGATCTGGGATTATTAGTCTTACTTGTCAATCAAGAACTATCCACTTTCTATTTGTTTGTGGGTATCTAATATGGTTATATACACAGAAGTAATGATAATTGATATGAAAAGGTCTCCTCCTGTTATATCAATTTAGGTGTTTTTCACACATTGTATACCTCATTCTTCTCCTATTCAATTTTCACTAATTCCTAAAGGGTCAGGTCAATGTCCTTGGCATAACCTCCTCCACCTGTTCTTAATGGCAATTGTATCTTCTGCCCTCCAATATCTATAACACTTTTTTCTTTAAAACTCTTTGAATGTTTATCTTAATACTCATTTGATATATATTGTATACCACATATGATTGTTTGTTATATGTACAATACAGGTTTTTTCAACTTTTTTTGGTTCTTTCTATTTACAGGAATTAGAGAAAGAACAAATCAGTGTGAAGGAGAATTGTCAGTAAAATTACAAGAAAAGATTGAGATCATAATTGACCTTTGAGGATAATAAAATTTAAAGACCAAAAGGATGGACTTCACAGAAACATGACCTTAGGTTGTTTTTGCAGTTGTAGTAACTGGTTATATGACCAACAAAATATGAAGAATGGGTAAACAAATTCTGATAGTAATGATCAGTCACTTTGCAAATATAAAGTTACTACTTACTACTGTATTGTACAGGCTCAATAATCTTCGTGTATACATTTTATGTATTTATTGTCAGGCTGCTATATAATTCAGTATTTATAATAGATACTATGTATAGCAATCTATGGTTAGTTTTGGTCTTAACCAGGAAAAATCACTCTTTTGAGTTTTGCTGTTTTTACTAGATTATTTTTACTGGATGATTGCTCATATTATTTGATTATTATTGCAATTTGTCTTTCTGGAATAGGAATCAAGAGGCCTGGATTCTGGTTCCTATTCTATCAATTGTGTGAATTTTGGAAACTCAGTTTACTTTTCTGGGCCTCATGGTTTTCATCTGAATGATGACCAACTTGGATAAAATGGTCTTTATATAATTTCATAGGCATTTCCCTTGCCAAGGGCTTGAGTCTTTTTCAACAATTACAGAGTTTTCCGGTCCCTCTTCCCAGTGCCTCAGCACCTTGCTATTCATGTTCATCTGATCAGTTGTTTGCACGCTGACTTACATTACCCTGATGGCCAGTACCTGTGGCTGTTTCTGCTCCCTCACCCAGTCCATAGGCTTCTGGTTGTAAAAAGTGTGCATCTTGAGACTGTGGACAGTTAGCTCCAGAGGTGACAGTAGAATCACTTCGCGTAGAAGAGGATAGAGAGAGACTCATGCCAGTGGTGGTGAGCAAGTATTAGAGATATGATGTGTGCCTCTGTGAGTTTTAGGGTCTAAGATAAATTATGGCACTAGGAAGATGGTCCTTTGTGTCAGAAGAACTGGAGTTGTTGGTGCAAAAAAGTGTGATGTCAGCATAGCAGTTTTATTTGTACCTCAGCAACTTCTAAAACTCTATTAAGTGTTTTCAGGAACTACTTTCTACTATAGG
This sequence comes from Pan troglodytes, assembly GCF_028858775.2. Taxonomy (NCBI): domain Eukaryota; kingdom Metazoa; phylum Chordata; class Mammalia; order Primates; family Hominidae; genus Pan; species Pan troglodytes. The sequence goes on from NC_072421.2 coordinate 153,568,495, forward strand.
AAAATCATTGAGGTGAGTATCCATCTGGACACAGAGAAATATAACACTGTTTTCTGCTCACCCTCCACTTCACATATAAATACAACATGTGTTAAAGGACTAAATTTCTAGTGTCACAGTTTGTGCTTTATAGTTTGAAGTCAATAAGAAAGCTCATATACCTTCCTAAAAGTCACTTGTTAATGTTTGATATTAATCTAATTTTATCATAAATTAAAAGTATAAAACTACAAATTTCTTAAAGATAAAATATCCAAATGGATTCAGTCAAATTAAGCATGGTAATATCAAATATCAGAATAGGTTACCATGCAGGAGGTACTGAGTACTTAAAAGGGTGGGGAATGCAATGAACATAAAAGCTGGTACCAAGGGAAGGAGGAGACAGTGATGAATTAAAACATTATCTTAACTAATCCAAGTGCTGGTCTTCAATACTTTCATGTGTATAGACAAAGAGAAACTGCGGAGATTTCTCACAACCTCTGTGGCCATTTTATACATCTTAGCAAAAACTCTGGTGAAATCCCTCCAAAACATATTTATTAGGCATGGAAAAAGCCTTACATGACAGGTGGCATAGGCTCCTTATGAAATCATTGCAGGATGGGAAGCCATTTAGGGCTTCGTAATTGTGAAAGATTGTATAGAAACTGAGGCACTTAAATAGCAGTGAGCATGAGAAAATGTGGTAGATAATGGTGGTGATTCTATTTCTTGTGAAAGTCCACTTACTCTCTTCTGCTACAGTTGTGGGCTTTCCGATTTCACATACCCCAGTCTCTATATTCTGTCTCAATCCACAGCCTACCTCAACTAAGTCCGTCCCAGGCACCTCTTACTGCAGGTGATAATCCATCTGTTAATCATGTTTTCCTCTTATGTCTACTTTCTGTCAGAGAATTGTGGGTGCAAACTGGGAAGGGAAGGAAATTATAAGAATATGTATAAGTACAAATGGAATATGTTGGAAATGAGGAATAGTTAATATCACAGGTCATTTAAACACCTGATGAACTTCACGGATAGTCAGGAATCTTGTTCTTACCTAACCTGTTAATTTTAGATCAGACATTACACTGAAAGTATTGATGATGGGTTTAAATCAGGTTGCAGCTCACATGTTGTGATGATATTATGTTGATTTTTTGTTTTTAATATGTGAGGAACAGAATAACTGTATACTATTTATTCATAGTGACATTGCAATATTAATGATTTTAGTACATATTATTATCTTCATAATCACAATTTCCTCCCCATTTTCTTAGTTCTCATAATTTTAGCCACAGCCCAGTTGGCTGGACCAATGGATGGAGAGAATCACTCAGTGGTATCTGAGTTTGTGTTTCTGGGACTCATTCATGGGAGATCCAGCTCCTCCTCCAAGTGTTTTCCTCTGTGCTCTATGTGGCAAGCATTACTGGAAACATCCTCATTGTGTTTTCTGTGACCACTGACCCTCACTTACACTCCCCCATGTACTTTCTACTGGCCAGTCTCTCCTTCATTGACTTAGGAGCCTGCTCTGTCACTTCTCCCAAGATGATTTATGACCTGTTCAGAAAGGGCAAAGTCATCTCCTTCGTAGGCTGCATCGCTCAAATCTTCATCCACGTCATTGGCGGTGTGGAGATGGTGCTGCTCATAGCCATGGCCTTTGACAGATATGTGGCCCTATGTAAGCCCCTCCACTATCTGACCATTATGAGCCCAAGAATGTGCATTTCATTTCTGGCTGTTGCCTGGACCCTTGGTGTCAGTCATTCCCTGTTCCAACTGGCATTTCTTGTTAATTTACCCTTCTGTGGCCCTAATGTATTGGACAGCTTCTACTGTGACCTTCCTCGGCTTCTCAGACTAGCCTGTACCGACACCTACAGATTGCAGTTCATGGTCACTGTTAATAGTGGGTTTATCTGTGTGGGTACTTTCTTCATACTTCTAATCTCCTACATCTTCATCCTGTTTACTGTTTGGAAACATTCCTCAGGTGGTTCATCCAAGGCCCTTTCCACTCTTTCAGCTCACAGCACAGTGGTCCTTTTGTTCTTTGGTCCACCCATGTTTGTGTATACATGGCCACACCCTAATTCACAGATGGACAAGTTTCTGGCTATTTTTGATGCAGTTCTCACTCCTTTTCTGAATCCAGTTGTCTATACATTCAGGAATAAGGAGATGAAGGCAGCAATAAAGAGAGTATGCAAACAGCTAGTGATTTACAAGAAGATCTCATAAGTGATACAATAAGCCCTTCTGATTAAACATGATATGGCTTTATGTTTCTTTCTTTGATATTTTAGATTCAGGAACTATGAGACATTACGTATTGATTTGAATGTTATTAGACCTGTAACATAATTCTTATCTGATGAATATATGATGAATATATTCCTTGTTCAAAATGAGTCATAAATTCAACACATCTCTACATCTATATTATGCCCATTTAATTTCTTTCAGCAATGTTTTGTAGTTTTTGGTGAACAGGTACTTTATGCATATGTACTTTATATTTATCTCTAAGTTTTATATTTCTGATGCCCTTTTAAATGACATTTTTATTTCAATTTACAATTGTTTATTCTTAGCTTATGGGCACATAATAGATCTTTGTTGGACATTATATCCTGTAAACTTGCAAAACTTATTAGTTCCATCAGTTTTTTATAGGTTATGTAGGATTTTCTTTATAGATGATTATGTTGTCAGTGAATAAAGACATTTGCTTTTAAAATTCTAGTATGAATTCATTATATTCATTTTGTTGAATGCTGAGTAGAATTAGAGCAGACATCTTTGACTTGTTCCTGTTAGGAAATATATTAAATATTTCATTATTAAGTATAATGTTAGCTATAATTTTTTTCATAGGTACTCTTTAACAGGCTGAGAAAGTTTTCTGTATTCACAGTTTGCTGAAAATTTCTTTTATCTTTAGTCAGGAATGGATCTTGGATTTTGTAAAGTTTTTTTGTTTCAGAATCAGGGTAATGCTGGCCCTTTAGAATGAGTTGGGAAGCATCTGCTCTTCTTAAATTTTCTGCCATAATTTTGTAGAATTCATATAATTTTTTTCTTTAAAAAGGGAAGTACTTAAGTATTTTTTCCCATAAGTTACCCATAAGTAAATCTAAAGGAAAGTGGGAAACTTTGATACACATTGGTTGCCCCCTGGTGGAAATTTCTGGGTTCTTGATTATTTTAACACTGGAGATAGAATCTGGTGGAATGACGTCAATGCTACCGTGATTAAGAGGTGTGTAGGAAATGCTTCATGTAAGAGAGAAAATAGTCTTTATGAGAATCTGCCTGATGGAAAGGAGTTGGTGCGACAATAACAATATAAATTAGTGAAAAAATTTAAATTGACAAATAATAATTGTATCTATTTATGGGGTACAATGTAATGTTTTGATACATGTTTAAATTGTGGAATGATTAGGTCTATGTTATTGACATACATATCTTTTTTGTGGTGAAAACATTTAAAATCTACTCTTAGTCATTTTGAAACATACAATACCTTGTTATTTATTACAGTCACCATTCTGTGCAATAGTTCACTGAAACTTTGTCTAACTGAAACTTTGAACCCTTTTATCAACATCTACCTTTTCCATGTCTACCCCCAACTCCTAGCCTCTGATAATCACCATTCCATTCTCTACTTCTATGAATTCAACTTTTTTAGATTCCACATATCAGTGAGATCATGTGATATTTGTCTTTTCGTGCCTGGCTTATTTCACTTAGCGTGATATCTTCTGGGTTAATTCATGTTGTCACATATATCAGGTTTTCCTTCCTATTAAGGCTGAGTAGTATTCCATTGTATATATACACTACATTTTCTTCATCCATTTGTCAGTTGATAGACACCTGTGTTGATTTCATATTTGGGTATTGTGAATAATGCTGCAATGAACATGAGCCTGGAGATATCTCCTCAGCATACTGACTTAAATTCCTTTGGATATATACAAGGAAGTGGGATTGCTGGATCATATAGTAATTCTAGTTTTAGTTTTTTGAGTAACTTTTATCTATTTTTCATAATAGTATTAATTTACATTTCCACCAACAGTGTACGAGGGTTCCCTTTTCTCTGTATCCTCTTCAACACTTGTTATCTTTTATGATTTTGATAGTAGCCATTCTAACAGGTATGAAGTGGCATCTCACTGTCATTTTAATTTGCATTTCCCTGATAATTAGGATGACAAACTTTTTTTATGTTAGCCATTTGTGTGTATTTTTTTGAGAAATGTCTATTTAGGACCTTGCCCATTTTTTGACTTGGTTATTTGTTTTCTTGATATTGAGTTGAGTTTCTTATACATTTGGAGATTAGCCTTTCATCAGATGTATGCTCTGCAAATATTTTCTCACAACTTGTAGGTTGTCTCTTCACCATATTGTTTCCTTTGCTGTGCAGAAGCTTTTTAGTTTGATGCAATCCCATATATTTTTGCTTTTGTTGCCTGTGCTTTGGGGGTTATATCCAAGAAATCTTTGACCAAACCAATATTGTGGAACTTTTCCCCTATGTTTTCATCTAGTAGTTTTACGGTTTTATGTTTAAACCTTTAATGCATTTTGAATTGATTTTTGTGTATGGTATGAGATAAGGATACACACCATACACATTCGTGTTCTTCTGCATGTGGATATCTAGTTTCCTTAACACCATTTATTGAAACAAATGTCTATTCTTCATTACGTTTTCTGGGCATCTTTGTTAAAAATTTATTGGCCATAAATGCATGAGTTTATTTCTGGGCTCCTTATTCTGTTCCCCTGGTCAATGTGTCTGTTTTTGTGCAAGTGTCATATTGTTTTGATTACTATGGTTTTGTGATACGTATTTGTTTTGGGGGGGGATCGATTTTTATTTGGGTTTCTCACAGTGGTTAGAGAACAACCACAGCACAGGAAATGCATCGCCAAGATTGCCCAGAAAACTGACCAGCTGCATCTTATTGCTTAAAAATACACATATTCACAATAACTGACAAATGGTGATGTGCCTCACACAGGAATGTGTTCACATTTGCAATGCTGTGTACAGACTTCACTTCATTCAACATAGATTTTGGTTTAGTGGAATTCAAATGCAGATGCTTGTTCACTTCACAGCCTTGGATTTGTCTGTTTTTGGAGAGCTACAACCTCCATGAGTATATCTGCATGAAAACCACAGACAATGAAGGTATTTCTTCGTTGATTTATTTATTCCTTTGACTATAGCAACAAACCCTGGATGACACCCTTCCTTTTAATTCACCTGGAAACCAGACTCAATCAAATCTCCCTGGTCCCCTCACTATTCCTTCAAATTCCCTATTTCTATCTCTTCCTGAGGAGGGTAACCTCCTGTAGCAGGGGTCAGACTGTGACTTGGGAATCAAGCCTAGGTCTGCAGGTTGCATTTTCATCTTCTTGTAAAATATGGTAGGACACTGCAGTGAATCCAACAGTTAACACTCAGAGCAGTTCCCTGCTCTAACTCAGGAGAGAGACTTCAGAGGGTCAGGATTCATCCATTTGATCAGTTAACTGAGAAGGATTCATTTTGGTAAAACTTGTTCAGCTTTGAGACACTTCAGTGAGTTGTTTGAGATTTTTTTTAAAATTGTACTTTAAGTTCTGGGGTACATGTGCAGAACGTGCAGGATTGTTACATAGGTATACACGTGCCATGGTGGTTTGCTGCACCCATCAACCCATCATCTACATTAGGTATTTAACCCAATGCTAACCTTCCCCCAGCCCCTACCCCCAGACAGGCCCCGGTGTGTTGTGTTCCCCTCCCTCTGTCCATATGTTCTCATTGTTCAACTCTCATTTATGAGTGAGAACATCGGGTGTTTGGTTTTCTGTTCTTGGATTAGTTTGCTGAGAATGATGGTTTCCAGCTTCATCCATGTCCCTGAAAAGGATATGAACTCATCCTTCTTTATGGCTGCATAGTATTCGATGGTGTCTATGTGCCACATTTTCTTTATGCATTCTATCATTGAATGGGCATTTTGGTTGGTTCCAAGTCTTTGCTATTGTGAACAGTGCCACAATAAACATATGCATGCATGTGTCTTTATGGTAGAATGATTTATAATCCTTTGGATATATACCCAGTAATGCGATTGCTGGGTCATATCATATTTCTAGTTCTAGAACCTTGAGGAATCACCACACTGTCTTCCACAATGGTTGAACTAATTTACACTCCCACCAACAGTGTAAAAGCATTCTTATTTCTCCACATCCTTTCCAGCATCTGTTGTTTCCTGACTTTTTAATGATCGCCATTCTATCTGGCGTGAGATGGTATCTCATTGTGGTATTGATATGCATTTCTCTGATGACCAGTGATGATGAGCTTTTTTTCATATGTTTGTTGGCTGCAAAAATGTCTTCTTTAGAGAAATGTCAGTTCATATCCTTCACCCACAGATGAGTTTGTTTGTTATTTTCTTGTAAATTGTTTAAGTTCTTTGTAGATTCTGGATATTAGCCCTTTGTCAGATGGATAGATTGCAAAAATTTTCACCCATTCTGTAGGTTGCCTGTTCACTCTGATGATAGTTTCTTTTGCTGTGCAGGAGCTCTTTAGTTTAATTAGATCCCATTTGTCTATTTTGGTTTTTGTTGCAATTGCTTTTGGTGTTTTGGACATGAAGTTTTTCTCCGTGCCTATGTACTGAATGGTATTGCCTAGGTTTTCTTCTAGGGTTTTTTATGGTTTTAGATCTTACGTTTAAGTCTTTAATACATTGTGAGTTAATTTTTGTGTAAAGTGTAAGGAAGGGATCCAGTTTCAGTTTTCTGCATATGGCTAGCCAGTTTTCCCAACACCATTTATAAAATAGGGAATCATTTCCCCATTGCTTGTTTTTGTCAGGTTTGTCAAAGATCAGATGGTTGTAGATGTGTGGCGTTATTTCTGAGGCCTCTGTTCTGTTCCATTGGTCTACATATCTGTTTTGGTACCAGTACCATGCTGTTTTGGTTACTGAAGCCTTGTAGTATAGTTCGAAGTCAGACAGCGTGATGCCTCCAGATTTGTTCTACTTGCTTAGGACTGTGCTAGCTCTGTGGGCTCATTTTTGGTTCCATATGAAATTTAAAGTAGTTTTTTACAATTCTGTGCACAAAGTCAATGGTAGCTTGATGGGGATAGCATTGAGTCTATAAAAACTTTGGGCAGTATGTCCATTTTCATGATATTGATTCTTCCTATCCATGAGCATGGAATGTTTTTCCATTTGTTTGTGTCCTCTCTTATTTCCTTGAGCAGTGGTTTGTAGTTCTCCTTGAAGAGGTCCTTCACATCCCTTGTAAGTTGGATTCCTAGGTATTTTATTCTCTTAGTAGCAATTGTGAATGGGAGAGTTCACTCATGATTTGGCTCTCTGTTTGTCTGTTTTTTGCATATAGGAATGCTTGATTTTTGCACATTGATTTTGTATCCTGAGACTTTTCTGAAGTTGCTTATTAGCTTAAGGAGATTTTGGGCTGAGACCATGGGGTTTTCTAAATACACAATCATGTCATCTGCAAACAGAGACAATTTCTTTCTCTTGCTTGATTGCCCTCGCCAGAACTTCCAATACTACGTTGAATAGGAGTGGTGAGATAGGGCATCCTTGTCTTGTGCTGGTTTTCAAAGGGAATGCTTCCAGTGTTTCACCATTCAGTATTGGCTGTGGGTTTTTCATAAATAGGTCTTATTATTTTGAGATACGTTCCATCAGTACCTAGTTTATTGAGAGTTTTTAGCATGAAGGGCTGTTGAATTTTGTCGAAGGCCTTTTCTGCATCTATTGAGAGAAGCATGTGGTTTTTGCCATTGGTTCTATTTATATGATGAATTATGTTTATTGATTTGCGTATGTTGAACTAGCCTTGCATCCCAGGGATGAAGCTGACTTGATTGTGGTGGACAAGCTTTTGATGTGCTGCTGGATTTGGTTTGCCAGTATTTTATTGAGGATTTTTGCATCGATGTTCATCAGGGATATTGGCTTGAAATTTTCTTTTTTTTGTTGTGTCTCTGCCAAATTTTTGTACCAGAATGATTCTGGCCTCATAAAATGAGTTAGGGAGGATTCCCTCTTTTTCTGTTGTTTGGAATAGTTTCAGAAGGAATGGTACCAGCTCCTCTTTGTACCTCTGGTAGAATTCAGCTGTGAATCCATCTGGTCCTGGACTGTTTTTTGGTTGGTAGGCTATTAATTACTGCCACAATTTCAGACCTTGTTATTGGTCTATTCAGGGATTCAACTTCTTCATGGTTTAGCCTTGGGAGGGTGTATGTGTCCAGGAATTTGTCCATTTCTTCTAGATTTTCTAGTTTGTGTAGAGGTGTTTATAGTATTCTCTGATAGTAGTTTGTATTTCTGTGGGATCAGTGGTGGTATCTCCTTTATCATTTTTTATTGCATCTGTTTGATTCTTCTCTCTTTTCTTCTTTATGAGTCTGGCTAGTGGTCTATTTTATTGATCTTTTCAAAAACCAGCTCCTGGATTCATTGATTTTTTTTGAAGGTTTTTTTGTGTCTCTATCTCCTTCGTTCTGCTCTGATCTTAGTTATTTATTGTCTTCTGCTAGCTTTTTGTATGCTCCTGCCTCTTGAGTTCTTTTAATTGAGATGTTAGGGTGTCAATTTTAGATCTTTCCTGCTTTCTCTTGTGGGCATTTAGTGCTATAAATTTCCCTCTACACACTGCTATAATTGTGTACCAGAGATTCTGGTATGTTATGTCTTTGTTCTCATTGGTTTCAAATAACTTATTTATTTCTGCCTTAATATCTTTATTTACCCAGTAGTTGTTCAGGAGCAGGTTGTTCAGTTTACATGTAGTTGTGTGGGTTTGAGTCAGTTTCTTAATCCTGAGTTCTAATTTAATTGCACTGCGATCTGAGAGACTGTTATGCTTCTCATTTTTTTTTGCATTTGCTGAGGAGTGTTTTACTTCCAAATATGTGGTCAATTTTAGAATAAGTGCAATGTGGTGCTGAGAAGAATGTATATTCTGTTGATTTGGGGTGGAGAGTTCTGTAGATGTCTATTGGATCCACTTGGTCTAGAGCTGAGTTCAAGTCCTGGATATCCTTGTTAACTTTCTGTTTCGTTGATCTGTCTAGTATTGACAGTGGGATGTTAAAGTCTCCCACTATTATTGTGTGAGGGTCTAAGTCTCTTTTTAAGTCTCTAAGAGCTTACTTTATGCATCTGGGTGCTCCTGTATTGGGTGCATATATATTTAGGATAATTAGCTCTTCTTGTTGCATTGATCCTTTTACCATTATGCAATGCCCTTATTTGTCTCTTTTGATCTTTGTTGGTTTAAAGTCTGTTTTATCAGAGACTAGGGTTACAACTCCTGCTTTTTTTTGCCTTCCATTTGCTTGGTAAGTATTCCTCCATCCCTTTATTTTGAGTCTATTTGTGTCTTTGCACGTGAGATGGGTCTCCTGAATGCAGAACACTGATGGGTCTTGACTCTTTAGCCAATTTGCCAGTCTGTGTTTTTTAATTGGAGCATTTAGCCCATTTACATTTAAGGTTGATATTGTTACGTGTGAATTTGATCCTGTCATTACGATGCTAGCTGGTTATTTTGCTGTTAGTTAATGCAGTTTCTTCATAGTGTCAATGGTCTTTACAATTTGGTATGTTTGTGCAGTGGCTGATACCAGTTGTTCCTTTCCATGTTTGGTGCTTCCTTCAGGAGCTCCTTTAAGGCAGGCCTGGTGGTGACAAAATCTGTCAGCATTTGCTTGTCTGTAAAGGATTTTATTTCTCCTTCACTTATGAAGCTTAGTTTGGCTGGATATGAAATCCTGGGTGGAAAATTCTTTTCTTTAAGAATGTTGAATATTGGCCCCCATTCTCTTCTGGCTTGTAGAGTTTCTGCTGATAGATCTGCTGTTAGTCTGATGGGCTTCCCTTTGTGGGTAACCTGACCTTTCTCTCTGGCTGCCCTTAACATTTTTTCCTTCATTTCAACCTTGCTCAATCTGACGACTATGTGTCTTGGGGTTGCTTTTCTTGAGGAGTGTCTTTGTGATGTTCTCCGTATTTCTGAATTTGAATATTGGCCTGCCTTGCTAGGTTAGGGAAGTTCTCCTGGATAATATCCTGAAGAGTGTTTTCTAACTTGGTTCCATTCTCCCCATCACTTTCAGGTACAGCAATCGAACGTAGATTTGGTCGTTTCACATAGTCCCATATTTCTTGGAGGCTTTGTTCATTTCTTTTCATTCTTTTTTCTCTAATCTTGTCTTCTTGATTTATTTCATTAAGTTGATATTCAATCTCTGATATCTTTTCTTCCACTTGATCGAATCAGTGCTTGATCCTTGTGCATGCTGCATGAAGTTCTCATGGCGTGTTTTTCAGCTCCATCAGGTCATTTATGTTCTTCTCTAAACTGGTTATTCTAGTTAGCAATTGGTCTAGCCTATTTTTCCAGGTCCTTAGCTTCCTTACATTGGGTTAGGACATGCTCCTTTAGCTTGGAGGAGTTTATTACCTACCTTCTGAAACCTACTTCTCTCAATTCGTCAAACTCATTCTCCGTCCAGTTTTCTTTTGTTCCCTTGCTGGTGAGGAGTTGTGATCCTTTGGAGGAGAAGAGGCATTCTGGTTTTCGGAATTTTCAGCCTTTTTGCTCTGGTTTCTCTCCATCTTCGTGGATTTATCTACCTGTGGTTTCTGATGTTGGTGACCTTCTGATGGGGTCACTGAGTGGATGTCCTTTTTGTTGATGTTGATGCTGTTCCTTTTTGTTTGTTAGTTTTCCTTCTAACAGTCAGGCCCCTCTGCTGCAGGTCTGTTGGGGTTTGCCCTAGGTCTACTCTAGACCCTGTTTGCCTGGGTATCACCAGCGGAGGCTGGAGAACAGCAAAGATTGCTGCCTGTTTCTTCCTCTGGAAGTTTTGTCCCAGAGGGGCACCCACCAGATGCCAGCCAGAGCTCTCCTGTATGAGGTGCCTGTTGGCACCTACTGGGAGGTGTCTCCCAGTCAGGATACACGGGGGTCAGGGACCCACTCAAGGAGGCCATCTGACCCTTATCAGAGCTCGAATACTGTGCTGGGAGATCTGCTGCTCTCTTCAGAGCCATCAGGCTTTTCAAGGATGCTCAAAGTCTGCTGAAGCTGTGCCCACAGGCGCCCTTTCCCCTAGGTGCTCTGTTCCAGGGAGATGGGGGTTTTATCTATAGGTCTCTGACTGGGGCTGCTGCCCTTTTTTCAGAGATGCCTTGCCCAGAGAGGAGAAATCTAGAGAGGCAGTCTGGCTGCTGTGGCCTTGCTGAGTTGTGGTGGGCTCCACCCAGTTCAAACTTTCTGGTGGCTTTGTTTACACTGTGGGGGTAAAACTGCCTACTCAAGCCTTGGCAATGTGGAAGCCCCTCCCCCCACCAAGCTCGAGTGTCCTAGGTCAGCCTCAGACTGCTGTGCAAGAATTTCAAGTCAGTGGATCTTAGCTTCTGGGCTCTGTAGGGGTGGGACCCGCTGAGCCAGACCACTTGGCTCCCTGGCTTCAGCCCCCTTTCCAGGAGAGAGAATGGTTCTGTCTTGTTGGCATTCCAGTTGCCACTGCGGCATGAAAAAAAAAAAACTCCTGCAGCTAGCTCGGTGTCTGCCCAAACAGCTGCCTAGTTTTGTGCTTGAAACCTAGAGCCTTGGTGGCAGAGGCACTGGAGGGAATCTCCTGGTCTGTGGATTGTGAAGACCGTGAGAAAAGCATAGTTTCTGGGTGGAGTGCACCGTTCCTCATGGTACAGTCCCTCGGGGCTTCCCTTGGCTAGGGGAGGGAATTCCCCCAATCCCTTGCACTTCCCGGGTGAGGCGACGCCCCATTCTGCTTTGGCTCACCCTCCGTGGGCTGCACCCACTGTCCAACCAGTCCCAGTGAGATGAACCAGGTACCTCAGTTGGAAATGCAGAAATCACCTGCATTCTGCATTGATCTCACTGGGAGCTGCAGACTGGAGCTGTTCCTATTTGGCCATGTTGCCAGCAAATTCTGAGATTTTTTTTAAAAGTGCAAAGAAGGACATCTGAGGGGTGCTGACATATTCGGGTCACCTCAAGCCACATGCCAGCTTGCTTGCCCCTGTTGGATTCAGCAGAGGGAGATAGGCCTTGCTATACCTGTGGTGTCTGCCAAAGCTTCCTCCTGGCAATTCTTGGGAGTGCTGATACCTGGGCCACAGTTAGTCCAAGTTTATCACTGAAGATCCTATCAAAGTTTTGTCTGAAATTCCACTTTTGCCTTTTGTCCTAAGTGGTTGTGGACATCTCCAGGGGCTGATACCAAGGACTAGGAACAGCTGAGGGAGGCAGAAATGTTCAGAGTACATCTCTATTTACAGGGAACAGAACACCGGCCTCCGAGAGTCCATGGAGCAATGGGAAAATTGCAGTGATTACTCATCACTGTGAAACCTCTACTTTGAATACAGTATCTTCTGGCAAGCACTGGGGACTGCAGTCGACAATGCTGCTGAATATACCTGAGTACATAGTAAGACATTTGTTTGGTAAACAGTCAATGCATACAATAAATTACCTTGAGAGGGCCATCTGTGCTTCAGATGTGAGAGTTCATGTGAATAGAATGGCCACAATTCAAAGAATCTTCACAGGAAAACGGCTCAGAGCTCATCTACAATGGACAGACAGGGAGGGAAACAGGTGGAGATTAGTTCACCACTTCCTCATAAGAAGGTAATAAATAGTTTGGTGAAATAAAATGGTAGCACTGAGTAATTGCGGGCTTCTGGATAGGCAGTCAGGTTGATTTCATGTTGCTACTGCTGGGCTTGAGGGCTGGCTGGGCTGTGGTGGCAGACACAGCAGCAGCTCAGGATGATGGTGATGGTCCATGCCAGCCAGAACCACCAATGTTCATAGTAGTAGTTACAACACTGAGACTGCCCATAGCAGTGTCCTGTTGTGTCACAGATGTAGCTTTGATTGTTGGTACACACACAGGCTTCCTTATCCTGTGGGGGTTCAGCCCTGGCTGACACAGGGCTGGGCAGTGCCTAGAGGTGCAAGAGCTCCATGCCACCCAGGAGTCTTCCCTCCATACTCCTCCTGCTCCTCCAACCCAGCGCGGGCACCTCCCTCCACCCTTGCTGCACTTCTCCTCTACCCTCTTCTTCCTTCTTTTGTTCTTTTCCTGTAATATGTTTTGAAGTCAGATTGTGAGGCCTTCAGCTTTGTTCTTATTGCTCAAGAGTCCTTTAGTTATTCAGGGTCCTTTGTGGTTCCATATAAATTTTCAAATTGTTTTTCCTATTTCTGTGAAGAATGACATTGAAATTTTGATAAATATTGCATTAAACCTATAAATCACTTTGGGCAGTAAGGACATTTTAAGAATATTTATTCTTCCTACCCATGAACATAAAATATCTTTCCATGTATTTGTGTCATCTACAATTTTTTCACCAATGTTTTATAGTGTTCAGAATACAGATCTTTCACCTCCTTGGTTAAATGTACTCCTAAGTACAATCCTAAATGTGCTCCTAAACAAAAAAAATACGGTTTTTTTGATGCTACCGTGAATGAGATTGATTTCTTTATTTTTGTCATATAGTTTGTTGTCAGTGTAAAGAAACTACTGAGTTTTGTACATTGATTTTGAATTCTGCAATTTTATTGAATTCATTGATCATTTCTAATAGCTTTTTGGTGGAGTTTTTAGGGTTTCCTATATATAATATGTCATCAAACAGAGACAATTTTACTTCTTCCTTTTCAATTTGAATATCTTTTATTTCTTTATTTGACTTAATTGCTCTGGCTAGGACTTCCAGAAATAAGTTGAAAAGAAGTAGTGAGAATAAATATCCTTGTCTTGTTCTTGATCTTAGCAGAAAAGATTTCACTTTTTCATTGTTGGGTATGATGTGAGCTGTGAGCTTGTTATATATGTCCTGTTTTGTGTTAAGGTAGATGCCTTCTACGCCCAATTT